>NC_139605.1:100345536-100758036 GCF_964270895.1 Podarcis filfolensis | reverse complement strand
TTAAGTGGTGGGGGCGGACCATCCAAATCGGTCCCAAGTATGTTCTATGACCTGAACAGTCCTGTTTTCTTGCATTATTATTATAATAATAATTTTTCTATACCACTCTTGAGCTGATGATCACGTGGCAGTTCACAACATCATGATAATTTTAAATAATTTTATTATTTATACCCCACCCATCTGGCAGGCACCCTCTTCAGCCCATGAAGCTCCCATGAAGGCTGAGTGTGGGCCAGTCTGATTTTACCTCACAGGGTTGTTGTGAGCATAAAAAGGGGAGCGGGGAGAAACATGTACAACACCTTGAGTTTCATGGGGAAAAGATGAGGTGTGTATGAAACAGTGGCGTAGCGTGGGTTGTCAGCACCCGGGGCAAGGCAAGTAATTTGCGCCCCCTAACCCGTGGATTTTAGCACTCGAGTCTCTTCCACTAGATTAGTGCGCGCCCCCCCAGATGTTGCGCCCGGTGTGGCCGGGCCCCCCTGCACCCCCCACACTACGCCACTGGTATGAAATACTAAATAAAAAGAAGTGCATGGCAGAGGGTTCACGTTTTCATGGCTCGAAAAACAGTGCTTGGTCCCTGGACTGGTATCTCCCCTTATTTTTCAAATACTACTCACTTACCAAATTCGTAATTACCTCAGGAGCATTCAGCAGCATGACAAATGATTACAGAGACCTTCTAAAAAACAATTTTAAGCCAACAACAGTACCAGTAGGCGGGAGAGAGTTGGTAAGAACGTCAAAGTCGGAATTTCAGCATGGACATCTGCTATGTTAGCTGTAGGGCAAATCTTATGGAAAGAAGCCATTTTGGATTAGTCTAAAAGAAAGAGTGATTATCTAAGGGAAAGAATGTGTGTACGCCCTCCAGGAAAAAGGATCTGTACAGAGATCCTTGCCAGTGGCTTTAGGAAGCTTTTCCCATTCTTTTCTGTTTGTTACCTCTTGTATTATGTTCACTGCGACAGGCATGCCTCATCAGATCAGCTCGCTCGCATAGGTAAGGATTTCTGCTGAATCACAATTCATTAAAACCGACTGAGCAGCGATGTACACACAAGCCCTACTTCATAAGGGCATATTCTGCTCCAAATAGCATGCATGTTTCATCCTGAAAGCCGAGTGGTTTGTTTCCCCTTCAGGGATCTTTTCCACACTCCAAACAAGCTCCCTCTGCCACTTTTGCAAATTCAAAGCAATCAACCTGCTGAAATACCCCCAAATTGCTCAGTCACTGAGAAAGTTTTATATACCATCACCCATCAGGTGTGGAATGATGCTCAACAGCTGGAAACAAATTTGCCAGATGTCAATAGACGCACAACCCAGATAACAGACTTTGATGGTCCAGATCTGCGGGTGCGAAGAGAAAGCAGTGCAGATTTACCTTTTGTGCGATTTTTAAATTTTTTTATTTGCACTGCAAACTGCCTTGAGGGATATTTAAACGGAAAGAAGAGATTGAAAAACATGCCCCCGATGAGTAAATAATGACAAAGCCACACCAGAACCCTTCCAGTGTGGTGTAGTGGTTAAGAGCGGTAGTCACGTAACCTGGGGAACCGGGTTCGCGTCTCCGCTCCTCCACATGCAGCTGCTGGGTGACCTTGGGCCAGTCACACTTCTTTGAAGTCTCTCAGTCCCACTCACCTCACAGAGTGTTTGTTGTGGGGGAGGAAGGGAAAGGAGATTGTTAGCCGCTTTGAGACTCCTGAAGGGGAGTGAAAGGCGGGATATCAAATCCAAACTCTTCTTCTTCTTCTTCTTCTTCTTCCATGAACCAAAGCCATGTACAGTTGGAAGCTGTAAGTCGGGACATTTCCCCTTTTCCAACAAGTGGAGTCAACTGACTTTCTCAGCACCTTCTCTAGACAGCACTGGCTGGTAGGTAGAAAGTCCCACAGTAGGTGGAGCCAGAGCCAGTGATAGTCATAGCCAACTGATTCTAGTTTTGGCCCTTATCCTCCCTTCTGCTGAGATCTGCACAGGCAGCAGAGAAACGAAGGTGGAGGTTGGATGACGGCAGACTGAGGTTGGTGGAAAATACACCATTTCCCTAAGAGACGGCCTCCATTACAAACAAGCAAGGGCTAGCAGGGGAAGTGAATTAAGGTTGCCATGTTTCAAAAAGTAAACGCCAGAGCACCCTGAAAGTTGTTGAGCATTTTTTAGGAAGACTCCAAAATTGTTGAGCTTTGAAGAGCTTTTTTTTTTTTAAAAAAAAAACCTGCCACAGTTACTGAGCTTTTTCGTTTACAAAAAAAAAAGCCAAGAAGACACAATTCTCCGATTGACTCGATGTCTTGAAATTCCCACCAGACGTCAATTCCGCCTTTGAAATCCCAAAAATATGGCAGCCTCCAACATTTCTCCAATGAAAATGGGGACGTCCCATTCCGTAATGATGATTTTACTAGTTACACCCCACACATCCTGCTGGGTTGCCCCAACCTCTCTGGGAAGCTTCCAACATATATAAAAGCATTTTAAAAAATTAAAAAACACTTCCCTATACAGAATTGCCTTCAGACCCTACCCTCCAACATTTCTCCAGTGAAAGTAGGGACATCCTAAGGAAAAGTGGGACATTCCAGGATAAAAACAGAAACCGGGACGGCTTCTCCAAATCAGGGATGTCCCTGGAAAATAGGGACCCTTGGAGGGTCTGTAAGTTTTGCTTCTGTAGTAAGCCAAAGGCACCAAGACACAAGCCTCTTTATGATGAGTTAACT
Source organism: Podarcis filfolensis (assembly GCF_964270895.1). Lineage (NCBI taxonomy): Eukaryota > Metazoa > Chordata > Lepidosauria > Squamata > Lacertidae > Podarcis > Podarcis filfolensis. The sequence goes on along the minus strand of NC_139605.1, from coordinate 100,755,295 downwards.
AATTATTTGGATCATTGAAATAAATAGCATAGAATAGCAGGACATGGTCTCAGGGGTCACCAATCTGGTACCCATGAAGGAGCCCCCAAATCCTAAGTGTGTGTGTGTGTGTGTGTGTGTGTGTGTATCTTGCCCTTCCAGAAAGAAGGTTATGGGGCAAAATATGCAGGAACCTTCTAAGCAATTTCTAAGAGTGGTGTGGCCACCCCATGCATTTTGTTCTGCTACTGTGGAATGTTCCCTGTTGTTACTAGATAGCAATGGCATCTCTCTGTGTGTGCGATCTCCATAATCAGAACCAGCAGACATAGCTGACTTCCCATGGTAAGCATCAGGTTGTCGGGGATGGTTGTTGTAAAGGAATTAGGGGTTGCTCGTGCGTAAGGGGTGGTTGCTGCTTTAGGCAACGTTCACTGGCTAAACCTTTCCCTGGCTGCACAGCACTAATTCCGTGGCTGTGTCAGTCACTGGCAGAATCCGTTAGTGGGTGTTTCCTAAACTTCCTCCAGCATAAAAGCTGTTTGACACCAAGTCTCCTCCTAAATTCTCTGCGTGGAAGTCTTCTGCGCAGAGTGGGCGTCGCCAGCGGGGTTCCTGGGCTCTCCCCGCTGGTTTCTGTGGCAGAGTCTTGGAGCCATCCCTCCGACTTCCTTCCCTCCTCCCCTCTCTTCCTGGTTTCACGCCCATTCCCTTCCCCGGAGGAAAACTTCTCTCTCCCCCTGCTGGTCCCTTCTCCTGCATCGTCTGGGAGTGTTACCTCCACTCTGGGCTCCGATGGCAGTTCCCTGACAGTTGTCTCCTTAATTTTGTGTTACTACGCTGCCCTTTGCAGCTATTTTGTGTTATGTCACGGCCCTCCATGGCAGCCATTTGCGACTGGCATTCCCAGAACTCTCTCCAAAGTCAAAATGTGCCCTCCATTCCAAAAAGGCTGGGAATCCTTGCACTGTATGCTTGACTCACCCAGCTAACAGCCTTGGAATGACTTGTGTTGTTGGGTTTCCCCCTTACTGAGATTTGTTCGTCAACGCTTTTAAACCTGCACTTCGATGCCTAAAGGGAAGGTTGGTTCACACACCCGACTGATTTGTTCTAGCTGACTAGCAAAATGCCATTTTTTGACCAGGACGAAAAGGCCGCTAAGAATCTAAAATAGTCATGGGAACTCACTTCACAGTGTAGAGGAATTTGCACGGTAGAAGTTTGCCCTGCTTTTTCTAAATGGAACTAAACATTAGTGTACACTAAACATTAGTGTACACAAGCACGCTCGCCGCTTCCTCCTCCTGGCGGCGGCCAAATGTGTGAACAGAGTACATTTTTGGCACATCACTAATTTAGTCTCTTCTACAACTGCAGATTCTCATCGTCAAATGCATCCCTGAGATTCTTTTCCGTCTATCAGGATACAAAGTTTGGAGACCAGTTGGGGTGGACATTTGCAATAATAATAATAATAATAATAATAATAATAATAATAATAATAATTTATTATTTGTACCCCGCCCATCTGGCTGTGTTTCCCCAGCCACTCTGGGCGGCTTCCAACAAAGATGAAAAATACATTAAAATGTCACACATTAAAAACTTCCCTGAACAGGGCTGCATTCAGTTGCCTTCTAAATGTCAGGTAGTTGTTTATCTCTTTGACATCTGATGAGAGGGCGTTCCACAAGGCGTTTGCCACTACCGAGAAGGCCTCTGCCTGGTTCCCTGTAGCTTAGCTTCTTGCAGTGAGGGAACTGCCATAAGGCCCTCAGCGCTGGACCTCAGTGTCCAGGCAGAACAATGGGGGTGGAGACGCTCCTTTAAAGGAGAATTGGTATGAAATAGAAAGGTCCCTCCTGTCCATCGACTCTCCCTTGCAAGAGCTCCCTACCCCTTGTGTCAAAGCATCAGAGGGAAATTCCAATTCATAAAAATGCCTCCCTCATTCACCATTATGGGGAAATTGAAAAACGGCCATGATTCTACCCTGCTCTCAAAAGAATTGCAGTCATAGTAGTCCCACCTGCATGCATAATGCCTATCATAGAATCTTAGAGTTGGAAGGGACCTGAGGGCCATCTAGTCCAACTCTTTGCAATGCAGGAATCTCAGCTAAAACATCCATGACAGATGGCCATCCAACCTCTGCTGAAAAACCTCCAAGGAAGGAGATTCCACTGTCAGGAGTTCAGGCTACACTCGAGTAGGACCCTGGCAGAGACACACGCCTGACTGGCATGTTCCCTCTCTCCTGGTCGATCGTTCGGGAGCTTCATAAGCTTTCTTCAGCCCGAACATCACAGCAACCGGTGCCAACCGACACCAGCACACTTAGGGATCTGCAGAGTTTGCGCATCTCGCGTGACAGACCTCAGCAACTCAGCATTTTGGCTAATCTACTTTATTTACATATAAACACACATGGAGCACTGCAACATGGCTCCCTCTCTCTCTAGCATCAGACAGCAAACAGAAAAAGAACAAAGGACAATAGTCCCACTTCACGGAACACAGTAACACAAACATCCTGTCTCCATCACTTCCCACTCTGTGGAGTCAAAACATATACCGTCATGTGATAGACAATAATCCCATGACTGCAATCATGGAGCAGGAATTCTAACATCCTCCCCCAATTCATGATCTGTGTTGCAGTCATCAGTGTACCTGCAACAACCATATAGATGTCGTACACACAGTATACCTCTGTATCACCCGTTCCATCCTTGGAACTACCCAAGGGAGACTGTTCTACTTGGATCTACAAAAAGATCCAAGGTGTTTTTTTACTGAGCACATTTCAAAACCTGTCCAAAGACCCATCTATAACCTTTTAAAAGTTTTTGATAGAGTGGGATGTAATTTTCCTGGTAGCCCCTACTGGGGGGATAAATTCTGCAAAGTCAGAAGGACAGTGGTTTTCCATTATAGTTTCAGGGTGTTTTTTATTATTATAAAAAAGATACATTTAATCTCTATTGATTTATGGGCAATTTGTATGAAAATAGCATACACTGTAGAGGTACCCTTAGGTAAGAAATCTACTATATTATAGGCAAATAGTTCCAGGGTTTTTTGTGCTCAAGTAGTGCCTTTAAAGTTGATTATGGAAGGAGACCAAATGGGATTCGCTTCCCTCCCTGTGGTTTTGTGGGCAATGATTTTATTATGGGGGGTAGGGGTGGGGAACATACTCTATAAAGGTGCCCTTAGGAAACTATCCCGGAAATTTTAGAAGGATAGCTGCAAGGGTGAGGGAATTATGAAATAACAGCTTCAGGCTTCTGTTCAGCTCAATTGGCATTAAAAGTCGCAGAAATGAAGTGCAAAATGGATTTGACAAAGTGAATGTGTGGGCATATAGAACAGGACTCGAATGTCCAGCATTTTCTAAGCAAGCACCACTAGGCAGATTTAGCAAAGAGCCCAGGACAGACAAGAACAAGGTGATACCTTACTTCAGTGTCCTCTCCCCAAAGCACTGGCATTGGAGACCTCTGGTAAAATCACTCCCTCTTATTTGAAGCCAGACCTGCCAGTCACAAATACCTCCCTCCCTCTCCCCATCCTGGCATTTTCCTTATATGGCCAGCTCAGGGTAAAATTTCTCAGTTTTCAGACTCCTACTCTCTGCACTGTATTTTTAAATGTCCGAAACACCTGAAAATGTTTGGAGGTGCTTGCTTTGATTTGGAGAGATCCTGGTTTGGCTCAGGCATCCTCCAAGTCCAAGGTTTTGGTTCAAGATCCATCCAAATGTGACGTTCATCCCTACTTATAGTCTGCCATGTTATAAATCAGAATGTGTGTATTCTGGCAAGGCTGTAGAGGCTGAAACGAAGCACAGAATCTAAACATCCAAGAAATTTGACTTACACACGATCTTCCTGAATTCTTTTATTGTTAGACTAGGTACACTTTTCCAGAAACGGAAAGGTGTTTGCACAGAGCTATTGTTGCCTGTGAGAAGCCATTATTGCCCTCACCCTGTTCTCATCATGGTCCTTGGGCAACCTGCAAGACCTCTTTAACTTGTAAGACAGAAAGAAAATGACCAGGCAAGGATAGCATACCTTCCAACATTCCTCGGGTGAAAATAGGGACATTTCTCACTCCCCCACTACTGACCCTCTTCAGCTCACTATTTTTTGGGGTCTCCTCCCCCTGCAGAGCGTTTCCTGTCAGAAAAAGGACCACCACCAATGGGACACAGCACACATGCCTTCCTCCATTGTGAGAAAACCCTTCAACCCCAATTTTATTTCATTTTATTCTTTGGTAGGTTTACAAAAAGCAAAAAGCACACACAGCAATACATAAATTTTTGAAAGCGGCAAGTTTATTATTATTATTATTATTATTATTATTATTATTATTATTATTATTATTCCATTTAATATTATACATTCTCATCATCTTTATCCACTATACCACCTTGGCTCTTAGAGCCTGTCGACTTCCTTCTCTCCCGCCTCGTGGCTGTCAGAATTAACCTTTATATCCTTGCGATATATACATTTTCCAATTCTAATTACTACACTCACTGCAGAGTATTTCAAAAATTTAAATAAATAGAGAAAGGTAGAAAATTCCTCATTACAAGTCTTCAGGCAAAACTCTGCTGGTGATGTTAATTGCTTACAATGATCTTTCAGATATCGTACAAATTTACTCCGGTCTTTTTGGAATATTTGTTTGTGCTAGTTTTGGATTTTTCCTGTCAGCTTCGCCAGTTCTGCAAAGTCCATCATCTTCATCTGCCACTCTTCTTTCGTTGGTACTTCTAGTTATTTATTTTTTAAATTTTATTAATTTATTTAACATAATTATTACAAAATGTAAGCAAAATATTGCAAATACATACATATATATTTCAGATAAGCACACGTATATAAAAAAAGAACAAAAGAGAAAAAAGGAAGAAAATAAAAAAGAAAAAGAAAAAATAAAGAGAAAAACATAAAGAAGAAAAGTTGGAAGAATTTCTTCCAAATTTATCCTACAAATATCTCAATAATAAAATTTCATTGATTAACTTCCATTGCTTACACTGCACTTCCTATATACATTTTAAGCAAGATTGTATCTGTTATTCCATATTTTTCCCATACAATCTCACACAAATATTCTAATCAATAAGTTTTCCAAATCTTTCATAAATCTATTCTAAACACAACCAATACCTTACTTTTAAACTTTGTCTACATAAATAATCATTTAAACATTTCCATTGTTTCTGGATTATATTTTTTGGTTTTTGTCTTATCAAATCAGTCAACTTTGCTAATGTCAAGTATTTGCATAATTTATTCAACCATTCTTCTTTGGTTGGAACGTAATTTCCTTTCCAATTATATAAACAGACTTGCTGCTATTGTTGCGTACAAGAAAATATTAATTTTGTCATTTGGGATGTCTCCATTCAAAATTCCTAATAAATTCGATTCTGCTCTTTTATTATGTGATGTTTTTATTGTTTGTGCTGGTTTCAGATTTTTTCTGTCAGCTTCCCCAGTTCTGCAAAGTCCATCATCTTCACCTGCCACTCTTCTTTTGTTCTAGAAAAGGGCAAGATTAGACACGGATGTGCAATGCATCATTTAAAAAAATCAAGACACCTTGTGCTCCGTTCAACTTCCTCTTTCTTCTTGACCAGCCAGTCAATATTGTGTCCTACGTCTCTGGCCCAACTCATCATTGAAGATTTCACCATTTTGTCCTTTGTATCCCACTCAAGTAGTAGGTTATATACTTTAGATAATGTTGAAACCCTGGAGCCTAGTAACTCCCTTTCAAATGGCGAATTTTGTTCTGCAAATCCTTTTGTGTGTGTGTGTGTGTGTGTGTGTGTGTGTGTGTGTGTGTCTAACGAAAATAATGCATTCAGCTGATGGGAACTTAACCAGTCTGTCACCTGGTCCTCTATCTCACCATGGTTTGGACAACTGCTGCCCAGCCACACATCTACATTTTACAATTTAACATACAAATATCATTTTGCAAAGGGTTACAAAACTCCTATCTGTGCCAATGCCCTTTTGGTTCCTGTTGTATCTTCACATCAGTGTTATGCCACGTAACAAGAAGGGGAAGGACTGAAACTTAGCGGTAGAGCATCTGCTTTTCATTTGGAAGGTCCCAAGTTAATCCCTCGCATCTCCAGGTAGTTCTGGGAGAGGCCTATGTCTGAAATCCTGGAGAACCATTGCCAATCAGTGTCAACAGTTCCGAGCCTGATGGACCAATGGCCTGACTCATTGTAAGGCAGTTTCCTATGTTCCACTTTAGCTAAATCTCCAATTATCTTTTACGGAGCTTAGATCTCCACTGAGCAATCTCGGTAAATGAAATGGTACTGTATCTTCTCGGAGCATTATTTGAATCAATGTTTAGTCAGCTGCAGCATCAGATCTCTTTAAGTTCCACATGACCCAACTCGCTGTTTCGCTAGACTTCTGATAAGCAAGGCGCTGTTGTTCTTCTGAATTAAAATTGGGAATGCAGGAAAAGACCGGACGGGGGCATGTCCAGTGTAGCAACTTGCAGAGAGATACAGCGGGAGGCCTCGCCTGACAATTGTGGCATGTCTCTACAGTGTGATTGACACTGGGAATTAGCTGGATTGAGAAGGGAGAATGAAAGGAGGGACATCTGGTTCCATTTTTCCTTGTGAAATTATCTCCCACACTGACCAAGCAGGGTCTTCTCTGAAGTGTCTAAATGCAGAAGACACATACACACATGTTTGTTATCAAACGGTATTGTGCAAAATTAAATTGGCTACTTTATGGCGAAATGGAGAAGGAGAGCAGGCATTTCAAACATATGTGCTCGTCTTGGTGAGATCTGGAAGCCATCACTGCCCAAGGATGGCTACTTCAAACTATCGACAAATAGTTAAAAGGCCGCTCAGTTAGATGAATAAGCAGGGCTGCGTTTAATAAAGTTATCAAGAGCATAAGAGTATGGGGGCCACGGCCTGAAACTAATAAGCTGCTTGGTGAGCTTGAGATAGTTCATATGTGCAAAGCATTCCTCTAAAGGTGACCTGTGAAGGAAAAGCTCCGTACCAAATTCCACTAACTGCCCCAAGATGTGCATGAAACACGCCCCTTGGCTAGGCTTAGGCGGCTAGGCTGCAGGCAGCTCAAATCTGGCTAGCACAATAGCTTTCAGAAGCTCCCAGCCTCCATAGCTAAGGATAGCAAAGTAGTTTCTCCCACAGCTCAGATATGGCCGCTACCGAGAAACTGGGACGTATGCATTAGGCTGCAAGAGCTCATCAGGCATTGGGCACAGTTTGATTAGTTCATACTGCAATCGATGGGATTTCAGCTACTAGACACCCTTGCACAAAATCCCATCGCATCCCATGTCGATCAATTTTTGAGTTGTGAAAATGAAGGTGATGACTTCATCTAACCTGATTGCGATGCCAAGCTTGTTTCTCCACTACTTCAACATCAGTTGGCTAGAGCATGGTGCTGATAGCACCAAGGTTGCAGGTTTAAACCTCAGAAGGGACAGGACAGCTGCATATTCCTGCATTGCAGGGGGTTGGACTAGATGCTCCTCAGGGACCCTTCCGACTCTATGATTCTGTGACTGATGAGTCCGTGTTACCTAGCGTTAGGTAGTCTGAAAGGGATCTGAGCTGCGATGCAAAGTGTCATGCACACAAAATCTTACAAAGTTTAAATTGCTTCATTATAGAAGCAGCTGGTTAAGTTCGGCTTATTTGCCAGCTATCTTGTCATAGCAGAGTATTTGTCTTCCTTTCATGGAACACAGGTTTAATTGTGGCTAGGTACATGATAAAGGAGTTGTAGCGCATTGCCAAAGTGCTTGTCTTACATGGAGAAGCTCCCTGCTACAATTCCAGGCATCTGAAACGGATGGATCTCTCGAGTTGCCGGAAAGCCTTTGCATTTGAAAACTGCTGCATGGATCGCTGCTCTGACTCCCTAGTCAGATTTATATATGCTTAATCCCAAATAGAATCCAGTTCAAATGGGAAGGCTTATTTGCTGGGGTGAAGTTCCAAAACAGTGAGGTCACCACCAAGAATGCCTCTTTGTGTGAACTCCTCATATGGATTTGGTGCACAGATTATGACATGAAGGCATTTGTAGCGAATCGTGCTTCACACAAACAGGTACTCCTGCTTAAACAATCTCCTAACAAACTGTTCTCTGGAAATCATAAAGGTAAAGGGTAAAGGGACCCCTGACCATTAGGTCCAGTCGTGGCCGACTCTGGGGCTGCAGCGCTCATCTCGCTTTATTGGCTGAGGGAGCCGGCGTACAGCTTCTGGTTATGTGGCCAGCATGACTAAGCCGCTTCTGGCAAACCAGAGCAGCGCACAGAAACGTCGTTTACCTTCCCGCCAGAGCGGTACCAATTTATCTACTTGCACTTTGATGTGCTTTCGAACTGCTAGGTTGGCAGGAGCAGGGACTGAGCAACGGGAGCTCACCCCATCGCGGGGATTCGAACCGCCAACCTTCTGATCAGCAAGTCCTAGGCTCTGTGGTTTAACCCACAGTGCCACCACAGTCGGGAAGGGACCCCGAGGATCATGTTGTAGTCCAACCCTTACAATTCAGGAATATGCAGCTGTTCTATACGGGACTCGAACTTGGAACCTTGACATTATCAGCACCATGCTCTAACCAATTGAGCTATCTTGGTGAATATGTATTTCTCCTATACAGTGGTACCTTGGTTCCTGAATGGCTTGGCTCCCGAACAAATTGGCTCCCGAATGCCGCAAACCAGGAAGTGAGTGTTCCGGTTTACGGACGTTTTTTGGAAGCCGAATGTCCGACACGGTTTACACGGCTTCTGATTGAGTGCAGGAAGCTCCTGCAACCAATCAGAAGCTGTGCCTTGGTTTTTGAACCATTCTGGGAGTCATACGGACTCATGGAACAGATTATGTTTGACAACCAAGGTACCACTGTACTTTTAAAAGCTTCCTTTTAAATCCTTGGGCCAACCCCCAAATTTCAATGGCTACAGCATTGCAATGATGTGGGAGCCCTATATAAAGACAAAAAAAGGGGGGGGGAGAACATGCAATATTCAGCTAAGTTTTACTTTCAGTTGTTATTTTGATTTCAGTGGGTCGAACTCTGAGGAAAAAATAGTTGACTCAAGGATTGGATTCAGACTAACTTGAGCCCAGTCCTCATAGAAATCAATGGGGCTTCAGTCGTCATCCTAACTAACTTTGATTCCCAGGGACTAAAGTGCAACTAGCTTAGTCTGAATTAAACCCAAAGCCAATATCCTACATTTCCTCTCCCCCCTCTTTCATTGCACAAATTAGAGAAAACTAACTTAGTGGAACTGTAGGGATCTAAGAATAGCTTTGATTCTGCTAAACATTTACAATTCTGTTTTATGTATGTAGTCAGAAACAGAGCAAGGAAATACAAAATGTACATCTCTAAATGAACCTGAACACCAAGGAGCCCTCACATATCTCCTCCGAACAAATGCATGTTGCAGCTAAATCTCAAACAAGAGAATCACAGAGACTCAATAGCCATGGATGCATGGAAAGAAATCAGACATAGGTTGGTTTTTGTTGGGGGCTGTACTTTCATGTAGCTTAAGAAAACCTCTGACGGCTTACTATCTCCTTATTTATTTTGACACCTATAATTGGTTTCAGTGCTCTTACTTTTAAGGATAATACCAGTTGAGTTAAATGGATTTTTGGGGGGTTTTTAAAAGCAGAAAAGTAAGTTTCGGAAACAGAAAATGTGTGCCAAAAGATGCGTGGTTGTTCTTCGCTATAATAGAGTGAAGTTTTTGAAGTAGAGTAGTGAGGAGCTTCGCTAGGCTGCCAACTGTAGCGACTTCCAATGAAGAAGTGGGCCCAATTCAAGGTGCTAGTTCTTATGTTTTTAAAGCCTTTAGTGAACTGGGTTCTGGATAGCTGTGGGAGCATCTTCTCCCCTATGTTCCTTCTCCACCTCTCCCACTTTTAACATAGTAAGAGCACACAGCAAGTATTAAATAAACAAGTAAGACTCCTGCCAACCTAGCAGTTTGAAAGCACATCAAAGTGCAAGTAGATAAATAGGTACCGCTCCGGCGGGAAGGTAAACGGCATTTCTGTGCGCTGCTCTGGTTCGCCAGAAGTGGCTTTGTCATGCTGGCCACATGACTCGGAAGCTGTACGCTGGCTCCCTCGGCCAGTAAAGCGAGATGAGCGCTGCAACCCCAGAGTCGGCCACGACTGGACCTAATGGTCAGGGGTTCCCTTTACCCTTTAAGACTTGCTGTAAGCTTTTTTAGACTGCCTCTTGGGAGCACACACCTGAATGTGCTCTGCTTGGCCCCTTCCTTTGTGGCTTTTTATCAACAACTCAGAGCAAAAACAAAAATAATTTTATTATTTATACCTTGCCCATCGGCCTGGGTTTCTCCAACCACTCTGGGCAGCTTACAACATATCTAAAAACATAATAAAAACATCAATCCTTAAAAACTTCCCTAAACAGGGCTGACTTCAGATGTCTTCTAAAAGTCAGATAGTTGTTTATTTCATTGCCATCTGAAGGGATGGTGCCACTACCGAGAAGGCCCTCTGCCTGGTTCCCTGTAACTTCACTCCTCGCAGTGAGGGAAACACCAGAAGGCCCTCGGAGGAGGACCTCAGTATCCGGGCTGAACAATGGGGTGGAGGCACTTCTTCAGGTATGAGGTCATTTAGGGCTTTAAAGGTCAGCATCAACACTTTGAAATGTGCTTGGAAATGTACTGGGAGCCAGTGAAGATCCTTTAGGACCAGTGTTATATGATCTCAGCGGCCACTCCCAGTCACCAGTCTAGCTGCCGCATTCTTGATTGGTTATAGCTTCTGAGTCACCTTCAACAATCCTATGCATGTCTGCTGAGAACTCTCATTGAATTCAGTGGGACTTACTTCCAGGTAAATGGATAAGCACACTTACCGTACATTGGAGTAAGTTCCAATGAACACTGTGGGACTTGCTTTTGAGAAGATGTGTAACACTGCATTGTTAAAGGGTTTTTTTCCTTTGAGAAGAAGCTTACTCCTTGGGTCTTTTACACTGAAAGGAATAGTAAACCCTTTAAAAAAATTGTTCTTTGCTTTCTTATTTTTATATTTTCGTGATTAAAAAAAATATTGCTTGAAGTGTCCAAAATGGCTTGGCGATGTGGTTCAGACTATAATCCTGCACACACATACCTGTGATTTAAGTCCCATTGGACTCCGCAGGGCTTACTTTTGAGTAGGCATGTATTGTACCACATCATTTCTCCAGTACATTTCTCAGAAGAAATACTGATTTCTGCTAAGTCGGGGGAAATGCTCCGTTTTGCTTGTCCGCTGCAGGTACTTAACTATACGTGAAATTTTCAGGAAATCAAGATGGGATCGGAGAGAGAGGAAATTAATGTAGCTGGTTTCCTGGAAGATGCTATACTGTTCTTTTCTTTTTTAAACTACTTCCATTGTGAAAACTTCAAAATGACTGTATTAAGTTGCCAGATATCTAAAGTTGTCAAATGATTTTAAAAAACACACACCAGGTTTAACATTTGCAGTTGCGGATGGGATGAAGCGGTCACTCAAAGATTGCCTATTAGGAGTTCACAGTATTCTTATTACAGTAATAGAATGCACAGCTTAATGAATCTGAGAGCTGAGGATCTTAAAACCTCCTCGGGATGTGGAAGATTTATAAGGATTCCAGAGAGCCTGTTGGAATTATGGATATAACGTTAACGTTTACAACAGGGACTTTGTTCTCCTTCATGCAGGCTGTGGTGAGCACAGCTGAATTTGGGAGAGGATATTAGACCCATCCGCAGCAGGACAATTCCGATATGCTGGCTAGCATTAAAAAAGCAATTTAAAAAGCATAATGCTCAGGAAGCACCTAATTTTACTGCCAGCTGGGTGTTAAATTAATTGTGCATATATAGAAAGCAGCAGAAGATAAGAGGCAGCTAGCCTTTGAAGGTATGCACTTTGTAAAAAGTGCTTTTGTTTCTCTGGTCTAAGGTGACTGCAGTCACCCTCATAAAAGATGCTCCGGTCAGCAGTGGAATGATAAAGCAGAAGATTAAGCTAATTTACTTCTGGCAGATTTAAATACAGAGTTCTGGCGATGAAGCAGTATTCAAGGCCTTGGCCTCATAAGAGGCTGTACCAGCACTACTGAACAGAGGTATGTCGGATCATGCAGCAAGGCTGCATCATCAAGACGGGCATTAGCACTGACAATACAAGGATCTCCTGCATTCAGGCAGGACAATCCATACCCCTCAAGTGTCCCTATTTTCCAGAGACAGTCCCGGATTTACAGAAGCCATCCTGGTTTCTGATTTGATCCTGGAATGTCCCTCTTTTTCTTAGGACGTCCCTATTTTCATTGGAGAGATGTTGGAGGGTATGGGCACTCCAGCCCTGTGCGGAAGGCTCCTTTCCACATGGACACCAAAAGCATTGAGAAGGAAGCAGGGCCACCACACCTGCTGGCCATGCACCTGACCTGATACCCAGATGCCTGGCCTGCTAGCACATCAGTGCCCAGGGCCTTCTGGTGGTTCCCTCACTGCAAGAAGCAAAACTACAGGGAACCAGGCAGAGGGCCTTTTCGGTAGTGGCGCCCGCCCTGTGGAACGCCCTCCCATCAGATGTCAAAGAGATAAACAACTACCTGACATTTAGAAGACATCTGAAGGCAGCCCTGTTCAGGGAAGTTTTCAATGTGTGACATTTTAATGTATTTTTAATCTTTGTTGGAAGCCGCCCAGAGTTTCCCCAGCCAGATGGGCAGGGTACAAATAATAAATTGTTGTTGTTGTTGTTGTTGTTATCATCATCATCATCATCATCATCACCACCCATTCAAGCAGCCACACATCATAGAATTGTAGAGTTGGAAGGGACCCCAAGGGTTATCTAATCCAACTCTCTGCTAAAGCATCCATGACAGATGGCCATCCAACCTCTGCCTGAAAACCTCTAAAGAAGGAGAGTTCACCACCTCCTGAGGGAGACCATTCCACCACCAAACAGCTCTTTCTGTCAGAACGTTCTTCCTGATGTTTAGTTGGAGTCTTATTTCTTGTAACTTGAAGCCACTGGTTGAAGTCCTACCCTCCAGAGCAGGGGTCAGCAACCCTTTTTAGCCATGGGCTGGTCCACTGTTCCTCAGACCATGTGGTGGGCCGGACTATATTTGGGGGGGGGATGAAGAAATTCCTACGCCCCACAAATAGCCCAGAGATGCATTTTAAATAAAAGCACACATTCTACTCATGTAAAAACATGCTGATTACCTGACTGTCTGCGGACCGGATTGAGAAGGCGATTGGGCCGCATCCGGCCCATGGGCCTTAGGTTGCCTACCCCTGCTCCAGAGCATTTGGTGTTCAAGGAGGTATTGCAGACACACACAGCACTGTGTACTTAATCTGTTGCATGTCACTGGCCCACCTCATCTCTACACACTCTAGAAACTTCCAGAGGGACAAAGGGTTTTAAAAAAGAAAAATCCCACTGCATGCATTAAAGTGCTACTGCAGTAATCTCAGCAGTGCTGAATCACCAGTCTGCTTTTTGCAAAAGGCACAGTGTCTATTTTTACACACATTTAAGCTCCAAATATCACAGACTGCCATTGTTGCATCTCATTGCCATTCAGCTCTCACCTTACCATTTTCTCCATTTTATACCTGCCAGCAAAGTCTTCACGCAGCTGAAGTAGGTTTGAGTCAACAAAACTTATAATAAATCTGTTTAGTCTCTAAGGTGTCATAGGTGGTTGTTATCAAGTGGTAAAAGGTAAAGGTAAAGGTACCCCTGCCTGACAGGGCCAGTCGTGACCAACTCTAGGGTTGCGCGCTCATCTCGCTCAAGAGGCCGGGAGCCGGCGCCGTCCGAAGACACTTCCGGGTCACGTGGCCAGCGTGACGAAGCTGCACTGGTGAGCCAGCGCCAGTGCCGCACATGGAAACGCCGTTTACCTTCCCGCTATAAAGCGGTACCTATTTATCTACTTGCACTTAGGGGTGCTTTCGAACTGCTAGGTGGGCAGGAGCTGGGACCGAACGATGGGAGCTCACCCCGCCGCGGGGATTTGAACCGCCGACCTTACGATCAGCAAGTCCTAGGCACTGAGGTTTTACCCACAGCGCCACCCACGTCCCTTTCAAGTGGTAGTGCTATTCAAATTTGGCTGTGTCATAACCTCTGATATATGAGAGGAGTGGCGGGCAGCTCTGCATTGCAAAGAGGAAGCCATACAGCATGTACTCAAAGGGATTTAAAATAAAAATAAATCATAATAATATCTATTTTGAATCAGGGTTAGAAAGCAACAAGATTTCAAATGTACATTTGTTAGATCAGAACAGACCCTTGGAAATGCATAGAGCACCTTCACTGATGGGTTTTTGGTGTTGTTGTTTAGTTGTTTAGTGGTGTCCGACTCTTCGTGACCCCATGGACCAGAACACGCCAGGCACTCCTGTCTTCCACTGCCTCCCACAGTTTGGTCAAACTCATGCTGGTAGCTTCAAGAACACTATCCAACCATCTCTTCCTCTGTCGTCCCCTTCTCCTTGTGCCCTTAACTTCAGGGTCTTTCCCAGGGAGTCTTCTCTTCTCATGAGGTGGCCAAAGTATTGGAGCCTCAGCTTCACGATCTGTCCTTCCAGTGAGCACTCAGGGCTGATTTCCTTCAGAATGGATAGGTTTTATCTTCTTGCAGTCCATGGGACTCTCAAGAGTCTCCTCCAGCACCATAATTCAAAAGCATCAATTCTTTTGTGATCAACCTTCTATATGGTCCAGCTCTCACTTCCATACATCACTACTGGGAAAACCAGGACTGTTTAAAGACCCTTTCACTGATGCCTTTGGGAAAAACTGGAAATGCTTGATGGACACCAGCTGAAATCAAACCAATGAATTTGTTGCAGTTAATAGGCTGTGTGTGTGTGTTTTAAAACGTATGGATGTATTAATTGTTTGAAGTATTGTGCTATGATTCGTTTTATTGAATGAAAATGCTGGATGTTCAGAACTCAGATCTGCATATTTTGCAATACAGTTCTCATTAAAAATACCCATTTAATATATATATATATATATATACACACACACACACATACATACATACATACAGGGTTTTTTTTAAAAAATAATAATCTTAAAAGCATTTGTCACCCCGGGTCCCTTTGGGAGGGAGAGTGGGACATAAATTGAAGGATACTACTAATAATGTTTTGCACTTTTTGATTAAATAGTGTTTTAAATATGAATTTCTGTAAGGATTTTTTTAAAAAAACAATCTTTGATTAAAACAGAAAGAGAATTAATTATGTTTGTGTTCTGAGTTACTTTAATGATTGAATGGGAGTAAACAATGAGACAAAATCAGTATTAGATTCAGAAGGAAGTACCGTATATGTGTCACATGAGTGAAGATACAGGAGGTTTGCCTCCTAACATCTTCATCAAGGTAACCACCACAACCCTGAGATCTGCTTCCTGGTCAGTCTCCACCAGTTCAGAACTTTGACTGTGTTTGTGAAATATAAACTTTCTTCTCCCCCTCCACCCCCAACTCACATTACTTTGCACCTGCTTACGTAGAATTATGTTTGCCATTTCACTGCCCATTCACCCAGTATGGAGAGATCCTTTCGGAGCTCTTTGCAATTCCTTTATGCTCCAACTAGCCTGAACAATTGGGTATCACCAACAGGCTTGGCTACCTCACCGCTCACCGCTAACTGTAGATCATTTCTGAACAAGTTAAAAAGCACAGGTTGATCCTCGAGGGAACTCCAATGGGAGAACAGGCCTACTCTCTGCTTCATAGAACAGGGACTCCAAAATTGTGGTCCAGGAGCTTCACTGAGTGGTCTGCGGAATGTAAATATTAAATAATCATATTGATCTTACATTGTGTTTTCATTGTTTCTTTTATTACTTATATTTTATTTATTGTATGAGTTCTGTGGAACACATTTAAAAATCATACAGCATCTAGCAGACCCTCCAAGTGTCCCTATTTTCCAGGGACAGTCCCAGATTTACAGAAGCCGTCCCATTTTCTGATTTGATCTTGGAATGTCCCGCTTTTCCTCAGAACATCCCTGTTTTCATCAGAGAAATGTTGAAGGATATGGAGTTATGTGACCCCTGAGCCAAGGAGATGAGTAACTCTGAACCTTTAGAAGACATCTGAAGGCAGCCCTGTATAGGGAAGTTTCTTAATGTTTAATGTTTTCATGTTTAATGTTTCATTATGTTTTTATATATGTTGGAAGCCGCCCAGAATGACTGGGGCAACCCAGTCAGATGGGCAGGGTATAAATAATAAAATAAGTTGTTGTTGTTGTTGTTGTTATAGGATGTCCCTATTTTCATCAGAGAAATGTTGGAGGCTTTGATTTAGTACAATGCATTACAGTTGCTACAAAAGGCCAAAATAATAAATAAATCATTCAGTGGTATCGCCAACTCCATCTGCAATTTTCATGGGGAGTGGAGAGTTTAAGAATCACTGTTCTAGAACACAGGAATAAAAAAAGCTGTCTTATTGCGAATCAGACCATTGTTCCGATTCCCAGAGTATTTTAACAACCAATCCCTCTTTTCAGGAAACACTGGACATTGTAACTCTCTGAGGGAAATACGGATTTCCTAACAACTCTCAGCACTAGAGTTCCCAGAATTCTTTGGGGGAAGCCATGACCGTTTGAGGTGATACGGTACTACTTTGCATGTATAGCATACCCTCCAACATGCTGAGGCCGAAAACCGGGATGCGTGTCTTCCTTGCTGCACTCCTGTGCAGGTCACATGATCCGCACTAGAGCACAGAGCCCAAAAACAGGATCTCCCAATTTAATTGGGGCAGTTGAGGCATATGGTATAGTGAAGATGAGGCCTATGTGAGGGTAATTGAAGTCACCCATCACTACAACATTTCCTCTTAAGGATGCCTCCTGGATTCCATCCTCCATCTCAAGATTGTTACTGTTGTTAGCCGCTCTGAGCCCGGCTTCGGCTGGGGAGGGCGGGATATAAATAAATTATTATTATTATTATTATTATTATTATTATTATTATTATTATTAAGATCCCTCTGAGCATGTCCACATCCTTTACCATAAGTGCTATGTTAGCTTAAATCTTGGTTGGTCTACTTTCTTTGTTCCTCCTTTTTATTACAGAGGTACCTAGGTTTTCAAGTGTCATGGAAGCCGAATGTTTTGGTTTCTGAACGCCGAAAACCCAGAAGTAATTGCTTCCCTTTTCGAACGTGCCTCAGAAGTCAAACAGCTTCCGTCGTGTGTTTTTCAATTTTCTCCATTGACTTTGCCCCTCGGTCGTCGAATGTTTCGGAAGTAAAACGGTCTTCCGGAACAGATTACGTTCGGCAACCGGGGTACCACTGTACTGTTCTGTCCATAATTTCTGAGGAGAATCTATGTGGCCTGATCCAATGTAGAGTGCCTTGGACCTGAGTCCCATTGAATTCAATGAGGTATACACCCAACGAGGCCTGTCCTAGGACTCTAGCTTGAAAGGCACGGAGACAGGGAAGGCAGCAGGTCCCTCTGGCACGCAAAGTCTGCTGCCACTACTTCTGTGAAGCACCAGCTTGCTGACCAGTAATTAGCTTTGCCGAAGTCCTGCCTAGCAGCACTAACTACAAAGGCATGCAGTTTTGAGGAACTTTTCTCCTCTCTTTCTTCCCCCGGAATACATAAGAAGCCTTTCTAGGCATGATTGCTTAAGTCCCTCCTGTGATCTCACACAGTAGAGTTAAAAAGTGGATTAAGAAAAAGTAATAAGCTAAAGAAAAAGAAACATAGCGCTTTGCTCATTTATTTTATATATTAAGGGGAACGCTGACCTTTGTGATAGCTTTTCTCTCTCCTCCCCCCCCAACCCCTGCCTCCCCTAGTATTCACTAGTGATGAATAGAATGTATTTGGAGTTTAAATGAAACAGAGCACTTTGAAAAGACAGAAAATTAGCAACATATGGGCCAAGCAACCAAAGAGAGATGAGAAAAAGGGAGGTGGGGGCGGTCGGGGAAGGAAAAGGGAAGAAGGGCGAAAGGAATTTCAGAAGTCGCTGTGATCTCACAGAAGACTATTTTAATGTGTATCTTTTCATATTGTTATTGTGGGAGGTCAGAACACTCTTGGGCATCTCCTAGCAGTCAGACCTGATTTATATCTTCCTTTGTGCGGTGCTGCTGTGCTGTGCAGGAAATATCAGGGTGTCTTTAGACATTCCACAGAGGGAACAAAGAAGCACATGACTCACCCTTCCTTTTTTCACACTTTATGTGTGATGTACGAAGCAGGTGGAATGCCCCTTGAAAGTAGGTGCGCGCTTATAGGATTCACTGTGGCTGGGTTGGGGAGCCAAGGCTGAACACCACTGTTCAGCCGTGCGCGGTGGGCGAAGAAGGTACCTCTTTTGCTTAACAGCAAGCGTGAAACCTCGTACATAGCAGGAAGACATTCAACCAAACACACAGAGGAAAAACTCCCTCAGAACCACACAGCCAATCAGAGCACATGTTACTTCAACAAAGACCACAACAGTTGCTCCAAGTGGCTGCTTTAAGTCCTTACCAGTGACAGGTCAGACAGTGGGGAAAGCAGGGCTGCAGAACAGGAGAGAGAAGTGGATTCAGAAATGAGAAAGCAAGCTTAGTAGTAGCAAGGGTTGGAAAGGGGAAGCTCTAGGGGTTAATGGGGGAATAGCAGGGGGGTTGATGAGCATAATAATAATAATAATAATAATAATAATAATAATAATAATAATTTATTTATACCCCGCCCATCTGGCTGGGTTTCCCCAGCCACTCTGGGTGGCTTCCAACAAAACACTAAAATACAATAACCTATTAAACATTAAAAGCTTCCCTAAACAGGGCTGCCTTCAGATGTCTTCTAAAAGTTTGGTAGTTATTTTTCTCTTTGACATCTGGTGAGAGGGCGTTCCATAGGGCGGGTGCCACTGCCGAGAAGGCCCTCTGCCTGGTTCCCTGTAACTTGGCTTCTCGCAGCGAGAGAACCGCCAGAAGGCCCTCGGCATTGGACCTCAGTGTCCAGGCAGAACGATGGAGGTGGTGACGCTCTTTCAGGTATACTGGACCGAGGCCCACCCATCTGACTGTGTTGCCCCAGGCATACTTATACATTCCCGCATAGGGAAGTTTTTAAATCTGGAACACAACACATTATACTGTACATTTAAAAACTTCCCTATGCGGGACTGCCTTCAGATGACTTGGGGGTTGAATAACTCTGTACCCTCCAACATTTCTCTGATGAAAATAGGGACGTCCTGAGGAAAAGCAAGACATTCCAGGATCAAATCAGAAACCGGGACGGCTTCTGTAAATCCTGGACTGTCCCTGGAAAAGAGGGACTCTAGGAACCTGATTGGGGTGGACTGCTATCTTTGTGTTGGCTTTTTTAAACAGCTCCAAAGCAATGAAGGAGATTGTAGTCC
The DNA here is from genome assembly GCF_964270895.1 of Podarcis filfolensis. Taxonomy (NCBI): domain Eukaryota; kingdom Metazoa; phylum Chordata; class Lepidosauria; order Squamata; family Lacertidae; genus Podarcis; species Podarcis filfolensis. Next base: position 100,735,764 of record NC_139605.1, on the reverse strand, counting down.
GGAAAGGAATGGGATGCTTAGGCTGAAAATTCCCCACCAATGCTTAATGGGAGGCTGAGATGTGGTGGACCGTCAACAACACAGTTGCTCTGGGGGGTTATGGCACGGGGATTGGTGAGCGGCTTCTTAAAGGAGAAGATGTCTTTTAAGAAAAGTGCCATAGCACACAATCCTTCCTGCTGCCTGGTTGTGGGTTAATTCTAAGGCTAAATAGTTTCTTTTCGGAGTGTGAGGGGAGAATCTCTTGTGTCCAGAGGCAGCAGACACCATAAATGCACCTCTTGAGAAGAACAAACCCTCGTTTTTTGGCTCCAAACCAGTTTAATAGCTGAAGTCATCTCACAGATTATCACCAAGCCGCTATATCATTATTATTTGAAAGGCCCTTTTGAGTGCGTATGTGGATAAAGGCATATTTCATGAATAGTGTATAAATGTATCAACTGGAAGGAGTGTGAATGTGGGGGGACTTCATGACGTAAAATCGTTTAAAGAGAAGAGAAAGCTGCTTTCATGAATCCCAAACGTGGAATGCTAGTTGTACAATGGGAAGTGACTCTGTCTAGGGGAAAAGATTGGAGCTATTATTTCCAAATGCACAGGAGCCCTCATATTCATTATTGTGAGCCACTGTACATCGTGCGCCGGAAGAGAAAGCCAAATGGCACAAAAAGAATTCAGAAAAATCTAAACTGACTATTCATGAATGAATGCCAACATTCTAAAAAGATAGAGAAGGGTTTTTTGGGGGCACAAAAAGAAATCCGTGCAAAGGAAGGCTATGAGGTTTGAAATGTGTGACAATCATCATCATCACTGAAATCAACCTGCTGTATTCCAAACCAAAAAACTGACTTGCGGATCCTTTGCAAGCTGTTCAGTTCAGATCAAATAACTTGACGAGGTTTTCAGCAAGGGTGTAATAAATAATAATAATAATAATAATAATTATTTATTTATTTATTTATTTATTTATTTATTTATGTATACATACATACATACATACATACATACATACATACCCATCTGGCTGGGTTTCCCCAGCCACTCTGGGTGGCTTCCAACAAAATATTAAAAATACAATAAAACATCAAACATTTTAAAAATCCCTAAACAGGGCTGCCTTCAGATGTCTTCTAAAAGTCAGATAGCTGTTTATTTCCTTGACATCTGATGGGAGGGCATTCCACAGGGTGGGTGCCACCACCGAGAAGGCCCTCTGCCTGGTTCCCTGTAGCTTCGCTTCTTGCAGTGAGGGAGCTGCCAGAAGGCCCTCGGAGCTGGACCTCAGTGTCCGTGTTGAACGATGGAGGTGGAGACGCTCCTTCAGGTATACTGAGCCGAGGCCATTTAGGGCTTTAAAGGTTAACACCAGCACTTTGAATAGTGCTCGGAAACGTACTGAGATTCCACACATGCAGTAGTACAGAGATTTGCCAGCACCACAGACTAGCATAACATTGCAACGGATGCCATCATCATAAATAAAGAGATAAATAAAGGGATAAATATTATTCCTTCAGGGTATATGCTGCACAGGACTTTAAGCTGCTGTTCAGATTTTAGGGGATGCGGGTGGCGCTGTGGTCCAAACCACTGAGCCTCTTGGGCTTGCCAATCAGAATGTTGGTGGTTCGAATCCCTGCAATGGGGTGAGCTCCCATTGCTCGGTCCCAGCTCCTGCCAACCTAACAGTTCGAAAGCACGCCCAAAAGTGCAAGTAGATAAATAGGTACCGCCCCAGTGGGAAATTAAATGGCGTTTCTGTGCGCTGCTCTGGTTGCGCCAGAAGTGGCTTAGTCATGCTAGCCACATGACCCGGAAAAACCATTTGCAGACAAACACCTGCTCCCTCGGCCTGTAAAGCAAGATGAGCGCCTCAACCCCCTAGTCATCTGCGACTGGACTTAACTGTCAGGGGTCCTTTACCTTTACCTTTTCAGATTTTGTGGGATGTGTGTGTGTGTTTTAATAGGATAAATAGGACATTTGTGTCGCATTACCATGAGTCCATCAGGGATGTTTGTTGGCATTGATTTCTTATTCCTGAACCACCAGAAGGAAATGCAAGCGTTGTCTGGGTTATGTTCTGGGAATCTGTATGTGCATGACAAAAAGAACCTTGAAGAGACGGGGACTACAACACCAGCAGTATCTTTGCTGCCACTTTGCAGCAGCTGGAAAGCCTCCTTTGCTGCAGTCGTATTCCCACATGCATGCTTGTGATTCAGAGTGTTGTTTCAAATGATGAATGAGCCATTATTATGCGTTGATCACCACAAACAGAATATTCATGTCAAACAATGTCAGCTCAAGCACACTGCTTTTCAGAGGGAACAGTTTGCACATTCTCCCATTAAGCGAAGTGCACGCTGAGTTCATAAACTGGGTAGAGTTTTTCTTTCATTGTCCCAGCCTTGCTCCCAGCCCACCCCACCTCACGCCGAAACAAACAAGCCCATATGGGAAACAGTTTTGACTGGGGAGAGTGTCTAGGAATCTGGGCACTGCTACGATAGACGATGACTATCAACTCTTGAGGTTTCTGAAAATCGCTGTGCAGTGGCTAAGGAGACAGTTTTGTCTCTAACTCAGAAATGTTGCCTTGACTCTGGTAGAGATGACCTCTCCATTATTACCTCTATTGCCATGAATGCATTTCCAAATCACTTTTGTGACAATTAATGCAATGTGGGAAGTGACTCTAAAAGGCTGCATTCAGGAAAAGTGGAAAGACACCGGGACCGGATGGATTTACAGCAAGATATTATAAAGAAATTAAATACACCCTACTTGTGCCAATGAAAGAAGTTATGAATAATATATTATTATATATATATATAATATTATATACACTTCACCCCGGCTTATGCAGTCCCTCCACTCTTCTAGCACAGCTGCCATGAAGAGACTTAGTTAACCACAGTTTGGTGTTCCATCTTAACCCTAAACTGTGGTTCATCTTAACTACAGTGCTTTGAAACAATCCGACTTTGTAAACTATGGCTTGAAGTTGGCTTGTTTGAAACAAGCCACGGTTAAAATGCATCTTGCAAGGTTCGGACAAAAGTACAAATAACAAGTGGAAGGGAACGCTTTTGAAATCCTCCACACCAGAGGAGACAAGAGGATAGGGGAACATGTATGCCTGGGCAGATGCTACTCTTATTCATGTCACAGTAAACTGCAGGTAACTCATGACCTGCCCACATTTAACTTGTGTGCATTAACTTTACATGTTTGGATTTATTTATTTTTTAAGGAAAGCAGGTGGGTATCTGGGAAAGGAAATTACACATGCCATTGCACCCTACATGTTTTGACAATACACGATTTTGGCTATATGTGCTGTCCCCGAAACATACCGTACTTTTCCGTGTATAAGACTAGGTTTTTTTCTTTTAAAATTATGCTAAAAAGTGGGGGTTGTCTTCTACCTGGATAGTGCATAGGGTGGACGTTTGATTGGTTGTTGCTGCGGCTGTCAGTGGCTATTAGGTGTGTTATTGGTTGCTGCGTCAGGGGCTGGTGTTGATTGGCTGACGCTGCAGCAATTGGGTGGGCGATTGGCAGCTTCTGCCGGCGAGGGGACAGTCGATAGGGGCAATCTTCCTCCCAAAAAACCTCAACAACTCTGTGCCATCTCCCCCCATTTTCTTAAATTTGAGTCCCCCAAAATAGAGGCCGTCTTATACATGGGGGCGTTTTATACACTGAAAAATACGGTAACCCCTGCATAAGTTGAGGGCCACTTGTATTCTCATTTGCATTTTTTGGTTCATTCACCTGAATGAACCAATAAATGAAAATGCATGTAGATATATATACGTATGCATGTTCATGTTGGTTTTTCTTTTGCTGTTTAATCACTGTTTAGTGCCTGTCAAGATGATACCTAACTGCCACTTTTTATGTTGGGAATCTGCCTATCTGTATCTTGCAATGAAAGGGTGAACAAAAAAATTCTAAAAGAGGTAATACGATCTGAAGCTGCCATGCTGTATTGCAGCAATTCCCAGACTTTGGTCTTATTAGTCACAGGTAGCGCATGAAAAGATTTGGCAGTGTTCTTCAAAGGGTGACTTGGTTATATGATACCACGTCTACTTCTTTTAAATAGAAAAAAAGGCAACTGAAAACAAATAACCAGTTGATTCAAACAACCACTTGCCTATTGCGCCGTGACTTTGCAGTCACCTCGAGGAAAAAATGTGGTTGATCTGGGTCATGGGAAGGGGTCCCACAGATGTCAGGATCGCAGATTAACTTGAATTCAACAAATCTGATTGTTCAGGCTTGCTAATCCCGCCCAGGCTGCCATTCCAATGTGTCGCGGGGCCTTTTCTCAAGCCCAGTTAAGAGAGCGCAGCCCAAGGCTATAACCCACAACCCATTAACTTATAAGAAAGCAGAGCCAGGATCAGACTGCCAGTCACCAAGGTGCAGAATACTCTTGGAAGCTCCTCCTAAAGAAATCAGATTGCATGGGTTTTACCGCAAAGGACACCGTCCCGCTGACTTTTTAAGATCAGGTTCAGGTCAGAAAGGTTTGTCAATATATTGGTCAGTTAATTATAGTATGAATTATTAGAAATCGTGCTCATAGCAAAAAGAAAAAAGAGCTGGGAGGGAGGCAATCCCTTTTTAGCAATTGGGTCAGGAACTGTAATCACCTGTATATAGGAATTAAAGTCCTAATTCTGTTCTTAACTAGAGCATTGCTGCTGCTAGATGTGTTGTACAGGCAGATGAGCCTTAACACTCTCAGCAATGCCGTACAGTGGCATTCCTGCATATGAATGCATATAGATCTGCAAGCTTCAAAAGAGCAATATAGATTTGACATCTGATATGCAAATGAAGTTGCAATCCTGTCATTTCCTCCGGTTCTGTCATTACAGAGCAGCACGATCAAAAAAACGAAGAAGAAGAAGAAGAAGAAGAAGAAGAAGAAGAAGAAGAAGAAGAAGAAGGGGAGTTGGGGGAGGGAAAGGACTGTGCCCACTTCAAAGAGAAATGTTAACAGTTCTGGTGAGCTAATACTATTGCTGATAAGGAAGTGAACTTCATTATTCCATCGTAGTTCCCATTTCCATAGCCTGTTTCTGTTTACTTTTAGGTAAACACATTCTATTCCCCCATCACCACCGATGTTTTCCCCCTTTCTTAAAAAAAAAAAAGCCAACAGTTTTATTTTTTTAGGGATATATGTTTATTGGAGATAAGCTGTCTTTCTCCCCCCCCCCCTTTTTCAAAATGTCCAGAATGCACTAATTGTATTGGGGGGACGACAATCCACTCTGCATGAACAATCAACGTGCAACATTCCACACAAACCACTTTGTTGCTTATTGCTCCTTTGATGATCCTTCTTTCAACTTTACCTCCCTCCCTCCTCTCTTTTTGGTGTGTGCAATTGTCTCTATTTTTAACAGCTACAGATCTAGCCCTGGTAGACAATACGCCAAGAAACGTTTCCTCCCTGCATGCTTTAGACAAATAATACAATCTCAATCGAAAGCAATGGAAGGATCATTCCTGCCTTGTGGGCATTCTGTATTTTAATCTACCAAGAAGTTTGGGTTAGTGTTTTTTTCTTCTTCTTCCTTTCTTTCTTCTCCTTCTTCTTTTGCTTTCCATAAAGTAATTCCAAACTGTAAGCCACAGACTGACCTAACTACTTATTAAAAATGCTAATATGCTTTTGTGCTTTGATGTCTGGTGAACAATAAAAGGGAGAGCGCTACTCTGGGACACTCTAATCCTTTATTTGTCACTAAGTTATGACACCCAGCAGAGCTGTGTGACAGTCCAAATCAATCATTCCCTGCGCACTGCAGGCCTTCTCTGCCTCCTGCAGAGCCTATGCAGTTTAATTAGCTATTTTTTTTTCCACACTAGCATAATGTACATCTGCAGCTTCAGCAAGAAAAAAAGAGAGAGAAAAGAACGGAGGATACTTCACCAGGATGTAGCTCTTTAAAAAAAAAAGTTCAGTCTTTTCTGAGAGAGAAAGTCTGTAAGAAGAAACATCACAATCCTTTGTGATTTTATTTTATTTTTTACTTCAGAGGAGATTGCAGTGGAGATCTACTGGACTACTGGAGATCTACACTGTTAAATGTACATCTAATTTAACGTTCTTTAAAACCCACACAAAGACCTTTTCAGCTAAAATGCAGCATTTTAAAAGCTTGCTCTTTCATAATGGTCAGTCGTTTCATTTGTGTGTGTGCACACACATGCATGTGATTGCTTGATCATGTTCCTTCCAGGACTGCTTCTGTATATTTAAAGCAAAAAATGTATTCAATGGGATATTATTATTATTTTAAAGTTCCCTTTGGTGATTAGCTATTTCTGCCTCCTCTGCTGGAATTAGCCTTTGCTAAAACCATCAAAGTCAAGAGAAGATTGGTGATCTACACCAGACCAGGCATCTGGTCCCCTGTACCTGTTAATTTGAATATTCATGGTGTGGCGATGGGCCTGTGACAAAGGAACACCCCTTTAACAAAGCACTGAAATCAAACACCACAGGACCAGCGGTGGAGAAGAATGTGTGTGTGGGACCTTCCATGCTGCCAGCCTGAGACACCAAACAATGGTTGGTCTTGGATCAGAAGTTCTTTAACAAATGAGATCACATCATCTTTGGGGAGACAGGGATCCTCCGGCAGTGCAAACATGCCTTGGTTCTACCACATTGCTCTGCAAGTCTACAAAGACTTTAGAGGCCACCTTCAAAGGTGCTTAGGCCCCAAGACTCAAGCCACTAATTGTGGCCAACTTGCCCCTGTGAAGCTGTTTGAGACGTAAGGCGACTTACTCAGAGAGGATGAAATTTAAATACCTTCAGAATGAAAACCAAGATTGACATGTCCATTGGGAAGTCCACACTAGTCTGATGTAGCAGAATTTCTCATGTCTATTTAGGAAGTTGTAGTTTTTAAGATGTTGGCATTCTAGCTGAAATAATTTTTGAGAGGGCACCAAAATCCTGAAAAGGCTCATCTCTTCAGTGGATAATATGAAATATAGTGGTACCTCAGGTTACATACGCTTCAGGTTACATACGTTTCAGGTTACAGACTCCGCTAACCCAGAAATAGTACCTCAGGTTAAGAACTTTGCTTCAGGATGAGAACAGAAATTGTGCAGCGGCAGCAGGAGGCCCCATTAGCTAAAGTGGTGCTTCAGGTTAAGAACAGTTCCAGGTTAAGAACAGACCTCCAGAACGAATTAAGTTCTTAACCCGAGGTACCACTGTAACATGCTAAATGCACATCTTGGAGATAAAGGTAAAAGGTAAAGGACCCCTGGACGGTTAAGTCCAATCAAAGGTGACTATAGGATTGTGGCGCTCTTCTCGCTTTCAGGCCAAGGGAACCGGCGTTTGTCCACAGACAGCTTTATGGGTCATGTGGCCAGCACGACTAAACCGCTACTGGCGCAACGGAACACCGTGACAGAAACCAGAGGGCCTGGAAACACTGTTTACCTTCCTGACACAGTGGTACCTATTTATCTACTGGCACTGGTATGCTTTGGAACTGCTAGGTTGGCAGAAGCTGGGACAGAGCAATGGGAGCTCACTCCTTCGTGGGATCATCAGGTGTAGACAACTGAGAATTTAGTGATGTTTCTCAGTAGAGGTGCATATTAGTTCTGAGACAGTCTCTTACTAGCAAAGGATCTGCTTTTTGTCCAGATTCATTTTCCTTTCTTACTGTTAATACTTTTAGCTTTGTCCAATTAGGAACTAGGAGTGGCCGACCTAGTTCCAGGACAAAGTTCTTGCCTTCTTACACCGGGTATCATTTCTGGCAGTAGAATAATAAAAGTAGAACGCGGAGTTTTACTTCAAACATGACATCACAGACAGTTGTCTTTCTTTGAAAACATGCATATGGATTGACTTCCACAATCATTTTTTAACACAATGGTTACCTGGTGAAATTAATATGAGTTGATGCTGAGGGAGACGAAGAACAGTCCCATTGTGAAGTCTCTCAAATGGCTGCCATGTTCCTCACTCAGCACCCCCCGGAACAATCCATGTTTCAAATAGATAGTAAGAGACAGTGGGTGGAACTCAACATGGCGCTAAGTGTATGGAGAGAGGTGCGCTTGTGCAACAAGACCTCTCTCCTGTCTCCCCCCTGCATGAGGGGAGGGGAGGAAAGTCCCATTGCACGAGAGGACCTCATTCCATTCATGCATGCCTGTTATCGTTTCTGTTTTGTATACTTTTATTTCCTTCTTACACCCACTTATCCTCTTTATATGTACATATTCTCTGTAACACAATGCCACACTATTTTTATTTAGATCATAATGACAACATAAATGTGGCATTATAAACCCCTGAGACAACACAGGATAAAGAGTTTGCTGTTGGAGAAGCTGTGGTTGATATGGTGGGGACACTGTTTCACATGTGGTGAGGCTGCCCCAGGGTTCAAAGCTTTGCATCGGAAATCTATGAAGCAAATTTGGGCATCGCTAACACTGTTTTCCTCCCTGAGGTAGTGTTAGCACTGCTTGTTATATCAAGAAATGTACACATACAGTGGAACCTTGGTTCTTGAACGTCTCCGTTGACTAATGTTTTGGAACTCGAACGCCGAAAACACAGAAGTAAATGCTTCCATTTTCAAACGCGTGTCCGAACTCAAACAGCTTCTGCTGTGTGTTTTTAATTTTTTTCAATTGAATTTGCCGACAACCCTTTGAGCCTCGGTATTTGAATATTTTGGAAGTCGAGCAGTCTTCCGGAATGGATTACGTTCAAAAACCGAGGTTCCACTATATAAGGAGGCTGTCCATTTTCATCCAGTTGTGGCCAGGTTGGGAGTGGCCAAGACTGAGAAACAGAATCTCACTTCTCCATATAAGATTGGGTCACTGCGGCATGAATAATTCTGCTACTGAAGAGATTGAGCCCTCATAGCAGGCTGATGGGGGAACTTTGTGGGGTTCTTGTAGTCATTCTTACAATCTGGTACATGTGTTCCGGCCATCGGCACTCCTTTCGGAAAGACTTGTGGAAACGATGGGGAGAATGTGATACCAGTGAGAATCTGCAAGTGTCAAACCTGATCCATCTGCAAATTGTACTGTCATGGAAATGTCATGGAAATGTTGTGTGCTTATCGTTGCGTATGTTGCATAGTCAAACCAGCCACTCAAAAAGTTGGCTTCAGACAAGCCTCTGAGGGCTTTCCACGGATAAGGTTCAGCGAGTGACACCAAAGGCCCTTACTTAGGGTAAGAAGTGCTGCTACAAGGAGTAAAGTACAGTGGTACCTCGGGTTACATACGCTTCAGGTTACATACGCTTCAGGTTACAGACTCCGCTAACCCAGAAATAGTGCTTCAGGTTAAGAATTTTGCTTCAGGATGAGAACAGAAATCGTGCTCCGGTGGCGCCTCAGCAGCGGGAGGCCCCATTAGCTAAAGTGGTGCTTCAGGTTAAGAACAGTTTCAGATTAAGTACGGACCTCCGGAACGAATTAAGTACTTAACCCGAGGTACCACTGTAGAACAATGCCTCCCCTCTAAACAAAAAAACCTCATTCCCCTTTGACTGTAACTGGTAGAGCAGCATAATTGGTGCAAGTGAATGATTGCAACTGGAATTCTGGACCGTCCAGCTATGACATGAAGCAAGATGAAGCAAACTGCTTCAGGCAACACCATAGTGGGAAGACATTTCAAAGCAGGAACTGGTATTGGGGTTGGTACAGACTGACTTTCTTATAGTGTTGGCCCCAGCAAGCAGGGGTGTGTGTGTGTGTGTGTGTGTCTGTGTGTGTGTCATTTAGGCTTCCTCCATGCAGCAACATGGCTGGTACTGTTGTCACTTCAGCTCCCCAAACAAGCAACTGCTTTATCTCATATATGCAAGCTGGTAGGGACACAATACAACAAAGCTTGTTCTTCCTTCACCTGTTTTCCTTTTGCTTCCTCTTGCTTATCAAATACGTTTCTGGAGCCACTAGTTTGTTTATTTACTCGATGAATTTTTCACCTCATTCTTCAGCCTAAAAAGACCCCCAGAGAGGCTTTCAGTGTTCAGTCATAAGAAGACACGCTGCCCTCAACGTTAAAAGACATGATGCAAAAGGAAAGAGGGTTGAGAGGGGAAGGAGAGAAAGCAAACAGGCACCAACAAAGTCATTCTAAGTGTTCCTTCTAGTAGGGTAGGGAAAAGAATGTTCTCAGAAGTCGCTTCACTTAGGTTGGATGGATGGGGACATTTCTCTCTCCTCCTTGCCACAGTGTTCTTCCTGGGAGGCAAGGAAAGCAGCACCCCATTGGTTCTTGGTTCCCTGACCAATGGCAGAGGTCCTAGTCTGCCCTAGACTGCCTCCTGTAACTGGGGACATGGGCCAAGATGGATCAAAGGCGGAAGCAAATTTGGACAGCCCTTCAACTAGAGGACTGTGCGCAAAAGCCTTTCATTTAGAGAAATGTCCCCTATAAAGTAGGGCACATGCCCATCCCACCACAAAGCAGCCTTGAAAGGCAACCCCACAGATCCTTTGCATACCCTCCAACATTTCTCCAATGAAAATAGGGACATCCTATTCCACAAGGGATGCGGGTGGCGCTGTGGGTTAAACCAGAGCCTAGGGCTTGCTGATCAGAAGGTCTGCGATTCGAATCCCCGCGACAGGGTGAGCTCCCATTGCTCAGTCCCAGCTCCTGCCAACCTAGCAGTTTGAAAGCACGAAATGCAAATAGATAAATAGGTACCACTCCGGCGGGAAGGTAAACGGCATTTCCATGCACTGCTCTGGTTCGTCAGAAGCGGCTTAGTCATGCTGGCCACATGCCCCGGAAGCTGTACACCAGCTCCCTCAGCCAATAAAGGGAAATGAGCGCCGCAACCTCAGAGTCATCCGCGACTGGACCTAATGGTCAGGGGTCCCTTTACCTTTACCTACTCCATAATAATAATAATTTTATTATTTATACCCCGCGCATCTGACTGGGGTGTCTCAGCCACTCTAGGCAGACCCCAATGTTTATAAAAACATAATTAAACATCACACATTAAAAAAACTTCCCTTCAGATGTCTTCTAAAGCTTGTATAGTTACTCCTTGGCTCTGGGGTCACATACCTCCAGTGCTTTTTTCTGGGGGTACGCAGAACCCTAAACATTTTGTGAATATAAGATTGGCCTCACTGAGGGGCAGTATTTCAATATGAGTAGGAAAATGAGAGTACCCCCCCCTTTTTTTTTAGAAAAAAAGCATTGCATAACTCCATACCCTCCAACATTTCTCTGATGAAAATAGGGACATCCTAAGGGAAAGCGGGATGTTCCAGGATCAAATCAGAAACTGGGACGGCTTCTGTAAATTTAGGACTGTCCCTGGAAAATAGGGACACTTGGAGGGTCTGCATTTGTTGTTATTCTGAAGAAGAAGAAGGAGGAGGAGGAGGAGGAGGAGGAGGAGGAGGAGGTGATAAAACCACCAGATCGTATCTCACTTGTCCCCCACCTCCCAGGCCCCCAGTGGCTGCAGAGGGAGAAATACTGATGAAATGGCGGCTCTGCAACTTGGACGATGCAATTAACTCCTGGTGCTTGCTTCGCGTTATCAAGTGCTGACAGAGCCACAAGCAGAATCCGTGCCCCATCCAGATACAGAACTGGAAGTTTTATGTGTTTTGCCAACAAGGATTAAAGAGCAAAGGCAACAAGATTTGTCATGCTAATAATAAGCACTTGAGGGAAACCGTTGATGTGTCTGCAAAGAGCAAAGTCAGAGAGAAGGGTGTGTGGAGGGGGTGGGGGTGGAGAGAGGAAACTGGCTCAAAAACAATCGAGAATTTACTTTTCATTCTCCTCCCAGACACTATCCAAAACACACTCTGTGCCTGCTTTTATAAAAACAGATGCAGAGAAAGGAAACATGAAATGCCTTCTTGGTGAGGGGGGTGGGAGTGGGATGGCAAGGAAATATATTGAAAAATATGCAGATAGCCACAGCTCTATTCATGTTTCTTTTAAAAAAAATTAAACGGAGGTGGATTAAACAAACAAGCATGAATCTTTGCACCAGAATCCTTGTTGCAAAGCCAGGCGCTGCTGGGGCTTTTGGCTTCTTACACTGTTTCTATTGTGAAGGTGGGAGCCCTGCAGAATGGCATCACTGCCGTCCAAATTGGGCACCATTGCTAAAAGCAGGTTGCTTCTCGAAGCCAAGAGAAACCAAACACTTTGATTGAAAAAATATTTCTGTGTGCAGAGGCTCTGGATCCAATAACCCCAGAGGCCAATTCGTAGGTGTTTTTAGTGAAGCAGTAAAATAATCCCCAACTTAGAACTGCTCTGTTCAGTACTCCACACACACACCCTCTCTCTCTCTCACACACACAAACACACATACACACAACAGTTTGTCCTCCTTGTCACCAGCATAATAGGAATATGAAGTACGGCAGCCTACAGCAGAAATGCAAGGCAATCAAAAGGTAAAGGTGAAGGACCCCTGACAGTTAAGTCCAGTCGTGAACGACTCTGGGGTTGCGGTGCTCATCTCGCTTTACAGGCCGAGGGAGCCGGCGTTTGCGTGTCAAAACCCCTCCCCCCGGAAAGAAAGACACAGGACACAGCGTTTAAGATTTAATTGGGCTTGAAATGGCCACAACTTTATTGATTAAAGAATTGAAGGTATTGGCCTTAGGCATTGGCTCCTATCTGCTACCCGGCATGTAGTCCGGGAAGGGTTAACACAAAACCGTGGGGAAGCCCCTGCTGGAGTACGCCAACTAGGGCCCCCGCGGGTGTCACCGCTTGGGCGTGCCGGGGGCCCTTACCTAGACAGGTTTCGGACAAGACAACGCCCCTCGGAGTCCTGTACCGGACTACCCCATTACCTGGGGAAGGTGATGGCGTTCCTTCCCCCCCAACCATTCGACTAACCATAGAACCCCAGCCAATGCCTAACCGCCAATACAAGGAAAGTTGTGACGTTTGCTATGAGGTAGGCGAAAAAACCAACTGGCCGAAGATTGCCAACTTGGAAAAATTCCTACCAGGCCCCTTGCGGCGACCAACCGGAGTCCATAGCAAGGTCATGCCTACCTACGACTGCCTACGCCTCAAAGGGTGGGCGGGATGGGAAAACCTCTCGGCTGCTCAGGGGAGAAGAGGGTGGACCCTGGGCGTGCCCGGCTTAAATTAGCTTAAGCCCCGCCTCCCCCCGGCCCTCCGATAGGAGGCCAGGGTTGCGAGCACGCCCAGGGATTCCCTCACCTCTCGCGGGGGCTACGACAGCCCCCGCGCCGAAGGGGGGGAGGGGCTAGACCGCAACCCCCTCTCCTGCCCCAGGGACAGAAAGGGCTTTGCGTGTCAAAACCCCTCCCCCCGGAAAGAAAGACACAGGACACAGCGTTTAAGATTTAATTGGGCTTGAAATGGCCACAACTTTATTGATTAAAGAATTGAAGGTATTGGCCTTAGGCATTGGCTCCTATCTGCTACCCGGCATGTAGTCCGGGAAGGGTTAACACAAAACCGTGGGGAAGCCCCTGCTGGAGTACGCCAACTAGGGCCCCCGCGGGTGTCACCGCTTGGGCGTGCCGGGGGCCCTTACCTAGACAGGTTTCGGACAAGACAACGCCCCTCGGAGTCCTGTACCGGACTACCCCATTACCTGGGGAAGGTGATGGCGTTCCTTCCCCCCCAACCATTCGACTAACCATAGAACCCCAGCCAATGCCTAACCGCCACTCGAGCAAAGCTCGCCGCCAATACCTTCAACCCTGCAACCAACTCCTATGCTCGTCTATGGAAACCCCTGAACCCAAGACCTAATTCCTGCGATGATGTCACCCAACCAAATTTCGTTCCCCGCATCAGACAGATGCACGCCATCCTTCCTGTAGAGGGCCTCATTGCTGAACTGGATGCTCGGGTGTCTGATGACAAACCCGCCCAGATCCGCCACTCTACGTTCCACCGCTCGTTCTAAAACCTTTCTCGCCTTGTTGACTCCGACTGGGCTCCCGCAATCTCTCCATGTCCTCCTCTCCAGCAATGAGGACCACATTATTGTAACATGTGGGTATGCAATGACCAACTCTGTCAGGTCGTCAAAAATGTGCCACCTCAGATCAATCGCCTTGCGATATGCGAGATCATGTTCCCCCAATTGAATCACAAGGGCGTCTGGCGGCCCCTCAGCCGCAGCCCTGGCCATCACCACCGGTTTGAATTCGCTCCAGCGCATCCCTCTACGCGCTATCCAAACCAGCTCCACCCTGGGATGTAAACTCAGGTTGCCGCCCAGTCCAGTTCGCAAGGCATGAAACTTGGCCCAGTGCACGATGCTGTGGCCGACCAACCAAATGCGCAGTCTCGAGGGCTCTGAAAAGCAAAGAAAAGGCGGGTGGAGGTCAGGGGTGCAACACACAGTCACAAATTGTTTCTCACGTATGTTTTGTACGCGTTAGATTTCCACCTCCCCATTTCCTTGATTCTCTCCGTGGGGAGCCCCATATGTACTGCAGAGGTGGCTGCACCAATACGGAAGGAGTGTGCAGCAAATTCAGACGCTGGAAAACCACACGTCGACAGCGCCGACCGCATAACCCTGGTGAATTGGTGCCTAGTAAGGCGAGATCCGTCCGCATGTATCAGAAGCGGACCCTGGCCGACAGGCCTTAAGTAAAGAAAACGCCGCGTGTCCCGAACCGGACAAGGGCCCCTGCCATATACCGCCTGGAGCCGAAGCAGGGCCCCCTTGCTTTGCTGATCTGTCTTGGAGTTTCGGACCCGCACCACGAGATCGGTACTAGAGAGGGTCAGGTCGCCCAACAAAATTCCCCTCTGAGGCTGGGTGGCTTCCCCTTCGCACACTACCTCGCCTACGCGTAGTGCGCCAAAGAAAGCAATGGAAAACGCTGCAGAGAATAAACGCGCTTCGTATTTTGACCAGCAAATTTGACGAAGGGCCTTGTGGATCTTACAAAGTATCTCGTAAGTTACGGGTCGCCTACTGTCCGCGCCAGGGGGTTGCTGCCTGCGCCATCCCTGCAAGGCTTTGCGCACGATGAAGGCTGCACATGGGTCCTTTTCAAAAAATGTTTTACAGAAGTACGAGATCCCCGCTGAGTGAATGTTGAGTGTCTTAGGGGCCCGGCCTAACGCCCTCAAGTGTGCCAAGTAGCGGAGCACCTCCCTGGTTGAGGGAATGGAGTGTTTACTTGGGCCAGGGGTGCGCGCCCGAAATTTTAAAAATTCCACCCACGCCTTCTTATACGACCTCATTGTGGACGGGGCCACTGCACCGAATACTCCCTTCATTATATCTCGCTCCCAATCCTCCAGAGATGCTCCGGGAAAGGCATCGATGATTGGTCCGCTTCTGGCGCTAGCGAGCGGAAGCGCTCCATCTGGAAACGAGATAGAGCATCCGCGATATCATTATTAATGCCAGGCACAAATTTGGCCGAGAAATAAATGTTATGTTCCAGACACAGCAGGACAAAGGCCCGCAAAAGGTCACCCACCCTGGTGGACCGCGCAGACTGCCTTGAGAGAACCGCTACAACTGCTTGGTTGTCAGTGTTAAAGCAAACCCTGTGATTCCGAAACTGATCCGCCCACAGATGTACAGCCACAACAATCGGGAAGAACTCCAGGAAGGTAAGGTCCCTGGTAATGGGTTGATTTTGCCAATCTGTGGGCCACCGTTTAGCACACCACTGGCCGCGGAAGTAAACCCCAAAACCCAAGGACCCGGCTGCGTCAGATTGAACTTGAAAGTCGGCACTGAGAAGCAGGGTATCCTGCCATAATGATATCCCATTGTACTTTTCCAAGAATTGTAACCAAACCCCTAGGTCAGCCTTCACCTGTTTGGATAGCCGCACCCTGTGTTGGGGTGCTTTGAGGCCCGCCGCCAGTCGCGCCAGACGCCCGCAAAATGGCCGCCCTGGGGCAACCACCCTGCAGGCGAAATTTAAATGCCCCAGCAGGGATTGGACCTGTCTCAATGTTACTTTCTTTAGGGGCAAGAGCTGCTGTATGGTTGTTCTGAGCGCCACCAATTTTTCAACGGGTAAGCGAGAAGTTTGGGCTATGGTGTCCAATTCGATGCCCAAATAGACTAGGGATGTGGCCGGACCCTCTGTCTTCTCGGCGGCTAGGGGTACCCCTAGTTCGCCGGCTAGGGATGTAAAAGCATCTAGCAGAGATGAGCAACGTGGCTTATTATCCGCGGCCAAAATAAAATCATCCAGGTAATGCGAGACGCCAGACGACCCCGTTCTGTTACGCAGTGCCCAGTCAAGGAACGTGCTGAAAGACTCGAAGGCCGCGCATGCAACAGAGCAGCCCATGGGCATAGCTTTGTCAATGAAATACGCGCCGTCAAATTTAAATCCCAACCATTTGAAGTCCTCCGGATGAACCGGAAGGAGGCGGAAGGCAGACTCTATATCGCATTTTGCAAGGAAAGCACCCTGACCAAATCGACGGATCATCCTCACGGCCTGATCAAATGAAGCGTATTTCACTGTGCAAAGCTCCTGAGGAATCCCATCATTTACCGAACCCCCCCTAGGATAAGAGAGGTTGTGGATCATGCGGAATTCCCCTGGGGCCTTTTTTGGCACAATGCCCAGCGGGGAGAGGTGAAGCCCCTGGAAAGGCGGTTCGGGAAAGGGACCAGCCACCCTGCCAGCCGTGATTTCTTTCTCTATCTTCTTTCTGGCTATGTCGGGCCGTTCCCTCACAGATTTTTGGTTGCCCGCCTCCCTGGAGCTTGGTGGAGTGGCCACCGGGATCCTAAATCCCGAAGAAAACCCCTCCCACAGGTATTTTGCCGCGGCCTTATCAGGATACTGTTCCAAAAGGTCTTTGAGTGGCTGAAGGCGAACGGGGGTGAATGCCAAACCTAAGTCAGTGTTACTGGCGATTGCCGGGACCTTGACGGGATGCACCGGGGGCACCTCTGGGATTGTTATGGAAGTACCCCCTGCCCCCCCGAAAGGGCTGTTGCTTATTCTTGAAGCACGCAGAAGCGGGGTGATTACCCCAGCATTGCTCGCATTCGTGCAGATACTTACAGAAGGGGCGAGAGCATACGCCCCTGTTAAATTCCCAGCATTGCCGACGTTTCTTTGGCTCAATCTTACCCACTTTCGCCGCCTCCTGACTTTTCTTCTCGATGTAGGGGTTTACATCCTCTCCCCAGTAGTTAGGATCTGTAAGGTCCCATCGCGTGGTGGGGTGGAGAGAAGCATTCCTTCGGAAGTTCTCGTCGTACGTCAAAGCAGCATTTTCGCCTGCTAGCGCACGCGCCCGCCTCACATGAGCCTGGTAAGCCACTAAATCCATGGCGCGGTGGGGATAAGCTGCACACACTACACCCATAAAAACCTGGTACCCGTCTAACCAGTTATCGAATGTGCGTTCCGCCCTGGGCGTTCTATACCTCCTTCTACCATAAGATCGTCTCTTCTCACCTTTACCTGTAATTTTTGTTGGAGGGAGTAGAGTGAAAATATCCACGTAATCCCCGTTGAGGATTTTATTCCTCTTCCTATGTGACAAGTGGTTCCCCAAAATGAAGTCCGTGGGTTGATTGGTGGCAACCTTAACATCCTCCACCAATGCCCCATCCTTCCAATACAGCACCCCGTTAAAAACCTTACGGTGGGAATTGGCTCTCCTTTCATGGGCCCATAGGGGGATCCCATGATTCGACTCCCCAATTCCCCAATAACCATCCATAGGCCCCTCAGAATCCGAGTCTGATGAGGACGTACCTGATTCCTCCTCCTCGGTATCCGAATGCCTGCTCCTCTTCTTCCTAGCCGACGTGTGCCTCTTTTTGGCCTTCCTCTTACCCCCCTGTGGCGTGCTAGAAGAGGCGTCGGTCGCTGAGCAAGAAGGCTGATTCTCCACTGTTACCCCTTCGGAGCCAGAACCCGCGCTGTCCTCGGTGGAACTGTGCACCTGCTGCTCCTGAAAGACACTTGGTGTACCTATAGCTTGAGAGATGGTTTTACCGCCGCTCCCTTTCTTGGGTGCCTTCCCCTTACCTTTGCCCTTTGCTGGGGCCTTGCCCTTACTGGCAGCCTGCGTGGTTTTTCTGGAGCGGGCAGATTGCGCCCGCGCTCCGGGACGCCCACTAGCTGCGGCGTCTGGCTGAGCACCCGCTGCCGGGGCAGGCGCCTGGGCGGCAGCCACTGATGGACCCTGTTGGGCCATAGCCGACGGTGCAGCCGAGGAACCAGGCAGGCCCTGGATGGGGGGTGGAGTATCAGGAATTACGTCCTGCGTTGGCTCCAGCGCTGGCAGCGCCGCTGACCCGGGTCTACACTGTCTGTAAAGGGTTTCGAACACCCTGAAGAACTGGTTTAACGTTTGTGGGTCACAAGTTATAACTGCCGTTTGCGCACCATCGTTACTTGTGGAGGGGGCCGGCAGGCTGCTGCCAGTGGTAGACTGCTGGTTTCCGTCGGAAGCCATAATGAACTATGCGTGATTCTTGTTCAGTATTGCCACACAGCACCAAGGCTTGGACTAGCAAAATTTAGGATCTGTATATTTTATTTTATTTATTTATTTATTTAATTTATTTATTTATTTCCGAATTACCTATTGTGGTGAAATGTAGTTCAAAATTATCTACACCGCACTGTTCAGCAATTCCCCCCCTGGTTGCACTACCACCTTGGGACGGGCTAGCTGTGACCAGAGTGCTGATAACCACCACTGGCCCCGCTGCTGAGACACTCAGAGAAATTCAGGCAAATAGCACCCAGTTTGAATGATTGCTAAACGGTTGCCTGCGAAAGTATTAATTAAGTCCCACTTATAAATGTAAATCACAGAAATAACTATGTGTTTTACTTGCCTGAGCTACTCCTCCTACCAGTCAATCTCAATGTATGAGACTAAAAGTGCAGGTATTATACTTTGTAGTAAAACAGTAAAATGAAATATATTCCACCTTTATCTAGTAATCTTCTGTTTAACTTTTCAGCACCTGGTCTCCCATCCAATTTGAGACCACATCGGACCCTGCTTAGCTTTGCAAATGTGCTAGCAGTTTTATTGCTGCACCACCAGGGGGACTCTCTATTATTGAGGGAAACAGGAGCTTAACTTCCAGGAGGTAACAAAGCTTAGCTAGTATTTAATCTGCTAAAGCCAATATACTATCTAGCACTACTGGGCAAATAAGCAAACCTGATAGGTACACAACCACAGGGTAAAATAACTAGGAATTAAGTAATTAAAGGAACAAAATAACTAGGCAAATAAGCAACCTGATAAGGAATAAAATAACTAGGAATTAAGTAATATAAGGAACAAAATAACTAGGCAAATAAGCGACCTGATAAGCACACAATTACAGACTGCTGCCGAATTAAAGTAAAAAAAAAAATTAACTTAGAATTAGGTGAACAAAGGAACAAAATAACTAGGCAAATAAGCAACCTGATAAGCAAACAATTACAGGCTGCAGGCAAATTAAAGGCATAAAAATAACACTTCCAATAAAGCTGCTAATATCACTGCCGCCGCTAGATGGCGATGTTCACCAGGAGTTTGCGTGAAAACGCTGGAAGAAAAGCTTACAAACGCTCCTCAATTGAAAATAAATGTGCAGCCCTACAACAACCAGCTACATCCAATGAAGCTGCAATGCCCAATGAAAATATCTACAAGTTCTGAGAAATAGGAAGGCGAGAATTAATTTAACGATCAAAAGTAATTGCCAGGCCCTTGCCCTTACACAAAATGGCTGCCCCTGTCCTCACACGTGGTTTCTCAAAATGGCGGCCAGTGCACTCTGCCCTATCTCAAAATGGCCCCTCAGGCTTCAGCATGTGGCGTCAAAACAATGACGCCCTGTGGTTTGGGCCTCCCCCAAAATGGTGGTAGGAAGGTGGGGGTGGTCGCTGTTCCGCCCTCAGTTAAAATGGCTACCAAGCCTTCACCACAAGGCTCCTCAAAGTGGCGGCCGGAGGGTGGATGAGGTTGCTGGTCTGCCCTTAGCTAAAATGGCTTCTGAGCCTTCACCATGTGACGCCCACAAGCTTCTATAGCAACCAGCACGGAGCTCCGCAGAGGTAAGGGGGAAACGGGGGAGCGAGAAAGGAAGCTGAAAATAAACTGCTAGCACCAAGCAGACAGGGTTCGGCACACAAGGATTCAGGGTTTGCTTTTTAAAAGGACAAACAAAAGAAAGGAGGGGGAGGAGGGCTAAAGGAGGGGGAGAAGGACGCACGAAGCGGCAGCAGGCGAGGGGAGGAATCGGCTCCAAAGAGCAAGGAGGTTTAAATGAACCGCACAGCGGAGGGAGACCTGGCAAGCGCGTGTTACCCTTTCCAAGCGCGGGGTCGAGATTCCAGCTCCAGCAAAGACCGAGGTCCCGCTAGTGATTTCAGCTCCGGCTGAAGGTGAGGGCAGCTGAACGCAGTTGAAAAAAAAAAAAAAAGAAGAAAAAAAAAAAAAAAAAAAAAAAAAAGCAAATCCCACGCCGCTCGAACAGGCTTGAGGAAGACCGGGTAAGAGATCCAAAACCTCTCGGCTGCTCAGGGGAGAAGAGGGTGGACCCTGGGCGTGCCCGGCTTAAATTAGCTTAAGCCCCGCCTCCCCCCGGCCCTCCGATAGGAGGCCAGGGTTGCGAGCACGCCCAGGGATTCCCTCACCTCTCGCGGGGGCTACGACAGCCCCCGCGCCGAAGGGGGGGAGGGGCTAGACCGCAACCCCCTCTCCTGCCCCAGGGACAGAAAGGGCTTTGTCCGCAGACAGTTTTTCTGGGTCATGACTAAGCCGCTTCTGGCGAAACGGAACACTGACACCAGAGCAGCACACAGAAACGTCGTTTACCTTCCCACCGGAGCAGTACCTATTTATCTACTTGCACTGGCGTGCTTTCAAACTGCTAGGTTGGCAGGAGCTGGGACTGAGCAATGGGAGCTCACCCCATCGCAGGGATTCGAACTGCCCATCTTTTGATCGGCAAGCCCAAGGCTCAGTGGTTTAGACCACAGCACCACCCGCATCCCTGCAAGGCAATCAAACAGGTTTTAAGTTGTTCCCAGGTCGACAGAGAAGTATCACTGTCCCAACAATAGATTCACAAACTCCCCCTTTAGCACAGCTCAGAATCAAATCAATTATTTCACCCCCAATTTGTGACCCAGGCATATCATTCAAGCAACAGCTATTAGACAGAGAGAGAAAAACCAAGCAGAACTTTTCTTTTGCTATGATGATAGCTCCTTTTTCATTGCCTAACGCAGGGTTTCCCAAACTTGGGTCTCCCACTGTTTTTGAACTACAATTCCCATCATCCCTGACCACTGTACCTGCTAGCTAAGGATGATGGGAGTTGTAGTCCAAAAACAGCTGGAGACCCAAGTTTGGGAAACACTGAATGAGATGCTGCAAAAAGTGGACGTGCTCATGTGGACGTGCTCATGTGGGCCACACCAAAGAGGTAGAATGGCAGTGGAGGAGTCTGAAGTGGAGAAATGGCTGTTGGCCCATTCCCCCACTCCAGCTTTCCCCCTGAAAAGACCTCCCACTAAGTGTTAGATAGATGATAGATAGATAGATAGATAGATAGAGATAGATAGAGATAGATAGAGATTTTCTATAAGTAACAAGAGTACATTCAGTGTCTCTATTTTCAAATTACAATCTTTCATGCAGGTCAATAACAGTCAATTTGAGACATTTTTCTTGTAAGCAATGTGAGGTTGAGGCAGTGGTGTACCGTGCATTGCCAATGCCCAGGGCCAAGGGAAGGTGGGTGGGTGGGAGGGAAACAGACACAGTATGCATGTGCATCCAACTAAGGGCATCTGCATCACCCAGGAGATTGCAGCCACAGAGATAAAAGAAGAATTGCTCCATCGTCTGGAGAAGTCACTTCCTGGTTTACATGGAGAAGCTGTTTTCAATGGAGCCCAGTGGCAGAAGCACACAGCTATATTGAGGCAGCACCAAGTCTAGAAAGGAAGGTTAAGACTAAGATATATGAAGGCAAACGCCAACACCTTTTTCCCTAGTTAAATTCCACACCAGGCAATAATTCCTAATTCTGATTATAATAATTCTGATGTGATCATTTACCCCATGGGTAGGCAAACTAAGGCCCGGGGGCCGGATTCAGCCCAATCCCCTTCTAAATCTGGCCCATGGATGGTCCGGGAATCAGTGTGTTTTTACAGGAATAGAATGTGTCCTTTTATTGAAAATGCATCTCTGGGTTATTTGTGGGGCCTGCCTGGTGCTTTTACATGAGTAGAATGTGTCCTTTTATTTAAAATGATCCCTGGGTTATTTGTGGGGCCTGCCTGGTGTTTTTAACATGAGTAGAATGTGTGCTTTTATTTAAAATGCATCTCTGGCATATTTGTGAGGCATAGGAATTCGTTCATTATTTTTTTCTAAAATATAGTCCGGCCCACCACAAGGTCTGAGGGACAGTGGTCTGGCCCACTGCTGAAAAAGTTTGCTGATCCCTGATTACCCTAACCAAGATCTTGGGGCGTACAGTAATTACTCCCCTGCCATGCACTTTTCATTGTGGAAGGTCCACAGAAGACAACCTACATAGTTCTTCTAGGACAAGGATGGTTTACCTGTCGCCCTCCTGATGTTGAACTCCAACTCCCATCAATTCCAGCCGTGTGGTCAAAAGTCAGGGACAATGGGAATTGTGGTCCAGCAACATCTGAAAGGCTAAATGTTGGCCAGCCCTGTTCTAAGTGTAATTTGCACAGTAATAAACAATTCCCCCAGTTTTCAGCCACTTACTATTTACAATTATCTATTAATGTCACCCAATGTTGTTAACAAAGTGGTTCACGCTTGAAAAGGAACAGAATTAGGTTCTTTGCTGTAGGAGGTAGCACCTGGCAATCTAGAGTTAATTGAACTTCTGGAACAGAAGGAGATGCTAAGAGAGGAATAGGACTCTTTCTTTGGATCAGGGATGGGGAACATGTACCCCATGCTGATGTTTCCGGACTGCAAGTCCCATAATCTCAGACCATTGATCGAGCTTGCTAGGTCTGATGGCCAATGGAGTCCAATAGAATCTGGAGTGCCAAAGATTCCCCATATTGCAAAATGAATATAAGAGCAGCACAAAGGCAGGACAGATGATCACATTTTCTGCTGAAGATTTTGCAGAAGCAAGACCCCTGTGAGTTTGATTGACAAAAGGCTGGTATATTTTCTGCCTTTGTGCAGCTGGCACTTCCAGCAGACCTTATATCTGACCTTCAACCTGAGATCCAAACAAAGGGCCGTCCTCCTGTCCTTTTTGTGACTGAAGCCTTTGAAAGTCTCTAACTTCCTGGCACTTGAAAGACTTTCCAACAGGGAAGGTAGGGATGGAGCTTCTGCAAAGACTTCTATCAATGGGGAGGCCCCATCTTCAAAGCTTTTGTTCTACAGGGTGCTGGCATCCCTTCTGAGAGTTGCTAGTGCTGGAGGGGATTCCTTCTTGAAAATCCTTCAGATCACAGAGGGGGGAGTCCCGCTTTGAAGATTCTCACCAGAGTGGGGCCAAACCTCCTATTTTGCATTGCCTTTCAAAAGTATGGCGTGGGGGGTGGGAAGAGAAGAAGGGAGAGGACTGGGTGGATTCGCTCTTTGCAAGGTATCTGGTTGTGCCAACCTGCACTCAAAGCAACAACAAGGCAACGAGTTCCTTGCCGAAGTCCCATGCCGCAAGTGGTGCATATGTTCAATTAACAGAGTTATGCCACCAGCAATTTAGATAGGCGTGTTAAGGATGAACCGAGGTCAAGCGTGTTTCAAATGGTATGTTTGCTCCATCAAGCCATGGCATGCTGCAGCGAGTGAGAATGCTTCCAGCAAGGAGTCTGCATTTTTCAAATGAAGTAATAAACAGCTCTTGTTATTAGTGGGATAATATTAGGTATTCCCTTCCCCCTGCAACACACACCAGGCTTTTGAGCTGCTTTAGGTGGTGGTGATGGTGACACATCATTAAGGCACTGTAGGTGAGAAGTGAATCAGCGTCCTTGCTTTCTTTTTCTCCACTTCAAACATGCATTAGCTGTGTGGCATGAGGATAAAACGCACCAGCGACTGGCCTATGCCTTCAAAAAGCATCATATGGCTTCCTCTACCTCTTCACCTTGAAGTGAGGAGAACTGCAAAACCGAGCTGGCAAAAGTCGTCCTTGCTCAAAGAAATCTAGGATGCCAATCAGAAGGAGGGCTCAGGAATACAGCTTGTTCCTTGTTCGGTCTCTGGCTTTTGCAAACTCTCAGGGATCAGGACTAGGAGGGAATCTGTGCCTGAGACCTTGGAGAGCTGTTGCCACACCAGTCAAGAGATGAGAGGCAGCTTTGTATGAAAACTAATCTCATTCCCTCCCTGATGTGCTCCTTTTTGACACGGGCAAACAAATCCCAAAATTGCTGTCACCCACCTGGCAGAGTCTGGGAATAACTATTCTGTGGTTGAATGTATCACTCAAGAAAGGTGAGTTCTGCTGTGCTTCCTGGACCTTCTGTGACCTCAAGGACAATTCCTCACGGGATGCACTGAAAGGACTCCAGTGTCTATGTGGACAATCCGCAGCAGAAACCTTGGGAACATGTAGCGTTACAGGGTAGTTACAGGTGTAGACAAATCTGTAATTGACTGGTTTGTTTTGGAGAAACAAAAGGAATCTGGAAGGCAAAGATTTATCGGTCTTTTTGCTGACAAAACACACCTGTTATAGGATCATATTTGCTCTAGCTAGTTTTCTAGTTGCAGTTTTGTTAAAAACAAATGGGTGGATTCCGTACGATGGGCTGCCAGCATGATTTGCAACTGGAGGAGGGAACCTCAGTCAGCTGAGACCCTTCAGCGCTCTCTATGCAGCCCCTGCTCAGCACACCCCGTCTCCTTAGGCCACACCCCTCACCAGGCCTACTTTCCACCCTTTGGGGTGTTTGTGATTGGCTGGAATGTGTCCCTGTACTCCCACAATGCCTCTTGCTTGTCTGGGTGGAGACTAGTGTGCAAGTGCCAGTAGAAACTAGCCTCCTGTACGAAGGTAAAATTTGCACTCATTGCTCCAAACACACCACTGCCATGTGATGCGGCCCCTGCAAGATTGTCTGAAAGGGAATGTGGCCTTCAGGCTGGAATAGGGCTCCCCTTTTCTGATTTGGAACGATTAAAGAGGATTAAAAAATGCCAGATAGTGGGGGGCCAATAGTGTAGGATCTGTTCTGTTGCTGAAGCATTGAATTACTATATTTTTCGCTCTATAAGATGCACCCGACCATAAGACACACTTAGTTTTTAGAGGAGGAAAACAAGAAAAAAATATTCTGAATCAAAGGTTGTTGAAGAGACTTTGCGCGGCTATCCCCGAAGCCAGAACAGCAAGAGGGATTGCTGCGTGCACACATTTCCCCTTATTTTTTAGGAGGGAAAAGGTGTGTCTTATAGAGCGAAAAATACGGTAAATTTTTAAAGGGGAGAGGGGAAGATCCCGTTTTAGTCATTTTTGAATTGAGCATTATAGTATTTTATCACTGTAAAATATATTGGGTTTTGCCATGCTGTTTTTGCTTCATTTTTAATTAGAAACATTTATAGCTTGCTCGTCATTTAAAAAACAAATCCCAGAGCAAGTTAAAATTAACAGCACCAGCTCAATAAGACAACCAGTGTTACTTAAAAACTCAACTCTGATACGGCATGAACCAGATCAGCACATCTGTGGACATATATCCATCACCCCTACCCAAATTGCCATTAGCCTGAAACCTGGGTGATTAGATATGGTGCCAAAAAGCCATCAGCACCAGCCAGATCTGTAAGGGGTGGGCACTCCATTGTTAGGGTGTCAGGTCTGTGAATGTCGTGAGCGGCCTCATAATGCACACTTGGCAGGTACAGCATTATTAAGGTGATGTTCCCAGCCGCTCCTGATATCCAGGCAGGTGTATATAGGAGCAATCCAGGTCTTAACCCTGGATATTTATCTCAATAGGCTGAGTTTTAATTATACCCTGAACAGGGTATAATTATTGTATTACTGAATGACTGGCAATGGACTTGGACCAAGCGCTAAGGATCTGGAAGGTTCTTGCATAGTTCACAGTTCAAACG
The DNA here is from genome assembly GCF_964270895.1 of Podarcis filfolensis. Lineage (NCBI taxonomy): Eukaryota > Metazoa > Chordata > Lepidosauria > Squamata > Lacertidae > Podarcis > Podarcis filfolensis. The sequence continues at coordinate 100,709,619 of NC_139605.1, read as the reverse complement.
TAAGTGCATCACTTGAAAGTCCAAAAGAAAAAGTTCAGGAATGAGCAACGCTACAGTTGGTTTAAATTTTCCCCAAGAGGGTATGGGGTGTGTATGTCTGTGATTATGTGAGATGAAAAGCTATCTTAATCATGCAAACAGGCTTCTGAGTTTTGCATATTCAATGCACATCGGCCTCTATGAGTTAATTTACACGTTCTGGAGAAAAGCCCATACGGTTCAGGCCACAAAATGCAATGCAGGACTGAAGGCTCTCGCCAAAACTAAGGTTAAAGTCCAGGAATAGATTTCATGGTGGGGAGAAATGTTCCAGGTTAGCCTTCTCTTGAGTGACTTTTTCTGTGTTCGTGGAGGTGTTCTGAATTGTGTGTTCAAATAGGCAGGGCTTACGTTCTGAAATGTTGTTATACTGTGCCCTGTTCCTGCCTAGGTCATAGCTCCTCCCTGAGGACAGCAAAATTTTGGAGGGCCACTAAAATTTAGAGTAGGCTCAGCATTAGTCTTCCTTCTTAACACCTCATGTGCTCCTGGGTGTTTTGGTTTTAATTGTTTTAACTGAAGGATTTTCATAGACAACAAGGGTACATACAACTTCTTTGTTCTAAATTCATTGAGTCCTTTCTACAGATCAGCTACATTCAGTGTGAGAGGCTGCTGTCGTCAACATTGTGAGGTAGGGTGGGGGAAGTAAATTAGGGAGCAGGGGGAGGAAGAAGGGCGAGATAATGATTTTTCATCCTTTTGTTTAGTGTATGTGTAGAGTTTTGATGTCAGCATCAGGAGGATAGTTCTTTAGTTATCTATTTGTTTGTTTGTTTGTTTGTTTGTGCAATGTGAGAAGTTTGGGAGCCTGGAGCATGGTTGGTTGCATTCAGTTGTTGTTGTTGTTGTTGATGATGATGATGATGATGATGATAATGATAATAATAATAATAATAATAAATTATACCCCACCCATCTGGCTGGGTTTCCCCAGCCACTCTGGGCGACTTCCAGCAAAATATTAAAATACAATAATTCATCAAATATTAAAAGCTTCCCTAAACAGGGATACCTTCTGATTTCTTCTAGAAGTCAGATAGTTCTTTGACATCTGGTGGGAGGGCATTCCACAGGGCGGGCGCAACTACCGAGAAGGCCCTCTGCCTGGTTCCCTGTAACTTCACTTCTTGCAGTGAGGGAACCACCAGAAGGCCCTCAGCGTTGGACCTCAGTTTCTGGGCAGAATGATGGGGGTGGAGACGCTCCTTCAGGTATACTGGGCTGAGGTTGTTTGAGGCTTTAAACTTTGAATTGTGCCGGGAAATATACTGGGAGCCAATGTAGGTATATTGAATTTATATACTGCCCTATACCCGGAGGTCTCAGGGCAGTTCACAGAAAAGATCACAATACATAAAATTAAAATAACACACACACCCCAAAAGAGCCACATTTTAAAAGGGTATGGGATGTCAATCAGGTCAACCAAAGGCCTGGTTAAAAAGGAACGTTTTTCCTTGGCAAATTGCTCTTAAAAGAGAAATGAGGTTAAAGTTCTCAGGTCGCTGAAGTCTACCCTTGCATGCTACAGTTCCAGAAGTTTGGCTGTAGACAGGCATATCCACACTGCTCTGCTGCCTGCATTGCACAACCTTAGGGTGATGAACAGGATGAGCCTATCAGCCGGAAAATCCCCCAGAGCCACCTGGAAACATATTGGGTCCATCAGCCTCCAAGAATGGACCATCCCAATAGTTTCCCCCACCTCTCCAGAGTGGAAAGGGTCCTGAAAATCTAGATCTCAACAGGAAATGATCTGCCCATGACATGGGACTGGTGTCAATATCCCCCACTTTCAGATCACCCTCTCCCTGCCCAGTTGAGAAAACAAGGTCCAGAGTGTGGCCTGCTACATGCATTGGGCTGGTGACATCTTAGGACAGCCCCATGGTCATCATAAGATCCCTTATTTCATCAGTGGAAGTTCTACCCATGGCAAAGCAACCTAAAGTGTGGTGGGCATTTTCTACCATTGCCCCTGCACTGTGGAAAGCCCTTCCCGCTGTCATATTTGAAGCATTGTCTATTTTAGTTGCTTCCGATGTCTTGTGAAGAAATAACTTTCTGCCCAGATTTTCCCTGACCCATAAGATGACACCATTGTTTCTGAATTCCTCTTTTTATCTGTTCCTCTTTCCATCTGTTTTTATAATGTTATTTTACTTTCATTTGTGTGTGTGGTTTTATTGTCTTGGCGTTGTTTTTTGTATACTGTTTAGGGGTTTAAAAAAATATCAAGCTTTTCAGAAATCTTTTTGAATAAAAGTTCAATGGGACTTACTCTCAGGTGGGTGCACATAGGTTTGCTGCCTTAGTGAAGTTGGTACCACAAGATGGGACAAAGGCCACTGGCTTACAGTACAATATTTTGCATATTTATTCAGAAGGAAATCCCACTGTGCTCAATGTGCCTTGCTTCCAAGTAAGTGTACAGAGGAGGGCAGCCTCGGATGGCTTTTAAAAAAAGGATTAGTCAAACTCATGAAAAATAGCTTCCAAGAAAGCACACTGCAATATGTAAGATGTAGGATTGGCACAAAGGATGGTGACTGGAATACTTTATTTTTTACACACCTAAGCAAACATTACATACCCTCCAACAATATTTCTCCAAAGAAAATAGGGACATCCTATTATACACGAGAAGGAGACCATTAGAAACTTCACATTGCTGCCTCAGGGCCTGGTCTCTAAAGCCTCTGTGTACTGGAACATACAGTCGTACCTTGGTTCTCAAACAGAATTTGTTTCAGGACTCCTGGAAACGTTCAAAAACCAAGGCGTGGCTTCTGATTATCGCAAGCTGCAGAAGCTGTGCTGGATGTTCGGCTTCCAAAAATTGTTTGAAAACCGGAACACTCACTTCCAGGTTTCGATCGTTCGGGAGCCGATTTGTTTGGGAACCAAGGCGTTTAAGATCCGAGGTATGACTATACAGTGGTGCTGAAGGACCCTTCAGTACCTCGGGTTAAGTATTTAATTAGTTCTGGAGGTCTATTCTTAACCTGAAACTGTTCTTAACCTGAAGCACTACTTTAGCTAATGGGGCCTCCTGCTGCCGCTGCGCTGCCGCTGCACAATTTCTGTTCTCATCCTGAAGCAAAGTTCTTAACCCGAGGTACTATTTCTGGGTTAGTGGAGTCTGTAACCTGAAGCGTATGTAACCTGAGGTACCACTGTACATGAAACAAGGACTGAACTGAAATACTACAGTTTACACCAGGAGATGCAGTGGGAAAAGACTTCCCTTTGTGTGTGATTCTTGGAGACACCTGGTTGGCCACTGTGGGAAACAGGACTGGAGCGACCATTGGTCTGATGTGGCAGAGCTCTTCTTATGTTTGTTCTTATGACCCTGACCTTAAAAGACAATGGCAAAACAAGCTGCCCTTTTGTTGGAGGCCTGGCTGCTGGGTATTATCCATACAACACAAGTCATCATGCCTTTTCAGCTGCCTCCTGGTCACGCACCTGCTCCTCAAAGCCCCACAGCACAGGAGTCCTGTGTGTGTGTGTGTGTGTGTGCTCCACAGCCAAAGTGAAAACGCAAAGCCTGAGAGAAAGTGCAGGTCTGTTGTTCCTTTGTTCAAACACCGGTCATTTGTTGACTCAGGTGGCCATTGCGGCGGACGGCATTAGGACGAGGCAGGCATTGTCGCTCCGAACAAGTGTCCCTCCAAATAACCGCTGCTCTGGGTTTTTGATACCTGGAGTGAGGATGCACATGCCAGGGAAGAATGTATCAAAAACATGCCGCTGACTCAACATCAGAGGGAACCTCAAAGGGAGAATGAACTAGAACAAAGAACAAAAACATTACAGAAGTGCCACACTGGAGGAGGAAAAAGGGCGGGGGGGACACAAAAAAACACACCACCCCTCTGTACTAACAACAGGAACAAGGTCAGCCATAAAAACCAGAAGAAAAGAGGGAAGTCTCCAGAAAGCATAACAAACGAACCACACAAAACATGCCAGCCATATTCCTATTGATCCCCCTCCACACACAATATAAGCTCCCATTACAAGGTTTTGTTTTGGTTCTGGAGAAAGAAAACGCAAAGGGGACGAGTTCTAAGAAGGGAGCTTAGGGACAGTGTGGCTGTGGGTGGCATGGGCAAAAGATTCCTGCCTTGCATTGGGTTGGGCAAGACGGTCCCTTCAAACACCACAGTTCTGTGGGATGGCATCAGAAGAAATAAAAACCAAAAAGAAGAGAACAGATATACAAGATGGGGAGCTCAATGAGGTGCTACCACTAGTCAGTGTCCGCTCTAGGATCTTCAGAGCCCTTGGGCAAGGGGCTCAACTGGCCCCCTTGTCAGTGGGACCCAACTGGGTTCTGAGCACTCTTCAAAGTGTTGGTGTTGACCTTTAAAGCCCTAAATGGCCTCGGCCCAGTATACCTGAAGGAGCGTCTCCACCCTCACCATTCAGCCCGGACCCTGCAGTCCAGCTCCGAGGGCCTTCTGGTGGTTCCCTCACCGTGAGAAGCAAAGTTACAGGGAACCAGGCAGAGGGTCCTTCTCGGTAGTGGTGCCTGCCCTGTGGAACACCCTCCCATCAGATATCAAGGAAATAAACAGCTATCTGACTTTTAGAAGACATCTGAAGGCAGCCCTGTTTAGGGAATTTTTTAATGTTTGATGTTTTATTGTTTTTTAAATATTTTGTTGGAAGCCACCCAGAGTGGCTGGGGAAACCCAGTTGGATGGGCAAGGTATAAATAATAAATTGTTGTTGTTGTTGTTACCAGGCCAACCCTGGTCACCAGTGCTGCCTCTAGTTCTTGAAGAGACCATCACCTCGGGAGATAAATCAACTGGGAGACTTTCTACTCTTCTCTCTCTCTTCACCCTTTCTCACCTTCCCTTTCCTGAAAGGAAGACAAAAGAGAAGAAGCCTAGGTCAGGGGACTCGGATTTCTTTCTTTCTTTCTTTCTTTCTTTCTTTCTTTCTTTCTTTCTTTCTTTCTTTCTCTTATTTATTTAAATTATTTTATTATACAGTCTAAAATATTGTTCATGGTGATAAAGCCCCTGATTGGAAGAGAATGTTCAGCTGCTCCTGGAAGTAAAAGGTTTGCAATCCAACTTCTGCGAGGGAAGCGAAAATTGTCTGCTTGGCTGGGATCAAAATCTCACATAGCAGGAGGCTGAGGGCCTGGAAGAGGGGCCAGGAAATAGGGGAGATAAAGGACAAGGATCCCAAAGGCAAGGGTGGTGGTGGTGAGGTCAGGTTGAAGGAAGGGTGAAGAGTTAAGAGACATTGGTGTGCCACATGTTCCTGTCACAAAATTATATTCTGGAACTGGGTCCAGTTTATCATTGTTTTTATAGGCAGCATTTGATTTAAGGTTAAGGCTACTCCAGTAACATGTGCAAGAGACTGAAATATGGCAAAGCACCTCCATCTGCATAGCCTTTGCGCCAGGCAAAGCTTTGTTGTGTTCCGTCAGATTCCTCTCCAAGAGAAGGGGAGTCTTCTGCCCCCACGCCAGAAGTATTTGTTTACAGGATCGGGCCCCGCCATTTCATTTTAAAGCAGGCCCCCTTCCTTTATTTATTCCTTTATTTATCTCAGCCCCCTTGCCTGTGAAGTTATGCTTGTTAGTGAAAGGTGAAAGGCTTTTTTGATATCTAAAGCCAATGTTACAATGAGCTTTTCTCCCCATGAGAGCACCTGGTTCTCATGTTTAATGAGTAAACACAGGAAAACAGAGACTTGAAGGGTGATTGTTCTCACCATCATTACTTCTGAACCCAACATTAAAGAGAAGTAAAAGACAACGGCACAGCAGTTCTTTGTTTTTTCCACCACACTTCCTTAAACAAAACAAAACAAAACAAAATCTGTAATGAGACGCATTTGAAGTCTTACTTGGGGGACAATCTTCTAGATTATAATTGATAATTTTTCCAAAGCAGTATTTTTTTGCGGGGGGGGGAGGGTACAGATTGTGTAATAATAATTACTTGTTTCTTTTGAGGGGATAAATAAAATATGAATAATGTAATTACTCCCTAACAAAATGTGGAGAGCTGGTTCCCCACTGCTCCATCGACTGCAGCGAGCAAAGAGACAGGATTTCAGGAGCCGATTTCCAAGTGGAGGATGACATGCTACAATTCCTCCCCACTTACACGTGCCACATTTTGCCAGCAGAATCATCCGCATTAAAGGAAGAGATTCTTTATTTATGCAAACTCCCTCCTCCCCAATTAATTCTTCTTAAAAAGAAACAAATTGCCAGTCACATAAGTTAGAGTAGTGACGAGCGGAGAGAAGAGTCATTTGGGGAGGGAAAAAAAAAGATTATTGTACAAATTCTGGGGAGAGACTTCTTCCAACCAACTGATGTTTTACTCGCTGACCAGTGAAACTATTGTTCAGCCAGTATTGGGATATGAAGATAAGTAGAGCCTGCTGGATCAGGCCAATGGACCATCAGATGCATCGTTCTGCTCCCAAAATCCAGATTTGGCTCTGCTCTGCTCATGGGCTACTATTTCCTTCGTTGTAACATAGGACACTGGCTGATACTGAGGCAGCCCTGAGGACCACCTAGCTACGGATTGTCTGCACCAGGGTTTCCCAAACTTGAGTCTCCAGCTGTTTTCAGACTGCAGTTCCCATCATCCCTGACCACTGGTCCTGCTAGCTATGGATGATGGGAGTTGTAGTCCAAAAACTGCTGGAGACCCAAGTTTGGGAAACCCTGGTCTACATTGAGTGGCAGTGCCTTCTGCAGGGTTTCAGGCAGGGTTCTCTCCCAGCCCTAGGGATTGAACCTGAGACATTCTGCATGCAGTGCATATGCTCCATTATAGAGCCACCTTCCTTGCTGTTGGCATTGCCCCCAGCCTACTGGGCTGAGCCCAGGCTTTGTGTCTGACATACCAAGTTCTTTTCTTGCTCCGCCTGCCTCCATTCTGCCCCTGCTATCGAAGGCCTTCTCCATGTTAGAGGAAGGTACGTCCAGACAGACTGTGCAGTTATTTGTGGAAGATATTTTAATGCCCACCTGATTTGGGTATTGCTCCCTTTCCTTCCCTCTACGCACAGTGGAGAAGATCCCTCCTTCTGACTCACTAGGTAGGCCTTCCCTACCTCAACACCTCTAGAAAGATGTGTAACATCCAGCACATTAAGGGAATGTAGAGGCTTATTGTGTCTCGCAGGTTCCCTCACTGCAAGAAGCCAAGTTACAGGGAACAAGGCAGAGGGCCTTCTCGGTAGTGGCACCTGCCCTGTGGAACGCCCTCCCACCAGATGTCAAAGAGAAAAACAACTACCAGACTTTTAGAAGACATCTGAAGGCAGTCCTGTTTAGGGAATTTTTAAATGTTTGATGTTTTATTGTATTTTTAATATTTTGTTGGAAGCTGCCCAGAGTGGCTGGGGAAACCCAGCCAGATGGGCAGGGTATAAATAATAAATGATGATGATGATGAAATCTAAATGCCTATTTTCTCTCGTTCATCGTTTAGCTGATGCCACACATGTAATCAGAAAGAATTTTGAGGTTGCAGGATCTGTTTCCCATCTCCAGTGGATAATGAAGTGGACAGCTAATACACAGTTCCCGTGTATGCAATCCAGATATGATAGTTCACTTCCTGTACATACATTTGCGTTCTCTCTCTCTCATAGGTCTGGTTCAAATGTAATAATCTTGGGCTACAATCCTGTGCACACATGTCTGGAAATAAGTTCTACTGCACTCAGTGGGACTTACTTTTGAATTAGTATGTACAGGATTGCATTGTCAGTCTAATAAATTGTGGTTTATTAGACCAAGAATGAATGTTGCGCCCATATATTACTCCCTTCTTCCCTTCCTTCTCTCTCATGCCATAAAGAACACCAGGGTTTGTTAAAACACAGCTGAACCAAGAAACAGTGGTTTAACCAGCATCTAATCCTGGTTATTTATATAAAAAAAGTTTTATAAATAATGTTAGATGTGCCAAAACGGGAGGAGAGATGTGACAATGGAGTGCGTGGCCAGAGGGCATATTTTCTTTCCAATGAATCAAGATGCAACTGCACTTCGAATACTGTGCACAGTTTTGGTTGCAACACAAAAAAAGATGAAAATATGCCCCCCAAAAGCAAACAAAATGATCACGAGACTGGAGTGACTCAGTTTAGAGAGAAGGTGAATAAAGAGGTGTGTGATAGAAGTGTTTAAAAACATAATACTAGAACCCATCTGACGAAACTGAATGTTGGAACAGTCAGACAGACTTCTTCACATAGTTAAACTATGGGATTTGTTACCATAAAATGCCATTATGCTTGCTAGCTTAGATGGCTTCCCAGAGGGATTAAAGAAATCCATGGTGAAGAAGGCTACCGGAGAAACATGAGGGGAAGAGTGCTATCGTCCTCATGCCTCCACGGGCATCTGGTTGGACACTGCAGAAACAAAATGCTGCCCTTGATCAGCCTCTGGTCTGATCCAGCAGAATTCTTACCATGTTCTAAAGAGAATTCCCTTTAGCCAGTTCACATAGATCCACTCCATGAACATTCAAATATGCCTTCCAGAGTATTTCGCTCAGGAAGATAAGTTGTTGTTGCTGTTGTTGTTGTTTTTAAAAAAACCACATTCCTGGGAACAGCAGCATAAAAATGTAAAGGCTTTAGAAGACTTCCAGCCACTTTTTTCTTTCCTTAATTTTGTAAACTTTCTTTATCAATATTTAATGGCATTTTGATATTTGCTGTTTGGTAAAAGCTATTCTTTAAAAACCACAACTGCAATGTCAATTTTTCATGTGGAAAGAAGACCCTCAGTGGCTTTGTTTATTTTCATCTTCAAAATATGGGGGGCGGGGGGCGGGCAGGAATCAAAATGAAACGGAATAGACTTCTTCTAACTGTCATGCAAAATGCATTTAGCATGGCCATTGATCAGTTCTTTTGCTTCTTCATGGGGCATCTCTACATTTTAGCTTTTCCAATAACAGTTAGGCATTGTGTGCTTTGTTTTGTCCAGACTCTCCAGAGGGTCTTCTGCTCTCTTTCTCTGAATTTTCTTTAATGGTCATGATCAAAATGCAAAATATACACAGCATAGGCTGCCCACACTTTGCAACCTGTGCACCTAGCTGTTCTGACTGTGCCAACCATGTGCTTGAGGGGAATGGGGTCCTGAATACAATATATCCCCACCACACACACAACTGAGGAGAGGAAGAAAACTCAGTCCTTTTACCCAGAATTGATTCTGCCACAGCTAACAGTGCACAGTACTTGCTAGACAAGCAATCTGTTTGGACAAAGTCAATAGCATCCACCTGGCATATACTCCTTAGAAAACTGACAAAGAAATAGCAAGCATATCATAGTACAGGGGAGCAAGCCCATGGCCTGGCCTCTGCAGCCATTTGTATTGGTCTGTCACCCTCCTCTCACATTTGGCACCTCTGTTTGAAGGTGCTGCTTCTTTTTCTGTCAAAACATCACCAGTAGAAGGTTTTCGAGGAAACATGGAGGATCATTGAGCCACTCTAGATCCTTCTAACAGTGTCCCCTTTACTGATTTTTAAGATGTGGCCACCATCTTGTGTTATACCATGCCACCACAGCAGCCATTTTGTTTTTTGCCAGGTCCAGGTGGCAGCCATTTTGTGACTGGCACCCATAGCCCTTTTTCAAAACTTCCAAAGAGGTTGGCAATCCCTAACTTAATACCAGATCCGACACATGGCATTTGTACCAGCAAACCAAATCTATGCTTCCAGTATGCACTTACATTTTTTTCTCCACAGTTACAAATGTGTCTGAAGCCATGAATAAAGTCACTAATGCCTAAGTTTATCAGTCCAGAAATTAAGGGAAGAATGAAGACTAGGAACAGGCCTCTAGAAGGGCAGGTGGATCACAAAAGATTGTAGAGAACCTGTTAATTTGGGGAAGGAGGGTAGGTGGGCATAGGAAAAACTCACAAGGAAGAACTTCTAGCAATTTATGTATTTCAAATTGATCCTCCTTTGCTCACATTTCTTTATAGATATGAAAAGATACTGTAAATAAATAAAATATGTTATCTTTTTTTCATCCCTCTGCTGCCAATCATATGATAAAAGGAGCCATTATTTTACGACCCCTGTGGTTGTCTGTCTGTCTGTCACAATGAACTCAAGAACAACAGACATCTCTGTGTCGCTTCTAATTGGTGCACCTACTGCGTTGTCTTCTGAAGGATCCAGTGTTGATTTCTTGCAAATACTTCATTTTTCAACAGGTTGTTTCTGGGCTTGCAACAGAATGCAAGGGTGTCCTTCGGGACAGGATGGCCCAGTTCTGTCTTCTGGAATACTGTCTGCTGTGCTTTCCCCTCCAGGCTACCAATGGCAATGCCAGCATGGCTTGACATACCCGCCAATGTGGCCTCCGAGTTACACAGGGAACTGCAAACATTCAGCTGAACCAATCAGTTTAATCAGGGCAACAGGATTATCCAATTTTGCAATTTACAATGGTGGAAAAACTAAAGAGAATAGCTATTCCCCCTTGTCCATGGGTGATAGCCAATGCTGTGTGTAAGCAGATTGGCCTTCCAGTGGTGCAATGGGATGTTCCTCCCACCGCCCACCTCGAAGCTCCCCACACTCTCTCAAAAAATCTCTGCTGGAGGGTTGGGGGGGACCCTCTGGATCAGATCTGAAGGGAGCATTGGGGTCTGCAAAGACGAGGGATGGAAGGTGAGTCCCTGTTGCATGAGCAGAGGTCTGTAGGAATATGGACTCGGCGAGATTAGTAAAGAAAAATCGCTTTACGTGTGTTATAATACTGTGACACCAGATGGCGCTGTGGAGTTCTGTCTTTGGCCAATGTGATTTCCCTCTATGAAGCTGGCAGTGTGTTTTCCCAAAACACTTTTTTTGGTGTGTCTAGATCCAGCCTAAATAAACCACAGGATCAGAGCATATAATCCAGTAAACAAAATGTTCCACCCAGCATTGACGGAGCATGCAGGCCGGGCCCCCTCAATATTTTTTGGGGGGTGGCAGGGCCCTCTTGAAACAAATATTGAGGGGGCAGAAGACACCTCCACCCCTAGAGCTGGCGCACCTCGTGCTTATATAAGTATATAGCTTACTATTTACTATGATTTAGTCACCATTAAGGGTCATGGCCACTGGTCCCATCACCTGCTGGCAAATAGAAGGGGAAGAAATGAAGGGAGTGAGAGATTTTACTTTCTTGGGTTCCATGATCACTGCAGATGGTGACAGCAGCCATGAAATTAAAAGACGCCTGCTTCTTGGGAGAAAAGCAATGACAAACCTAGATAGCATCTTAAAAAGCAGAGACATCACCTTGCCAACAAAGGCCCGTATAGTAAAAGCTACGGTTTTCCCAATAGTGATGTATGGAAGTGAGAGCTGGACCATAAAGAAGGCTGATCGCCAAAGAATTGATGGTTTTGAATTATGGTGCTGAAGGAGACTCTTGAGAGTCCCATGGACTGCAAGAAGAACAAACCCATCCATTCTTAAGGAAATCAGCCCTGAGTGCTCACTGGAAGGACAGATCGTGAAGCTGAGGCTCCAGTACTTTGGCCACTGCATGAGAAGAGAAGACTCCCTGGAAAAAACCCTGATGTTGGGAAAGATGGAGGGCACAAGGAGCAGGGGACAACAGAGGACAAGATGGTTGGACAGTGTTCTCGAAGCTACCAGCATGAGTTTGACCAAATTGCGGGAGGGAGTGGAAGACAGGAGTGCCTAGCGTGCTCTGGTCCATGGGGTCATGAAGAGTCGGACACGACTAAACGACTAAACAACAACAAAGGATATGGATCATTAGGTATAATGATCCTGGTAGATCAGGGGGAAGACCTACCTAGTCCTTCACCCTGTTTACACAGTGACCAAACAGGACCTACATATAACATCATTCTCCCCATTTGGAGGCTGTCAGGGGCTGGACTGAGGAGGAATGATGGGAGCCGCACCCCCCTTCCCTTGAACCTTCCCAAGGGCAGGAGGACAGTATTGATTTAGAACAGTGGTTTGTAGAAGGGCAAAGTCCAGAGGGGGAAAGCTGGGAAATACCGAGTGAGGAACAGCTGGAAGAGGAAACACCAGGAAAGAAAGAGAGAGAGAGAGAGAACACGATGTCTTTGGACAGTATTCCTGACCCCCCTTCTCTTAAGACTAGACGGGCTTTGAGAGTGATAGAACAGAGAGTGCAGCAGCAGCAAGCTCAGATTTCCCAATGCAGGAGTGACGTAGATTAATGGGGACGGAGGGGGTGAACCTTTACTGGGAGCAATGCCATTTCTAGAGAGATATGCATTCCTTTGTCTCTCACTGTGATTATTAAAGAAACTAACTGGTAAGAATGCTCCTTTCGTTTGATCTGCATATTTACTGCCACTGGGGGAGGGATCTGATCCCCCAAAGCCTGACAGAGCCATATTGCCCTCCAACTGTGGAGGTAAAGCATGTTTGATTTGATGATGGTGGTGATGATGATTAGACTGTGGGATGGATAGATAGATAAAAATTTTCCGTGCAGGGAATGCTTCCACCCATTATAGCCATGGCACCTGGACATCCCACTGTCCATCTTTGTAGTTAAAAGACCTATAGGCAAAAGCCATGCAGTTGAGGACCCAAGGGTGATTTTCTCTTTGGGCTGATGGTCTGGCTGCAGAAGGCTGCAGATGAGATGCTGTGTATTTCTCCACATGTTACTTCATCTCCAGCCAGTCACACAACTGGTGGGGTTCCCCCCCCCCTCTCTCATGCAGTTTTCCACATCTGTTTGAAGATATCTTTCCTCTGATCTGCTGCTGCTGCTTTGGAACTTTAACGGGCCAAGGCAACAGGGGCACATTCCCTTCCCCTTTTGCTTTCACATCCTTAAGAGCACACCTCCCTCCCCACCAAAATCAAAAAAACATAAACAGGTCCCCTTTTCAAGGTGCATAAAAATATTCACAGCCTCTACCTCTTCAGTTTGGCTCAGTCCCAACCTTTTCAAGGGGTGGTTGTATTTTATAACATCTTAAAGACTAACCAAACCAGGTGTATTCCAGAGGTTGTTGGACTGCCCTCTGTTAAACTTATATTAATTACCCTGCCTTATCCTACAGAGCTCTTGTGAAAATAAAATACAGGATGCCCTGAATTCCTTGGAGGAACAGCGGGAGAAACCACTGTATTAAATGTTTTAGATACATATATTTCATAAAGAAAATGGAGGAACAGTACAGTGGTACCTCGGGTTAAGAACTTAATTCGTTCTGGAGGTCCATTCTTAACCCAAAACTGTTATTAATCTGAGGTACCACTTTAGCTAATGGGGCCTCCCACTGCCGCTGTGCCGCCGCTGCGTGATTTCTGTTCTCATCCTGAAGCAAAGTTCTTAACCCGAGGTACTACTTCTGGGATAGCAGAGTCTGTAACCTGAAGCGTCTGTAACCCGAGGTACCACTGTACATAACAGAAATGCCAATGGCATCCATTTATCTCCTGTCTCAAGCACATCTAGGGAAATCAGGATCATGCCTCAAAGTGAGAAGTGAAGAGCAAAACTCGAGAGTTTAGCTGTTGTGCTGAGTCCTCCCATCCTCACAGATGTTTCAAAAGTTCTTGTTGTGTTGCAGTGACAGCTTCTTCTTCTTCTTCTTTGCTTCCTCCCGACTGCTCACTTCAAAAATGAGGACCAGCAGTCCTGGAAAGGATCCCGCTCAAGCAGCCGATTCTGTGACCTTTCTCCAAGTCTACTGAGTGATGGCATCGGTTCAGGGAAAAGAGGAGGAAATTGGTGCCGCAGCTCTGCAATGATCAGACTGCCACAAACAGAAACTTGAGAGGTGCTGGCTGGCTGCTTGGCTGGACCAGAGTGTGCACACTGTCGCTTTCAACACTTTGAAGCCTCCTCCTTTTTGAAGCCAGGCTTCGTGGTTTTTAGGGACATGATGAAAGAAGGAAACAACTTGATTCCTCCACCCACCCACCCGCACCCCCCGGAGAATTTTGTGATTATTAAGAAACACAAAGTTTGTTTCTGGAGAAAGGGAGAGTCATATTGGCACTGTGCATCGTAAAACACTGGGGGGAGGGAAAATACCCTGGCGCAATGAGGAGGAGGATCACAAATAAGTTGCTATATACTGCTAGCTGTCGTGATTTTATAGGGAGCTTCAAGCTATCTATCCAATTCCTAAACTGCTAATGTCTTAGAAATTGCCATGTCATACCAAAGAAGGATTTTCTCTTTAGCTATTCGTTTGTAGTTGTTGCTGTTTTTTAATCTATGTGTAGGAACTCTCTCTCTCTCTCTCTCTCTCTATATATATATATATATTAACCATTTCAACATAACAAAACATCAAAACATCTCATATTCATCACTTCCCCCCCCCCATTTCCCCCCCACCTCCCCATCAAACCCTCCCTCCCCCCCAGACTTCCCTCAGCTCCTCTCTCTGATTTCTCAACTCATATTATTCTCTGCTTACTGTAAAATTGTATAAATCCTTATATTATCTATCTACTACATTAACAATCAAAGATTTGTGTATATTCAAAACCTGCCAAGTAGTCCAGTTTGTTTCGTTGTCTTTTTAAGTAATATGTGAAAAGTTCCCATTCTTCTTTAAAGTCACAGTTGTCTTTATCTCTCAATTTGTATGTCAGTTTAGCCATTTCTGCATAGTTCATCAATTTCTCTTGCCACTGTTCTTTTGTCGGGGTTTCCTCATTCTTCCATCCTTGTGCTATCAAGACACTTGCCGCTTTTAACCATTCTTTGTTCATTTGGACTTAACTGTCAGCAACCTGGAGCTGCTTTTCATTCGGCAAAAGGTTGTTGTTCAGGAGTAGTGGTAGGAATTCACTTTCAAACTACAGTGCTACCTTGGTTCCCAAACTTAATCCGTTCTGAAAGTCTTTTCCAAAACCAAAGCATTCCAAAACCAAGATGCACTTTCCCATAGAAAGTAATGCAAAATGGATTAATCCGTTCCAGACTTTTAAAATCAACCCCTGAAATTTAACATGAATTTTACTATCTAACAAGACCATTGATCCATAAAATGAAAGCAATAAACAATGTACTACAATCACACAATCAATATCAATCAATCAGTAGCTGAACTGGGTTCCACACAGTCACAAAACCAACCAAAAAAGAGCTGCAGAAACAAAAACGCAAAATAAATAGAAAAACAGACAGAACTCAGCGTAGCACTCAAAAAGGAAGTGTGGCACTCAAATCGGAAGCGTAAGACTCAGAATAGAGCACATTCGGCTTCCGAAGAAAGTTTGCAAACCAGAACACTTACTTCCGGGTTTGCAGTGTTTGAGTTCCAAGTCGTTTGAGTACCAAGGCGCTTGAGAACCGAGGTACCACTGTATGTTGTGATGGCCAACAACTTGGATTAGATAAATTCATGGAGGACAAGCCTATCAGGGGCAATATTCTTCCTTCACTGTTGCAGGTGGTATGCCTCTGAATATCCATTGCTGGGAACCTCAAGTGAGGAGATTCCTGTTGTGCTCATACTTTTGCTTGCAGGCTTCCCTTAGGCATCTGGTTGATCTTTGTGAGAACAGAAATGCTGTATTGGCCTGATCCTGCTTTGTACTTAGAAGGTCCCAGGTTCCATACCCCACTTCTCCACTGAACAAATCTGAGGTAACGAGAGATTTCTGCATTGCAGAGGGCTGGACTAGGTGACTCTCAGGGTCCCTTCCAACTCATAGAGTTTGTAAGCGTCTGTAATCCAATATTTGTTGAGGGATGATACTACCAAAACTACCAAGATTGTTTCGGGATACTTAGCCGAAATCTTTAAAGCTAAATCTACAGTTGCCTGATTTATTCAGTGGTGGTTACCTATTGTATGCGCTTGGATGATCAATGTATTTGGGTGACTTTGCATGATTTTTTATGATTAAACTGTTTTCACTTATATGCCAGTAAAGGCTAGAAAAGAAAAGAAAGAACTCTACAGTCATATGATTTAGAGCAGACCCTTACATTGTGATATTAAGGGTTTATCTGCATTAATTATTTCTGCAGTAGTAGTAATTATTTCTTAAATAATTTTTATTTGGTTTTACAAATATAGAATTATAACAGTATAATACAATATACATATCCATAATTAGAGATTTCACCGAATCTCTGGACTGCCCACCTTCTCCTCCATGGGTCCTATTGTCATCCTTTTCAACTGCATATTATTTCATAATCCATATTTTATGTCTCTCCTTTTTGTCCATAGTATTTGCTACATTACAAGTGTTATTGCAATTCTGCTAGTGTTTCCATCTGCTTATAGCGGTTCCCTTATTTGTGAATAACTTTCAGGATAATTATTTCTGGACTTTCTTAGTCTTTCCTCCTCTCAAGACTCTAATTGTTCTATTGACATTGGAAATATTTAAAGATTAAGTGGTTTAGAAATACATATAAACAACAACAAAAAATGTCCTGCGCAATATAAGGTTGAATGTGAAGTGAGAAAAGGACCTGTAGCAGGGAATTCTTAACACCTTGCCATACCAAAATTTCCAGATTTATTTCTTTATAATTGAAATTATATCAATAATTTTTTTAAAAAAGGTTTCTTATGGGGTGTGTGTGTGTGTGTGTGTGTGTGAGAGAGAGAGAGAGAGAGAGAGAGAGAGAGAGACCCTGTCATACACATATTGAAATACTGCCCCTCAATGAGGCCAAACTTAGATTCACAAAATGTTTAGGGATATGTGTCCCCCCAGAAAAAAGTATTCTACTAATATATGCACTGATATGCACACTTTACAGGTGCTTATGCCTTTAAAGTAAAAAAAAACTTGGCCTGAAAACTACAAAATTCAGAGAAGTGCATATTGGGCGATTTCATCTCTAGATGCAAACTAAAGCAACGTCCCACTCACCCACCCCGTTCCTACACACAAACACAGCATATAGACAAACACAGCCTTTTACAATGCATACTTCCTTCCCACGCTCAGCCTTTCGGACAGAGTGGACCGCAAGTCCTGTGAAAGTCGCCCTGACTTTCATCCAGCCTAGTAACTTTCTCCTGACCCCGCACAAACCAGCACAAAGAAATGAGCTCTCAGTGCCTTTCACCTTGCACTCTCCATATGAAATAAAATACAGTGAAATTAATCCCAGCAGGAGTTCTGTGCAATAGAGAACTGATTCATATAGGCAGAAATGGAAAGAATGGCTGAGATGAAGAACGTGTGGTTTTGGGGGTTTTTTTTAAGCAGGGAGGTGGTAGATCTAAGCAATGAAAGCACGTTATCAAAGCTGTTGGTGACATTTCTTTGTTGGAAAATTGTTGAGTTACACACACAGAGACACAAATATACGGTGTTGTTAAATAAATTCAACTTCAACATTTTGCTGCATTGGAGTAAGGTTATCAGATGTCCCCATTTACAAATCAGTCCCCATACAAAATCCATTGAAGTTGAAAAGTGTCCCCAGATTCACTGAAAAAAAATCTGGTAACCATACATTGGAGGGGGCCTGATCCGGCAGGTCTCTTCTTAGGTAGAGCATCTGCTTTGCATCTAGAAATTCTTGGGTCCCATGCCCCACTTCTCCACTGAACACTATGCGGCCAACTCAGATGCGATGAGCAAACATCATGGTTGGCCAACAAGGACTCTGACAATTGGTAGGGGATTCTGTGTCACATGTGTTCACACCTCCATGAGCTTTCCCCTGGTTGGGAGAAGGAAATGGGGGACCCAAATCACAGACAATTCACAACTCGGAGCATCTAGTGAGCTCGCTGCACTGCTAGGAGCCAAAGAATAAAGGTAAAGGTAAAGGGACCCCTGACCATTAGGTCCAGTCAAGGCCGACTCTGGGGTTGCGGCGCTCATCTCGCTTTATTGGCCGAGGGACCCGGCGTACAGCTTCCGGGTCATGTGGCCAGCATGACTAAGCCGCTTCTGGCGAACCAGAGCAGCACACGGAAACGCCGTTTACCTTCCCACCGGAGTGGTACCTATTTATCTACTTGCACTTTGACGTGCTTTCGAACTGCTAGGTTGGCAGGAGCTGGGACCGAGCAAAGGGAGCTCACCCCGTCGTGGGGATTTGAACCACCGACCTTCTGATCGGCAAATCCTAGGCTCTGTGGTTTAACCCACAGTGCCACCCGCATCCCTTAGGAGCCAAATAATGTATACTGGATTTTACAAAGAAGCTAAGCCCTGTCTCAGAACTTGCACACACACAGGCTGATGTGGTGTGTGCACGGACACAAAACAAGTCCTTCACTGCCACACCTTGCCTTGACCCTTGTAAGCAACAATCTCCAGAAAGCTCTCATTTTTTTCCTGGTAGAAACGGTTGGTAACTAATCCTTCTTCCAAGGCTTGGCACTAGCAGAGCCACACAGCCACACACACACCCCAAACTACCCTTCTTTTTCATTCCTATGATATCTCTTGTTAATTGCAACCAGCAGGATTTCCCCCCGCCTCCCTCCTCCTCTTGCTTCCCTGTCAAGTTGAGCCCGTCTGCCTCTGAGGATAACGGCCAGTCTAGGGACCGTGTGTTACATGCAACACCCTCTTGGCTCCTTATTAAATGATAGTCAACCTACCTTTGAAACGGTTTGTCTTTCAGGCCATCTGAAGTCGGACAAATTGCTCTGCACCACTCTCTCTTCCTCTCCCATCAGTCATATCGATTGACAAAAACACCATTTACAAGGGGAGGCAGGAGGAAGAACCGCGGAGGGAGATGCACAGAGCAAATGGGAATTAATGAAATAAATAACGTGTGTGAGGTTTGGGTTTGGTGTGTTGTTGTTTTAAATCAATTCTCTGTGAGCGTGTACGTGCGCTTGTTTTTGTTTTATTTTAAAAACCAGTTATTTGTATACAGCACAAAATGAAATCCTAAATTTGAGTACAGATGCTCACTTTGGAGGGAAATATTGAAGGGAAGATTGGCTTTTGTATATACAAGCACATCTGGGTTGTACCTGGGGCAGGTTCTGGCTTCGCTCTGCTCTATCTATGAAGGTATGGTTTTTGGTTCCTGTTCAGCTCTGAACTCCCTAAAAAACATGTATAAGACCCTACGTCAGATCTCCATCTGTAAAAATAAATATCTGTTTTTGAATGCAAGAAAGGCAGAGGTAAACTGTCATATAAATATATGGCCAAATATGCTATGTAAGTCATGCATAATAACACAATACTTTAATGTTTTGCAAGTTCTTCCACATGCTCTCATTGTGCGCCTGATGATGGTCTCATTAATTTTAGCTCTAGCGACTCAACAGTGAATGGCAATGCTGGAGCGAAATACATTTTTCCATTGTTGCTGCATCCTGGATTATTCCATGTGTGGTCCCAACCAATCGGGGATCTCACACAATGGACAGAATAATATCACAAAGCCACAGAAGAGATTTGGCTCACAGAAGACAAGAGCAATTGTTAAGTTCAGTAAATGAATAAGTAAACATCCTCACATAAAGTATTAGGGTACTGCCTCCAAACAGGAGATGTTTTTGATGTTGGGGAGGGGGGAGGTGATTACCTTCAGTTCATCTCTAATCATAACTGGCATGAGAGACTTGACATGTGGAAAGTTTCACTCGTATTAAATTCAGGTTCTCCTAGCTTTGATTCCCCTCCCCACCAAAAAAACCCAGGAGCTTCATTTCATTGGATCAGCCCACTGACCTATCTGGGTCAACATCCTCTCTCCAGCCAATAGCAAGTCTTCTGAGCTTCTCTTCCCCTAATCCTTATCTGAACACTACCGTGCCCATGCTTTCACGCCTGTGGAAGAGGAATGATGCTCAGCCTAGGACAGGAGGCCTCAATCACACACTGTATTATGTTCCCAAGAATGGAAAATAGTCCCCGAAGAGATGAGGAGGTGGTTTGTGGTTTCTGGAGGAGGAAATTTGATGCAGGTTTGTAGCACAATTCCTCCTACCCCCACCCCCCCTTGGTGCATGAATGTGAGAATCAACAGTCATTGTGGCTGAGAAGGAAACCCAGCCTGTCCTTCAAAGAGACATCACTGTGTGGGAAAGAGGGCAGAAGCAAAGCCAAACCATCTGTAATTCCACCACGACAGTTATGCTGCTTCCCATGTAGCCTGGCTCTGGGTACAGCATGTAAGGCCGTCCGCAGCTCCCTTCCTTCTAGCACAGCCCTCCTTGTGTGTGAAGACCCCCAGGAGCTACCCCAATAAATAATTACGCACATGACACAGAATTTAATTTTAGGTTATTGGCCTAATTATGGCCACAACTTTATTGATTACAGATAGAGAGTGGTTTGTTTAGGCCAGGGGTCAGCAAACTTTTTCAGCAGAGGGCCAGTTCACTGTCCCTCAGACCTTGTGGGGGGCCAGACTATATTTTTTGGGGGGAAATGAATGAATTCCTTTGCCCCACAAATAACCCAGAGATGCATTTTAGATAAAAGGACACATTCTACTCATATAAAAACATGCTGATTCCCGGACAGTGCGCAGGCCGGATTTAGAAGGCGATTGGGCCGGATCCAGCCCCCGGGCCTTAGTTTGCCTACCCATGGTTTAGGCATTGGTTTGACTAGGCTGTGCCTGACCTCAGCAAGGCGCAGCACTGACGACTGGGCCTCACCATATCATCAGTGCAGGTAAACACCATGGGGGAGCACTGGTACGGGCATGTGACTCAGGCTCACCCCAAAATGTTCCCAGGGACTTTTACGAGTTCCTACCCACCGAAAGGGGTCAACAAAAGCATGATGAGTCCCTGGATTCCTTGAACAGAATACCTCTTGCCATTGGAGGGGCCAGGTTCTCCAACCCCCCCTCCACACCACCATTTTAACCAATGCCCAGCTGCCAAACCTTACAAAGTTGTGGCGATTTGCTACGCGGCAGGCGAAACCCAAGTGGCACCAGCCGATCAGCCAAATGGGAAAATTCCTACTGGGCCCCTGCTGCAAAAGCAGACGACCCACGACGGCATAGCAAGCACAAAGCAAGACCCTAAATATAGGGAAGGTGGGTGGGTGATCTGGTGCACGAGGCGAAAAGAGGAAGCTCAGTGCAACGTGCAGCGGTATATATAGGTCTCTCAGTTAATACACAAAATTCCCATTGGCCAGATTTGCCCAACAACCGAGGGACCACCAGTTGGGTCCCTGGTGGCTATCCAATTGCTCCCACCCACACAACAATGAGGTCAGTCCTGATTATCTCACCGCAACATGTGCTCTCTGTGAGGAGGACCCGATTTGCGCTGCTGGGTATGCTATATTGTGGCATCTGTCCGCTCCTGAAAATAATTCTAACTGGCTACCACACCTATGGCAGTGTCAGCCGCTGGAGCTAACAGCTAGGATTTCTGGAGGCCAGCAAACATTCCATTCATATTGCCCAGGTAAGGCAGCTGCTTTGCAGTTAAAATTCACAGCGCCAGCAGCCTGTGAGAGCTTCTGCAATCCCATAGCAGGGCACTTCCACCTCCCTAGGCAGCAAACTACCACGATAGCAACCGTTTTGGATCTTGTTGTCTGCTGGCAGTCTAATTCAGGAGTGGGTCCTCTGGATGTTGGCACTCCAGCTCCCACCAGCCCCAGCCAGCAGGGTCAATGGTTAGGGGTGATGGGTGTTGTAGAGATAACCTGCAGTCCTGACTTCATTTTATGCAGGTGGATAGCCACCCATCTCTTCTAATAAGTACAACCTGGTGGAAGTGTGAGTCACCGAAGGTGTGCTGTGGTTGCAGCAAGCACACCACCTCCAACAGCAGGGCAGGGTGCTACTCTGCTGTCTCCCTAACCTGCCACCTGAGGCCCGCTACAGACCTTCCAGCAAAGGTCACAGAACTGGTGTAGTGCAGTGGTAGAAAGTATTAGTAGTGTTTCTGCAAAGTCCTGGCTCAAATATAATCTCAGCCATGAATGAATTTTATTATTTCGGTCACAGACCAGTTCCAGCCCACATACAATATCAAGGAAGTCATAAAACACGATAGGGATACATTTGAATTTGCAATTAGGTACAACAGGGACAATATCGATATAGCAACAGTTAAAAAATATATAAATTAAAACTTAGTCACTAACATATAACCTAAAATTATCATTTAAAACCTTAATCATTATGATAGCACAGCTTGTTCCCTAAGTTTTATGTCAATCGCACAGAATTTGGCTACCCTTAACGTGATCTCAGGATCCTTATCCTCTACCAGAAATTTTAGACATTGAAGTTCGGATTCATTTGGAGATTGATCTCAGCCATGAACTCATTGAGTGACCTCCGGCAATGGTCCCCTCCAGACACTCGCCTTATATTGCAAATTCACGATGATTTGTGCTCATGGTGCTATTGGAGTGGTCATACGTTACCTCACTTCCAAAACTGTTTGGGCCTGCAAAAGTTTGGGGGCAGTCATACTGCTTCATTTCCAGTCCGTGCACATCCTGCAACTTCCTGCGGAAGTCCTTTAACCTTTCATCCCACAAATGTTTGGGGTTGGGGTGGGGTTGTTACATTATATATAGCCCTTCTGGACAGCAAGAACATGGCAGCATTGAGGAAGCATAGCCAAACATCTCATAAAGCAGTATAAAACCAGCACTAATGCGCTAACATTTTGCCAAGAACGTGGCACAGATTACACCCGCAACAAAACTCTCATCAGGAGGGGCCCCAAATCTCTGAGCTCGCCACCAGTTATTTGGGGATGACAATACCAGACATAGGTTCTGGGTTGCAGTACAGCAGGGGTAGTCAACCTTTTTATACCTACCGCCCACTAATGCATCTTTCTAGATGGTAAAATTTCCTTACACCAGTGCTGCAGTAACATGTGCCGTAGAACCCCCTACCTGGAATCCTGAAACGCCCACTAGTGGGCGGTAAAGGTAAAGGGACCCCTGGCGATTAGGTCCAGTCGTGGCCGACTCTGGGGTTGCAGCGCTCATCTCGCTTTACTGGCCGAGGGAGCCTGCGTACAGCTTCCGGGTCATGTGGCCAGCATGACTAAGCCACTTCTGGCGAACCAGAGCAGCGCACGGAAACGCCGTTTACCTTCCCGCCGGAGTGGTACCTATTTATCTACTTGCATTTTGATGGGCTTTTGAACTGCTAGGTTGGCAGGAGCAGGGACCAAGCAACGGGAGCTCACCCCGTTGCGGGGATTCGAACCGCCGACCTTCTGATCGGCAAGTCCCAGGCTCTGTGGTTTAACCCACAGCGCCACTCGCGTCCCAGTGGGCAGTAGGGACCAGGTTGACTACCCCTGCTGTACAGAATAGACAGTTAATGCATGCAATATGCTCTGGGCACTTAAGAAAGATGTTTCATATATGCTGAAGTCACGGTCCTTCCTTGCGCCAAGATGCTGCACTTTTGTGCAACAGGGATCGCAACAGGGCTAAGCAGAACCTTGTTTCTCAATGCACGGTCGCCACAACATTGCATGTGCGGAGAACCAGTGCCCAATGGAATGGGCAGTTTGTGCATGCTTCTCGTCTGTCTTCCCACCACTCCCTTTTTGGGGGGTGGGATTGGGTTCCCTAGCTCAGCTAGAGAGCCCTTGCTTTGCATCTCTAGTCGAATGTATCCGAGAGCAGCTGGTGACAAGCGCATCCTCTGCCTTAGACCCTGGAACATTAGACAGGTCTGGGCTAGGTGTACAAATTATCCAACCTGACAGAAGGCACCAAAAGCCTGCAAACACAGGACAGTGGTACCTCAGGTTACATACACTTCAGGTTACAGACTCCGCTAACCCAGAAATAGTACCTTGGGTTAAGAACTTTGCTTCAGGAGGAGAACAGAAATCGCACGGCAGCGGGAGGCCCCATTAGCTAAAGTGGTGCTTCAGGTTAAGAACAGTTTCAGTACTTAACCTGAGGTAGCACTGTATACCTTTAAAGCCCATTCAAGGTGCATTCTTTCCCTCAAAGAATTCTGGGCCGCTGCAGTTCACCCTCCCAGAGTTGCAAGTCCCAGCAACGCTTAACAAACTACAGTGACCAGAATTATTTGCAGGGCTGTGTGCTTCGAATGTGCTCTAAAGGCATGGTGTGCACCTATGTGGGGAGGGTGCGGGAGGCACAGGGACACCACCCCTATCCTGCTTGTGCATGAACTTGTTTGTGTGCTGCCCCCTAGAGGAGAGGAGGGGGACGAAAGAATAAACTCCTGTCTGAGCCCCCAAAGGGCTGCTGACAGATTGTGTTTACAGCACTGCGCTAGACGGAACCACAAGTCTCGCTACATGCAGGCACTACTACCTTGCAAAAGGAAGGATCGTGCCCTAAGCATTAAGGTTATTAATTTTCTAATACATGTGGACCTTTTGACCCTTTGCTCGAAAACAGCGGTCTTTCTCAATCATCTTTTTTTTTTTTTTAAGACGAAGCTCCATGCTTAGCTATTATTCAGGAGGAACATTATGTTGACATTAGCATGTAGGTTTTTGAAAAGACTAAATAACGCCCCCCCCCCAAAAAAAAACCCTCCCTGCGCAAGATAGAGAATGTAACATTGTGACCATATAGCACTGTTGAATGATTAAAAATTTAGATGACTGCCTTTGAAACAATAAAAAAAGCCTTGGAAGCTTCTTAATGAGCAGCTATCAGAAATAAAGCTTTTAAAACTTCAGAAAGTGCCTCTGTGGAAATTTCATTGTCTTTGATGCTGTAAAATAACTGCAGGGTAGATTCATTTTAAGTTCTCTTTAGCATACTGGTAGTTCAGAAATATTGGGAGATATCTTTCTTAGCAATATGTGGGGAAAACAATGTCTTGGTCGCTTTCATTTATCTGCAATTTGACAGGAGTGCAGTTTATTAACTTGAAAAGGAGACAGATACATTATCTGAAACAGAGAGACTATCGTAGGTATTGCCTTCTTTTTATACCAGTGGGAGTCCGTGACACTTTGAACTTGCTCACCATTAAATGCCTTCCTGAGTTGTTGAAGAGCCTTTAAAAAGGAAGCCTGCACATTTATGATGTAAATTCGTTATTTTGACAGTCTTTGAAATCTGTCAAATTCACATCCAATTTAATGCGCACCAAAAAAAAAAAAAATCTTTTCTTTTAAAATACTTTTCTTTGGAGATTTTTTCAAAGCCATTTTCATGTAGAAAACTATTGTTATACCTAATATATCCTGAAAGTGGCTTAGCAAGGAACTTATATGATTCTGTTTTAAGTCATGTCAGCTTTTAAAACATGCCATTTCTTCAAATAAGCTTTGACCAGGCTCACTCTTTTTCTCCCCCATTAGTTAAAGTATGCTTGATATCCCTGAATACAATTAGCTACAATGGATAATATGGTCCATTTTATCATCAGTCAAATCAAATCAGAGCCTTTGGGGTTTTGTTGAATCGACTAATCACCTACACAGGGGCACCTATAGATATCTGAGGTCCTTTGGAAATGCTAATAGGAATTTGGGGATAGCATTCCTAGCCAAAATTCAAATTTGGGCCACCCCACCCAACACATCTCAGAGAATTCCATCATTGATCCTCTAGTTACATTATGCCGGCAGATGTTTCCACTAAGCCATCTGATGTCTTAATGAAGAGAGGGTAGTTTAAATACTCCAAACTGCTGTTAAAATTAAACTACTCAATTTTGATTTGAAGGGCTGAATATTTATTATGGATATGTGTTTGGGGAGGGTGCAGGCCGATTCCACCATCAGAAGGAATCAGATTAGTTCTGATTGAATCCCAGACTCCCATCTATTTCAAGTCAATCTCCAAGCCTAGCAAACATCCTTGGGTTTCCTAATCCTTCTTACACAGCGGATGCTGGGCTGTATCTTCACTTCTTTATCAGTTTGCAAGATATTTTCAAATTGGTACAGAGGTCTTCATGCAGATCTCCTTCAAAGCAACATACAGAGGAGGCTCTGTTAAGAGTTTCAGAGAGTGTTTACAGATGTCTTATCAGTGGAGGGAGGGAAGGAGGGAGGGAAGAGGGTGGCAGGGAGATGGAACAAATTTCCCCAAAGCAGGCACACAACAGTCCTAATCTGCAGAAGGCATCACACACACAGGAGGTTCAAAGATCTTCTTCTACAAAGAAACAAATTAAGTTGAGCTGTTAGTGGTTCATTCAAAAAAAAAATCAGTGGCAAGATATATGGGTTTGTGTGCTCGTGTTGTGATATGTATTTCTGAAATCTACTGTGAAACCTTTCAGATATATATATGTGTGTATATACACACACACCATTTGTCTCCATATGTGATGTGCTAATTACAAGCGACGGGAAACTTCCAAATGCCAGATGAAGGAGGAGAAGACACTCTTTTGCAGGCCCTATATAGACCTAACTCTGCAACAGTGTCTGGAGATAATTTATTGCTGATTGCTTGAAAAGAAGAAGTAGTACAGTGGTACCTCTGGTTAAGAACTTAAATCATTCCGGAGGTCCATTCTTAACCTGAAACTGTTCTTAACCTGAAGCACCACTTTAGCTAATGGGGCCTCCCACTGCTGCTGCACCACCGGAGCACAATTTCTGTTCTCATCCTGAAGCAAAGTTCTTAACCCGAGGTACTATTTCTGGGTTAGCGGAGTCTGTAACCTGAAGTGTATGTAACCTGAAGTGTATGTAACCCGAGGCACCACTGTACCTTGGAAGCCGAACACCTTGGATCCCGAACAAATTGGCTCCTGAACGATCGAAACCTGGAAGTGAGTGTTCCACTTTTCGAGAACGAGTGTTCCTGCAGCCAATCAGAAGCCGCGCTTTGGTTTTCGAACTGTTCCGAGAATCAAACAGACTCCTGGAACCAGCAGTGGAGCTAGCTGCTCTGGCACCCGGAGTGGCGCACATGCTATGCACCCGGGGATGAGGCTAGCTGCCCACGGGGGTGGGGCGAACATCCCAGAGGGGCGGGGCAGTGATGTCACCCCCCTCAGGGATGACACCCAGGGCAGACCACACCCACTGCACCCACCTTCCTCCGCCAGTGCCTGGAACGCATTCTGTTCGAAAACCAAGGTACCACTGTAATAATAATAATAATAATAATAATAATAATAATAATAATAATGGTATCTACTTGGCTCAGGGGGTTGCATAACTCCATGCCCTCCAATATTTCTCAGAAATATCCAGCTAATGGGGGGTATACAGTTCAGCCGGCTTCAATACCTGAGGATGAGAGGAGTAGGTGTAAGCGGCGGGGGGGGGGGGGAGTAGTCAAAAGCTCATGTTATTTATTTGTGGAAATGCTATATGAGAAGCACCAATTATCAAAGGGACCAATCAGTTTCCGAATCCGCCAATTATAACAGGTATAACAAAGAAAAAGATTATAACGAAGGCATGAGCTGTTACAATAACATTGTACACCTGGTCACCCCCAAGAAGTGTGCCTTAACTGACTGAATTATGTTCGAATTAGAAGGTTAAGGGCTGTGCCGACCATACCAGCCCAGCCGCCAAATAGGAGATATAGGGTGCCGATATCCTTATGGTTAGTTGAAAATAGTCAACGAATTAAGGACACAGGTAGGGTGGTTGAATGGTCAGGGGGGTGGCTGTAGACCCCCACGTGGGGGTTTGATTCCCTCTCCTATCCGAATAGGAGGAAGCTTCGTGGTGTTTACACGCCAAAATGCAAATTTGGAGTACTATAAAGGTTCTGGGGCTTCCTCCATTTTTTTTTTTTTCTAACGGGGGAAGGGGTGGATGGAAACTCGCTGGGTCGGGTTTTTAGCTGTTAACTAAAATTTCGCAGGATTGAGGCCTGCCCATCTAGATAGTCCTTAGCTTAATTAAAGTGTTTGCGTTGCATTCAGAAGATGTATATTAGAATAGGTCTTATCAGAAGCTAGATGTTTTAGACCTCTAGGGCTTTGAAGGCCTCTGGTTTGAATGTTACCTAAGTTTCTAGGTATAAATTAATGGTGTGAGAGGGATGAGGAGGGATGTAACTATTATTGTTGGGGTTTGGGTTGGTTGGTTTAGCTGGTTTAAATCATCATTTTATTGTGTTGTTGGTTGTGTTAGGGAAGATAGTTAACGTAACATATGTTAGGTGTATATAAAATATTAAGCTGAGTAGAGAGGTTAGGGTGAGTATAGTTGCTAGTGGGGTGAGGTGGTTAGCTGTTAATTCTTCTAGGATTAATCATTTTGGTATGAAAACTGTTAGTAGGGGGGAGGGCCCCCAAGTGATATTAGGGTAATTATTGCGGTAGTGGTAAGTGCTGGAGAGGTTGTCCACATTATTCCTAAGTCTTTAGTGGTGTGGAGATGATAAGAGTTAGGAATATGGAGGTGGTTATTAGTAGATAAGCTGTTAGGGGTAGGAGTAGTAGTTTTTGCGATAAAGATGTAATGATAATTACTCATCCAAGCTGTGCGATTAATGAGAATGCTATGATTTTTCATAATTGGGTTTTGTTTTGTTGTTGTTTTGTCGTTTAGTCGTGTCTGACTCTTCGTGACCCCATGGACCAGAGCACTCCAGGCACTCCTGTCTTCCACTGCCTCCCGCTGTTTGGTCAAACTCATGCTGGTAGCTTCGAGAACACTGTCCAACCATCTCGTCCTCTGTCGTCCCCTTCTCCTTGTGCCCTCCATCTTTCCCAACATCAGGGTCTTCCAGGGAGTCTTCTCTACTCATGAGGTGGCCAAAGTATTGGAGCCTCAGCTTCAGGATCTGTCCTTCCAGTGAGCACTGAGGGCTGATTTCCTTCAGAATGTAGAGGTTTGATCTTCTTGCAGTCCATGGGACTCTCAAGAGTCTCCTCCAGCAACATAATTCAAAAGCATCAATTCTTCGGCGATCAGCCTTCTTTATGGTCCAGCTCTCACTTCCATACATCACTCCTGGGAAAACCATAGCTTTAACTATACGGACCTTTGTTGGCAAGGTGATGTCTCTGCTTTCTAAGATGCTGTCTAGGTTTGTCATTGCTTTTCTCCCAAGAAGCAGGCGTCTTTTAATTTCGTGGCTGCTGTCACCATCTGCAGTGATCATGGAACCCAAGAAGGTAAAATCTCTCACTGCCTCCATTTCTTCCCCTTCTATTTGCCAGGAGGTGATGGGACCAGCCTGGATCAACCTCCAATCAGGGGTTTGTTTCGGGGGGGGTATGTGTTGTAGAAACTAGGGCTGGATCTAGACACATCAAAAAGGCATTTCAGGAAAACGCATTGTAAACCTTATAATGGGAAATTTCACGTTGCCGAAAGACAGAACTCTACAGCGCCATTTGGTGTCACGGTGTAATAACGCATTTAAAATGCTTTTTATTATTATTAATGTAGCTGAGCCCTAGCCTGTTGAACAAAAGTAAAATATGCACCCATTGCTCTGCCAACTTTGCCTCTGGCCCCACCTCCTACTGCCATGTGGCCCTTCAAAGAAGGGTATGCAGGCCCCAATCCGGGAAAAGAAAAAATTCCCCACCTCTCCTTTAGACTGTGATCTGTGCTTGATTTGTTACAAATGGGTCATTAGAAATTAGAATGGGGTCTTAATGAGCGCATCAGGGATCTGCCCAGTGTTGAGAGCTTACTAAAACCATGCAACGGGCAATCATTTCTGCGGCTTCTAACCCCACCCCACGTCCCTGTCGCCATTACCCACCACCAGTTCTAGAGTAACAACCAATCACATGCATGGGAAAAATACTTCCAAGCAGAGCCTGATTGGCTTGGCCTTGGCTGAAAATATCCTCTGCCGCAGAAACCACCATGACATCAGGCTGAGGGAGAAAGGATGTCCCCACCGTTGGGCCTTAAACGACGGGGTATTTCCTTCGCAGCACAGCTTTCTATAATCACGCTTAAGTACAGGCTCGTTGTGGTGAGAGGACTGAGTCACCCCTAGTCATTGATACATTTTTTCCCACGGAAGAAAGTTTCTGAAATGCAGACCACGCAGTTAGAAACGGTGACCTTTTTTTTGTTGTTGCTATTGACTTGCAAAAGATGGAACCAGATCAGTCGTGCTGCTTCTTTTCTGCCCCCTTTTCCCACAGCAAAAGTTACGTTGTGTAGTTTGAAAACACTTGCAATGCTGTTATTTTTCTCTTGAGCATGTGTGTGTGTGTGTTGTGTTGTCCCCAGATTTTTCTACACACAGAGACATTTTCCCTTCTTTGTTTTCAGCATTCTTCCACCGTTTTCAGTGTTTTGGATACTGGCCACATTTGTTTCTACTCATTTTTATAATTACACAGAGCATCAGTTGTATCCCATGGAAGTGATTATATACATTAGCAAGGAGACAGAGTATGTACCATAAGGAACATAGGAAGCTGCCTTTTACTG
This sequence comes from Podarcis filfolensis, assembly GCF_964270895.1. Taxonomy (NCBI): domain Eukaryota; kingdom Metazoa; phylum Chordata; class Lepidosauria; order Squamata; family Lacertidae; genus Podarcis; species Podarcis filfolensis. The sequence continues at coordinate 100,679,276 of NC_139605.1, read as the reverse complement.
AGACAGCAACTCACCAGGGTTTCAAGTCTTCCTCAGCTCTACCTGGAGATAGAATCTGGGACATTCTGCAGTGATCTTCAAAATAATAATTTTTAATGGCTTCTCATTATCTGTTCCACACAAGATATGGTCCAGAGGGCCACTTCACACCTGTGCAGGGGTGCCAGCTTGAATAAAATATTGAGGGAGGCCAGGTAAGCCCTGCCCCACCTAACCGCAGGATGTGGTGCGTGTTGTGATATGCACACACACCAATGCACATCAATGGGAGGCTGCCCCCTCAAATATTTTTTTGGGGAGGCTGAAGGGACCTTGGCCCCTAGGAAATGGCTCCAGTGCACCTGTGAGCTTTGAACTCATTTCATCAAAGAGGAGACCTTCATGCCACATGGGAAACGGCTTCTGAGGCTCTTCTGAGCTCCAAGCTGGTTTTGATCAATTTCAAACCACCTACTTTCCTCAAAAGTTTCCCTAAAAAAAACCCTAACCATAAAAAAACACAAATTAAGCCAGAAGGCTCTTTTTGCATAGATTTGCTTGCGTTATTATTGTGATTATGATTAGGATCATGGTTATTTATACCCAACGTTCAAATACAATTTCCTTGGGCTGCTCACAGGAGTGCACAGCAAAAACAACAACAACAACAAAAAGTGGAGGAACAGTGGTAAACATCACCACTCTTTTATTCAATTAAAAGCTTAAGAAATAGGGCCATTTGGTTTAGAGAAGGGAAAGTTAAAAGGGGATTCAACTGAAATATATAAATTCAGTTTAGGAGAGTATGAAGAGAATACAATCCTCTGCCCATCCAAAGCACTTTCATCATTTTTGCCCTGTCGTATAATAGTAATATTTTGCACAGGTATGAAAAACCTGTGACTTACCAAATACCTGTTTGGCTCCAACTTCCATCAGCCCAGATGCAAAGATAATGACCACCAATGGCCAATGATACGGCTGGAGAGAGAACTTGTGCCTGATAGCTATCAGAAGCTAATAATTGGATGAGTATTAAAAGGATCCATTGGGGGACATTTCTGGCCTTAGGCACTTTTTAAAGCAATGACATGAGGACTTCCCCATGGAAATGTCATTTGCGGCACCAGGTTTATGTCAGACATGGTGATCAGATTTCCCCCCTACGTGACAACTCCTAGGCTTCTGGCCTCGCTTCTCCAAGGACCATCCTCTAGACCTGGCCTAAAACAAAGCAGTATAAAAACGTGAGGGCAAGCCTACAGGAATGGGACCACAGCTCAGGAGTAGTTTGTATGCAGTAACCCCCAGGTTATATCTTACCATCTTTAGCTAAAAGCATCAGATAGCAGGTAACACGAATGACCTCCGAGGTCATGGAGAGCTAGGGAAAAATGAGGTAGATGGACAAATGTCTGCTCCTCTTTAAGGCAGATTTCTAAGTCCCCTAAGTGTCTCGTGCCAGGTAGATGTTGCAAACAATGTGAGAGGATAACATGTTCACAGTGTCCAAGGCTATGTGTTGGAAGCGCTACAGCAGGGTTCATTCAGTTTGTAATTTAAGAGTTAATTATGTTAGTGCTAAAGTGAACCAGGCCAGACTGTGATGAGTGGAGGCGTTGCTTAGCAACCAAGCAGAGTGGTAGAGACTTCACTGAGGTCACATGTGCTGTCTAGTACTGAGGAAGTTCTTCCTCTGTATGTTTGGTTGAATTTCTCCATGCTATACACAAGTGAGAAAAACAAAGCCTCCTTGTTCCTTTCTCCTCAAACTATACACTAGCTTTTATCAGTATCCCAGAAAAGGTGTTATTAGGATTTGTTTTCTCTCTGAACTCCAAAGTGAATTTGCTTACAGAAAGATAGAAAAAATACCAGCCAGGAGGAATTTATCATCAAGCTCAGATAAAGACTGTCTACTAGGGATACGAAGATTGTCTCTGGACTTCAGCAGCAATCCTGCAGCATGGTTTGACCCAACAAGAAGGCAAAGCCAATGGTGTGCTCCCAGCGTACCCATGTATATATATGTGTGTGTATATATATATATATATATATATATATATATATATATATATATATCTCAATATCAGGTTACTTCCCCCAGGGATGATGGGAGTTGTAGTCCCAAAACATCTGGAGGGCCGAGTTTGCCTATGCCTGGAGTAGAGCATGCAATACCTCCTTGTATAATACTGGCAGCAAGAGCAATACACAAGAAATGGCTTTTCGGAAGTAATGGACCAAATCAAGCTTTCAAAAATACAGTAAAGAGATGTGGAGCAGACTCAGACTACAATGATTTTTGTTGGGGAGTGTTTTTTTGTTTGCTCTGTTTTTGTTTTTTAACTTGTTTCTCCACTTGCATGTGAAGAACTCGAACTTAACGATTCTCATCACAGACACACAGACACTGTTAAGTTGTGGGTTGACATAGCAGACGACACTGTGATTTCTCCAAAGCAGCTCTTTATTTTGTAAGCTGGAACAGAACTAAGCTGAGGAGCTCAGTCAGCCTGCTTATATAGAGCTACAGAACAATTGTAACTGTTGCAACGTTCTAAAACTATCCAATCACTGAACGTCACTTTTCGATCCTTCATTTGCATACAAAACTATCCAATCACTGAACGTCACTTTTCGATCCTTCATTTGCATAACTATCTACAGTATCCCCCTGCTGGCCCAGGGTGAGAACTTCAGTACATAACAGACACGTTCTGAGATTCTGAAGACGAAGGCAAACCACCCAGCCACGTCTTTTATTAATTCTTAAGTCTGCATTTTTTTGCTCTTCAACATCTGGGTTTCCCTTCGGGTAAAATCAAAGGCAGATGCAAATTGTACCGATCACTGAAAACTTAACACACACAAACACCGTGAAAAACAATTTGACAGGCAAAATAAAATGGAAAGTAAGTGGGTAGACGGGACGAAATTGAAAGACTCTAGCAATAAGGCACATAATTTCATCTGTTTCCTATAGAGATATGTTTGGTAAAAGGTTGCCATACAGCTGTTGTTGGACTCCAGTTCCCAACATCTCCAGAAACCAGCCATTTTGTTTGAATTTTCAGCATTCTAAGAAGCAAACGTTACACAAAAAATGCACACCACACAAACCACTTTCCCTATACAGTGGTACCTCGGGTTACATACACTTCAGGTTACATACACTTCAGGTTCCAGACTCCGCTAACCCAGAAATAGTGCTTCAGGTTAAGAACTTTGCTTCAGGATGAGAACAGAAATTGTGCTCCGGCGTCGCGGCTAAAGTGGTGCTTCAGGTTAAGAACAGTTAAAGCTAAAGTGGTGCTTCAGGTTAAGAACAGTTTCAGGTTAGGTACGGACCTCCAGAACGAATTAAGTACTTAACCCGAGGTACCACTGTATGTACTTTCCCCTCCCCCCAGTATTAAAATAAGGGAAGCCATTTAAAAATGAATTTGATTGTGTGGTTTTTTTAATTAAAAAAAAACCCCTAAACACTATTTTGCTTAAGGGAACTCTCCCCCCCCCCCCAACTAGGAGGAAAAGTGATACAGTATGTTGTGTTTTCATGTTCTAATTAAAGAAAAGCTCCCTTCTATTTTACCCGAACATTTCCTCTGCGTTCAGCAGGTGGGACTGCAGCACCTTCAGACTAGCCAGTAATTCTCTGCAAGGTGCCTTCATATAGGAAGGAAACATCTGTTTACAGAGACCCAAAACAGATCCCTTGGCGTTCCATTTAACATTCCATAGCCAAGCCAGTTCCCTTTAAGTGGCAATTCTGCGGCTAGGTTGTGCCAGGTTTAGGTATTTACATTTGTATGTTCTCTCCTTTGACACTTAAAGATCCTGAGGCACAGATACGTGTATATGCAGCACACTGACACATCCATCTAATACTTTGGAACACTTTTTAGACTTTCATGTTCTGACCTGCTTCCAAGAACTGCCTAGGGATTGCTTTATTGCTAAGGACATGTTGCTTGTGAAGTTCACTGCAAACGCGGAAATTCAAAGCATTTTTGGTTAGACGTGATTGGACACAAAGGCCACTTGATACAGCCTTCTCGACTAGATGAATGCAAGCCTTAGAATCAAATTTCTAGTATCAGTATTCCAAAGCCAGAAAGTGTCTTTTTACAGCTCTCTTCCAGGATCATTTTTTAAAAAACAACAACTGCTTAAGCAAATGTTCTTGCCCGTAATATTCATTAGCTAGCAGATTTGTTGGGGAAAGCAAATGTGGAACCAAAATGAACACATCTGACATAAATTAACTTAAAATGTGAGTCACACTTTACATTTTCAGCCCAGTCCCATGCAAGTTTACTTCGCAATAAGTGCTGCTGTGTTCTAAAGGCCTTGCTCACAGGTGATATGTGCATAAGGGGTGGCACCTAAGTTTCCACCAACAAATGGTTTAAACTTAAAAGGTTTATCGATGGACAAATTCATGTTAGGTTGGTTTCAATTATAGAAATGTTTCCAAACTATTTGAGGTGTGCTCCGAACCTCATGACCATGGCAAACATGGTGGTGCCCCAATATATCAGGGTCCCAACAATAGATTCACAAACTCCCCCTTTAGCACAGCTCAGAATCAAATCAATTATTTCACCCCCAATTTGTGACCCAGGCATATCATTCAAGCAACAGCTATTAGACAGAGAGAGAGAGAGAGAGAGAGAGAGAGAAACCAAGCAGAACTTTTCTTTTGCTAAGATGATAGAGCCACTTCCGAGCTTGGGAGGAGGTGGGGTTGTGGGCTTCACGCCCACTTGACATTGCTATGGACTTCAGTTGGTCGCCGCATGGGGCCTGGTAGGAATTTTTTCCAATTGGCAAATTGGCTCCAGCCACTTGGTTTTTCGCCTACCTCGTAGCAACTCGTCACAACTCCTCGGCATTGGTGGTTAGGCATTGGTAAGGGAGGGTTAAGAGTATGTGAGGGGGAGAGGAAGCGCTATCGCCTCCCCCCAAAGCAAAGGGTAGTCCTATAAAGGACTCTGGGGGCGTTGCCCTGTCCGAAGCCTATGGAGGTGGGGCCTAAGGCACACCCCCGAGCGGTGACCCCGGGAGAGCTCCTAGTTGACGTGCATCAGCAGGACTCCCTCTACTGGTGGTTAACCCTTGCCGGTCTTCACGCAATCGGGCTGAAGCCGGCTAGTCGATAGGACCAATGCCTAAGCCAATACCGCTCATTCCTGTAATCAATAAAGTTGTGGCCTATTTTGCCCATTAACCTAATACATGGTGTCCTGTGTCTTTATTTCTTCCAGGGGGAGGCGGGAACTCGCCACACAACTCCCTTTTCATTGCCTAATGCAGGGTTTCCCAAACTTGGGTCTCCCACAGTTTTTGGACTACAATTCCCATCATCCCTGACCTCTGCTCCTGCTAGCTAGGGATGATGGGAGTTGTAGTCTGAAAGCAGCAGGAGACCCAAGTTTGGGAAACTCTGGAATGGAATAACCCAGGGCTGCTGAGGACAAGACTGCAATGGTACTTTCGATCTAATTATTTTCCAGCTTTTCTGCTGCAGTCGCTTACACATTTTTCTCTTAAAAACAAGAAACCCAGTGAGTATATTGATGGGGGGGCAAGTGGGAAAGGACCACCCAAGTGACTGGGCACTGAGAACAGTGAGAAGAGTTGAATGACAATGCCTTGAAAAATCTTCTCTCTCTTTTTAGCGGCTTCCAGAGAGAATTACACAGTATTGTCTGGTTTGAAATATGTTTTTAATGGGGGAGGTCGTGCAAGAAGCACACCATTTTCTAATTACAGCCGAGGCAGATAGCATAAAACCAAACGTCGCGGAGCTTTCCCAAAAGCGAAGGTGCACTTGCAAATAATATATGGTGCAAATCGTTAACTCAAGCCCACAAAATAATATACAGCCCCACAATATATTCACTTGAAAGGTACTAAATATAGGAGAAGCCATAAAATGCCTTCTGCTACTGTTGTTTCACTGCTGAGGGATGTGGCGGTAAGGAACCAAATTCAATCAGCCATTGGCTAATAACTCAGAATGTTACCAGCAGGACCCATTATTTAAAAGAATGACACTGAGAATTAAATTTACGGTGGGAATTTGTGTGTGTGTGTGTGTGTGTGTGTGTGTGTGTGTACACACCTCTTTATTGTTTGAGCAATCCCACTCCTGCATTTTCAAAGAGGTTTCTCAGCGATGGACCAGGCTTTCAGACGATTTAAGAGAAGTGGAGGCAGGGCTGAATTTTAAAAAAGAGAAGTGTAGCTGGCAGATCCTTCCAGATTTACAGAGGCCATCCTGGTTTCTGATCTTATCCCAGAATGTCCTGCTTTTCCTTAGGATGTCACCCAAAAACTGAGTGGTTGGTGGTTGTAGGGTTGACCACGGGTCCTACTTTTCAGGGTACAGTTCTCTGTTTGAAGGTGTCCCAGTCCATTTTATAAATAAATAACCAAACAATTAAACCCCTGTGTTGCAAACAATTATCAGTAATACCCAAGGCAACACGATGACCAAGTACAACAATGCGATGTCAATATAAACTCTTTATATAATCTATACAGAACATTGAACAGTATAAAATATATGAAATATGCACTCTCTGCAAAACCAAATAAACAGAAATCTTATAAATCTCTGAAAGTCACAAAACATGCACTCTTGATGGATTCTCTTGAAACATAGAACCAAATAAACGTAAGTCTTATAAGTCTCTGAAAGTCTTTTTAGACTATGCAAGTCTCTAAAAGAAGCAATGGGTAAGATTCTTATCTGGTGACAACAAGCCGTAAAGCTTTGTTTTATGACGTCCAACGCTGCCGAAGTGGTCCGCAAACAGACGTAGTGAACAGTGATTCCGGATATACCCACTGTTTTGTGGAATTCTTCTTCAGTACAGCAGAAGGATACAGAAATGCTTTATAAACCCATCTATATGGTGAATGGAATTGTATAACAACAACTGCTATGGAGCAGTGGTCATAAAGTTATTTATTTTATAAATAAAGCAGGCAACCAGGTCACCTGATCCATTTCTATTTAAACTTATTTCCAAATGTGCATCTGTTCATCTGAATTAGCAAACACCAATTTGCAGAAGGAGCTTTTGACTATCAGTGTTTGCCCCTCCTCAGAACATCCTGTGCTTTGATGTGGTGGAAAGATCACCTGAAGTCGCAATCCAGAACTCCCTCATGGAGTTTTATAAAGATTAGTGGTGAGGACATCTATGTAAGACAAAGGCCAGCAGCTAAAACAAACCTCGCCGACACGAATTGGATGTTGCTGGAAGCAAAACTCAACTCCCCACTTTGCTTTGAAGTCCTCTTATGCACTTGACTTTGGAGAAATTGGTGTCTATCCTGGTTTGGCCAGACAGCCTGCAGCTTTTTAGCATACACGATCTATGAAACTGATCAAGGAGAGATTGCGTAAACGGGACTCTGTGTCTCTTTTCCTAGAAGCTTGCGAGACAGTATCCTCATAAAATCCTTTCCTCCACCCTGATAGAATTGTGGCACACTCTCTCGGCTCCAGGCTAATCTTCAGTCTAAGGAAACTGGCTGCACTCTTCAAAGCAAATGGACTGCAACTCAGAAGATCTGAATGCAATTCCTGTCTCCATTACAGACTTTGTATGTGACCTTGATTGAGTCACTTAATCTCCCTGAGCCTTGCTTCCTCAGCTGTTAAATGGGTGTGTTGCCTTGTCCTTCAGCTAATCCTTTTTCTGTTTATGTAGCCAACAACTTCTTTGGAGAACAGTCTTTATCTTACTCGATGCATTGATACTGTGTTTACAATGCAGGAAGAATCCGATTCCTCTAGATTTTGAATGTTCCCCTTTAAGTGCAAACCTATACATGAAAGCCATGCAGTGGGGAAATGTAATTAAAAGTTGCATCAACATTGCTCATTAGAGAAAAAGCGATAAAGACTTATGAAGGAGCATCTCCACCTCCATCGTTCTGCCCAGACACTGAGGTCCAGCGCCGAGGGCCTTCTGGCGGTTCCCTCGCTACAAGAAGCCAAGTTACAGGGAATCAGGCAGAGGGTCTTCTCAGTAGTGGCACCCGCCCTGTGGAACGCCCTCCCACTAGATGTCAGAGAGAAAAATAACTACCAAACTTTTAGAAGACATCTGAAAGCAGCCCTTAGGGAAGCTTTTAATGTTTAATAGGTTATTGTATTTTAGTGTTCTGTTGGAAGCTGCCCAGAGTGGCTGGGGAAACCCAGCCAGATGGGCGGGGTATAAATAATAAATTATTATTATTATTATTATTATTATTATTATTATTATTATTATTATTATGAGTCAAGGAAAAAAAACCTCTGCAATGTAAGTATGAATGTTCCATGTGACTTATTGGCAGCTGACACTTAAAAAAAAAGGTCACATATAGATATATAGATACATGGCTAGGCTGCATCTGCAGCCGCACAACCAGACACCTTCATCTGCCCCAGTTGCAAAAAACATGTCTCTCCCGTATTGGTCTAAAGCCACAGCAGACACTGCAACCTTCCAACAGTTTGACTCCACCCCCAAAGGCGCACTCCTCAATGGTCTCCTGAGACAGGCAGATGCCAACAACAACATGTACATGTGCTTGGGTACAGTGGCAGAACTGCCTATCCATAGCATGTGACTGGTACATACCCTCCAACAGGTGGTGCTGTGGTCTAAACCACTGAGCCTCTTGGGCTTGCCGATCAAAAGGTTGGCGGTTTGAATCCCCGCAACGGGGTGAACTCCCATTGCTCTGTCCCAGCTCCTGCCAACCTAACAGTTCGAAAGCACATCAGTGCAAGTAGATAAATAGGTACCGCTGCAGCGGGAACGTAAACGGCGTTTCCGTGTGCTTTGGCTTCTGTCGCAGTGTCCCGTTGTGCCAGAAGCGGTTTAGCCATGCTGGTCACATGACCCGAAAAGCTGTCTGCGGACAAATGCCGGCTCCCTCGGCCTGAAAGCGAGATGAGCGCTGCACCCCATAGTCGCCTTTGAATGGACTTAACCATCCAGGGGTCCTTTACCTTTGCCTTTTTACTCTCCAACATTTCTCCGATGAAAATAGGGATGTCCTATTCCATCATCGTCATCATCACCATTTTATTATTTATACCCTACCCATCTGACTGGGTTGCCACAGCCATTCTGGACAGCTTCCAACATATATAAAAACATAATAAAACACTAAAAAAAAATTTAAACCCACTTCCCTATCAAGAGCTGCCTTCAGGTGTCTTCTAAAGGTTGTATAGTTACTTATCTCCTTGGCTTTGGGGTCGCATACCCTCCAACATTTCTCCAATGAAAATAGGGACGTGCTAAGGAAAAGTGGGACATTCCAGGATCAAATCAGACACCAGGACAGCTTCTGTAAATCTGGGACAGTCCCTGGAAAATAGGGACACTTGGAGGGTCTGCTGGTATATTTTCCCCAGGAGATGTAAAGAACCAGGAGAAGGAATTCAATGTCACACAATTTTGAGCGTTCTGTCAGTGCAAGACATGTTCGTTCTGAACGAGGTCCAAATCTCACTGAAATGGGCACTTTGGCTCTGGATCTGGGATTTCTCCAAAGCAAATGCACCCCCATTATATAAATTCCTTCATGACAACGATAATAATAATGTTTTGGAAGGATGATCCTTAAAAGAAATATTCACTTTCTAGTTCCCAATCGGAGGTTAATAGGAAAAGGGAGAAGGGCAGCTGAAGGTCTGCGGCTGTGAGGAAGAACACAAAACAATTTTATTTGAACACATATGGTGAGAAAGGGGAAGACTTTTCCTAGTTAAGTAGACAGGCCATTTTTATAAGCCTCTCTTAAGTGCATGAAAATTGCTTGTCTTGTTAAGAGCAAGCCCAGAATTCACACCTGTAAGCTGGAGCTGCTTCATCCCTTCCAAGAGTTGGGGATGGCTAAACAGACACAAGACATCTTAGGTCCGTTTCTCTGCAGCTGCTCTAGAAAGGAAACCAAACACTTTCCTTTACACTGGATTACTTTGGAAGAAAGCCGTGTTTGTTCGAGATGGCCTGAATAGTGATTTTTGTTTCAAAGGACTGGCTTTGTATCTCTGCCTGCCTTCGAAAGGTCCTGGAGACTCCAAAGCAAAACAGCTTCACAGGAAATCGTTTGACATATGAGTCAGCTGGACTGAAAATGATGTGCACAGATCTTATAATGAGAAGAAGAAGAGGAAGGAGAGGAGGAGGAGGAGGAGGAGAAGGAGAAGAAGAAGAAGAAGAAGAAGAAGAAGAAGAAGAAGAAGAAGAAGAAGAAGAAGAAGAAGGCTGGTCAAGTCTTTTGACAAATTGTCCTTATCCCTTTGGCACAACCTGTCAAAAGTCTCCAGGTTCTTCAAAATTTGCTAATATTTCAGTAGTGGAGATGCTACATTTTTTTGGCTGACTGCTGGTGGATCTGATGGTTGTAGCATCACCTCTCTCGTATTATAGGTAAGGGAACATGGATGCAACTTCCTGTGGAAGAACACAAGGTTTGTATGCATAAGATCTCAGAGTCCAAATGGGGACTCTGCCATCTCCAAAGAATCTCAAGTCCTGAGGCGAGGGGAAAACTGAGACCCTAAGAGCCACTCTCCATAAGAGTCATTAGCATTTGGGTAGATAAACAAAGGTCTCAAGTAAGGAGAGGGAAGAAATTCAGTTCTTGCATTTTCATGGAAACCATACACGAGCGCCAACCATCCTTCAAAATGTTCACTTCTCCAAATTTTGCAGTGCACGTCTCCAGTCAAAGCATGTGTGCAAAAATGTGCATACTAGGGAAAAGTGAGCATAAAAATGCATATCTGTGAAAACAACAGACAAAGATGGATTATATTAGAGGGAAATGCTTTCAAAAATAGGCAAAATGTTTATACATTGGGAGAAATGTGGAGTAAAATACTGACAAATTTTCATGAGGACTTTTTTTTTTTTAAGCAAACAGATGTGGAAATGTTATGAGCTGAACTTCAGACTGGGGGAAAACTGAGAAACCGAGAAACCGGAGCGTCCCTATTTCCATCGGAGAAATGTTGGGATGGTCCTATTTTCATTAGAGAAAATTTAGAGGGTACGGGGCAGATTTGTTCAGTCCTAGTTCTGACTTAGCATAAAGGCATGTGTGTGTGGTCATGAGATCTAACAAGGCATGGCCTGGCTGTTACGATTGTGGGTTGTGACTGTACACCTAAATGACGCATGGGCAGAGGTTGATAGGAAGCGAAGGAGTTGTAGGCGGGCAGGATTGCGAAGCACTTTCAGGTCCAGGATTTGCCTCCCAGCACCATCTGCCCCTTCTGCCTCTTCACACAAAACTGCCCCACCCACTTCACCACTGCTCAGTGGCAACCCATCACTTTTGCTATGCCATGCAATGGTTACAGAGTGACATCTGCATTTCTTGTCAACCTCAACCTAGTACACAGGGCCATCTTTTCCCGGGGTGCAAGGGGTGCGGGGCACCCGGGTGCCAAATTTGGGGGGGCTCCAGGCACCTGCCACTAAAGCCGCCTAAGCTCTTAACTATCTACCTGTTATGAAATAATAAATAATTTTCAGCAAGAGTCTTAATAGCACAAGGATGGAAGAATGAGGAAATCCCGACTAAAGAACTATGGCAAGAGAAATTGATGGACTACGCAGAACTGGCAAAATTGACACACAAACAACGTGACAAGGATAACTGTGATTTTAAAGATGAATGGGAACCCTTTACAAAGTACTTAAAGAAGCAACAAAATGAACTGAACTCCTTGGTAGGTTTTGAATAAACTTTTACTAACTTTTTACTGATAACATTTAGATAGATAAGTTACAGTTTTGTAACATGCAGGAAATAACATGTGTTGATAAACGAGAGAGAGGAGCTGAGGGAAGTCTGGGGGGGAGGGGGGATCAGGTTGTTTTGGGGGAGGGGGAAAATAAGGGGGGATTCAAGGATGATATGCTTTTTGATAAAATGTTATATTGAAATTACTAATAAAAACATTTAAAAAATGAAATAATAAATAATTTTGATCAAGCTAGAAAAACAAAATACATATATACCTAGGTATTACCGAAACAGATACCTACTGACTAAAGGACTTTCAACTTTCTGCGCTCATTTACCAAAGACGTGGGCAGCCTCCATGGGGTCGGTGCCCCTCTCCTCGTCCCCCTCCTGGTCCTGCTCCAGGCGGTGCTCCAGGGTGCCCAGACACGCAAAGGCGAGATGCTCCTCAGGTGGGCACCCCCCTCTTGGCCCAGGACCCTCCTTCTCTCTCCCCCGCCCCGACCCTGCGCTCTGATGAGCCAGCTTGAGTGCCGACGGAGAGCCACGCCGGGGAAGGGGAAATGCGTGCGGCTAGCTGCCCTTCCTGGACCCCGAGATGGAGCGGGCTTCAGGGCTGGCAGGCTGAGCATCCCTTCTCCTCACCGGCATGGCAAAAAAATTGTTTTTTTCCGCTTTGGCAAACTCCTCTGCCCCCTGCCCTAAGGTGTAAGCATGGTGTCTGACATAAGCATAATAAAAGTTAATTTGGGGCTAAACTAAATTCGGGGCTCTGAACGGATCTTTGCACCCCGGTGGCACATATGCGAAAGACGACCCTGCTAGTATAGAGTGGATGTAGAGAAGGGGAGACTTGGCCTTCCATGGGATTTGGGCTGGGTTGCAAGCCCAAAACCACAATTAAAAATGTGTGTGTGTGTTAGCTATTCATATTCTGCCTGATATGCAGGCATTTCAAGGCAGGGACAGTTGTATCATAAAATGCAATACAATCATACGCAAAGACAATTAAAATCAAGTCCAATCAAGCAGCCAGTAACAGTACAGTGGTACCTCGGGTTAAGTACTTAATTCGTTCCGGAGCTCCATTCTTAACCTGAAACTGTTCTTAACCTGAAGCACCACTTTAACTAATGGGGCCTCCTGCTGCCGCTGCGCCGCCGGAGCATGATTTCTGCTCTCATCCTGAAGCAAAGTTCTTAACCTGAAGCACTATTTCTGGGTTAGCAGAGTCTGTAACCTGAAGCGTATGTAACCCGAGGTACCACTGTACTTAAAATTCTACATCAGCAGACCCTCCAGGTGTCTCTATTTTCCAAGGATACTCCCAGATTTACAGAAACCATCCCAGTTTCTGATTTGATCCTGGGTTGTCCCGCTTTTCCTTAGGATGTCCCTATTTTAATCAGAGAAATGTTGGAGGGTATGGAGTTATGTGTTCCCTGAGTCAAGGAGTTAAGTAACTATACAACTTTTAGAAGACATGTGAAGGCAGCCCTAAGGTTGTTTTTTTTTAAAAAAAAAGTTTGATGTTTTATTATGTCTTTATATATGTTGGAAGCCACCCAAAGTGGCTGGATGGGGTATAATATAACAACAACAACATCAACATCATCAACAACAACAACAACAACAGGATGTCCCTATTTTCATGGGAGAAATGTTGGAGGATATGTAAACAAGGTAGATGGCATCTCTTAAACTCACTGAATTCAACTGCATCGATGAATAGGGAGGTGGGCAAAATATTTGACTTAGAAAATATAAGTTTGCAATTTGCCAAGCAAATCGGAGTGTTTTTTCCCCTCCCAGATTTATTCCATCCCCATCATAAATACTTGGTGTTCCTGTTGAAGGGTTACAAGCATGACCAACATCCACTATGAGGGTGTGAAACAGAGCCATCTAGTGGCGACATGATAAAGTGTCTGCTTTCAAACCTGCAGAAAAAGGAAGCTTAACATTAGGGGGGCAGAAGTTTCCTGTTGCATGTTAGTTGTGACATGTATCAATACCTGTTCACTGCGGCATATGTTAGTGGCCCTATTGGCTTGTGCTTGCCACCATCTCTTCGATTCTGCCACAATATTACTCAGACTCAGCAGCACAGGCCCCGCTGACAGTTTCTGTTCCACCCTGCAAATTGTAACGAGGTCATGATAACTTTATTCGTTTCTTTGGCTCTAATCTTTTCAAAGAACAAAAAAGAAGTACGGGAAGTAAACACAGTATCTATTGTAAACGTGTGGCTTCTGTATTAAGATGATCAAAGCACATTTCCTGCACATATGAAGCTCAGATGCAAAAGTGATTTTTTTGAACTTAAATAAATAAAAGATTGAGCTTTTTATTGTGATGCAAATTCCAAAGGTAAAAAAACCTGCCTGATGTGCAGTCTGAGGCACCGTGGGCTAGTTAATCAGAAAAGGTTGTCCTTCCGTTGTGTGTTGCTGTTTCCCTTGATATAGCATGCATGAAGCCTTTCTTTGCTCTCATTTGCACAGCGTACTTTCATGTGCTAAGGTTTTAAAAGACTCCCGGAACAAATACATGCTTATTTTGCTATTCCGACAATACATGCTACTTGATATCTGTGTGGTTGCTGGCTGCTGCTAGCAGCTGACGATGCTGCGAGATTGTCAGGATCCCAACCCGCAAAGAACATTGAAAGAGCCCGGATGGATCAGGCCAAAGATCGACCTGATCTAGCATCCTGTTCTCACACTGATTAAGCAGATGCTTATGGGAAGCCTATAAGCAGGTAAGGTACAGGTAAAGGACCCCTGGATGGTTAAATGCAGTCAAAGGCAACTATGGGGTGTGGCGCTCATCTCACTTCAGGACGAGAGAGCCGGCGTTTGTCCACAGTTTTCAGGTTCATGTGGCCGGCATGACTGGTGCAACGGGACACCGTGACGGAAACCAGAGCTTATGGAAATGCTGTTTACCTTCCCGCTGCAGCGGTACCTATTTATCTACTTGCACTGGTGTGCTTTCGAACTGCTAGGTTGGCAGGAGCTGGGACAGAGCAATGGGAGTACACCCTGTTGTGGGGATTCGAACCGCCGCACTTCCAATCGGCAAGCCTGTGATTCCCAGCAACTGGAAGTCAGAGGCAACACATCAGGAACACACCTCCACCACGACTAGCGGCCATACCCTCCATGCATTTGTCTAACCAACATTTTGAGCCACTCGGATTCGCAGCCATCATCACATCTTATAGTAGCAAGTGCCATCGTTTGTTTGTTCATTTACGCATTTGCAACCCACACTTTCAAAAACCTATATGAAGGCCATCTACAACCTATGAGGTTCCGGGGGCGGGGGGGAGTAAAAACATCCATAAAAACACCGTTGCAAATGACAACGAATTGGCTAAAAAGAAAAAATTCCTATTGCTAAGGCCCATATGGTTCAGAGACATCTGAAAGAAGGGAGGTGGTAGCAATTTTTGAGGGGCCACCACTCAAAAGGCACTCCATGCACCTTGGGCAGTGGTGCCCAACAGCATACGAGCCAACTCCAGGGGGCCGTGGGTGCTTGAGCACCCACAGTAATATAATTGTGGGGGTCAGGTACCCACAAAGTCAATGAAAAAAGCTGGCAGGCAGCAGCGGTGCTGCATCCGAGAAGTCGTTCAGCTCCACCCTCTTCAGCCAGTCAGCAAAGCATCCTTTCCCAGGGGGTGGGGCTCAGACATGGAGCCGAGTCTGAGCCCCTCCCCGTGGAAAAGAAGGGTTCCTCACTGGTTGCGGATAGGAGGAGGAAGTGAAGTGGCCACCGACACTGGCTGCTGCAACATGGACATGTGACATCACATGCACACACCTGCACATAGCTCTCTCTCTCTCTCTCCCTCTCTCTCTCTCGACTCAGCGAGGTAAAGGTAAAGGGAACCCTGACCGTTAGGTCCAGTCGTGACCGACTCTGGGATTGCAGCGCTCATCTCGCTTTACTGGCCGAGGGAGCCGGCATTTGTCCGCTTCTGCAGACAGTTTTTCTGAGTCATGTGGCCAGCATGACCAAGCCGCTTCTGGCGAACCAGAGCAGCACACAGAAACGCCGTTTACCTTCCTGCCGGAAGTATTTATCTACTTGCACTTTGACGTGCTTTTGAACTGCTAGGTTGGCAGGAGCAGGGACCAAGCAACGGGAGCTCACCCCGTCGCGGGGATTCGAACCGCCGACCTTCCGATCGGCAAGTCCTAGGCTCTGTAGTTTAACCCACAGCGCCACCCATGTCCTGGACTCAGCTATACAGCTGCAAATAAGATGTTTTAAGTGTGTTTCAAGTGTAATATACAACATGACACTAGATGGTGATGGTGAGCCTAATGGAAACTTCAATGTACTTTTAGAAACGCTTTTTTTAAAAAGCATTTTCAGAACATTTTTTATATATGTGTAGATTCCACCTCCCTCTCTCACATACACAATATCAGGATTAATCACTTTTTAAAAATGTATGCAGTATGCCCACTAACTGGACCTGAACATCTGGCAAGTTCATGGAAATGAAGCACACTTCTGAAAACACAAGTCTTTCATTTGAAGAAGCAGCCAAAAGGTTAGGAGTTCTCTGCTAAAGGAACTGATTTTCCAGAGTTAAAGTAAAGCATTACTTACAGAGTTAATCTAACAGAATTAAGCTGAGGTTGGAAGGAGGAGGTGGAATTTGCAGGTGCCCAGGTCCTGTTTCAACAAAGATTATTAGCCTTTTTCTTCAAGCAGTGCTGCTTAATGTTGCTTGTGCATTGTTCATTCATGGAGGTTTTACACAGGGAACCTTTTTCCCCTTAAAGAAATGGCACTGATGGCTTAAAGGGGGGGGAATCCCATTGGTTGTGTTCATTTAGCTGCGTGTTTCTATTTCACAGGGTTTGAACATGGCTGCTTTTCAACTTGGAGGTGCCCCGGTTGCAGTTGCACATCTTAGGTTGCGTGCAATTCAACGACGGTTCTTGTAAGGTCTCTTCCAGAGTTCTTTTTGTGCTAAGTTGACAGGTGAAGATTTTCATACCCACCAACATTTCTCCGATGAAGATAGGGACATCCTAAGGTAAAACGGGACATTCTGGGATCAAATAAAAAACCAGAATTGCTTCTTTAAATCTGGGACTGACCCTGGAAAATAGGGACACTTGCAGGGTCTGTTTTTTTAATTTTTTTAATGCACTTGCAAACTGAGGGCAACATTTCATGCTTCTGATGAACTGGACTCTAGCCCCCTGCACAATACAATATTGTGTTGTAACTTCATACCTTTGGTTCATTGCACCCAAGGGACGTGGGTGGCGCTGTGGGTTAAACCACAGAGCCTAGGACTTGCCGATCAGAAGGTCGGTGGTTCGAATCCCCGTGACAGGGTGAGCTCCCGTTGCTCGGTCCCTGCTCCTGCCAACCTAGTAGTTCGAAAGCACGTCAAAGTGCAAGTAGATAAATAGGTACCACTGCAGCGGGAAGATAAACGGCATTTCCGTGCGCTGCTCTGGTTCGCCAGAAGCGGCTTAGTCATGCTGGCCACATGACCCAGAAGCTGTACGCCGGCTCCCTCGGCCAATAAAGCGAGATGAGCACCGCAACCCCAGAGTCGGCCACAACTGGACCTAATGGTCAGGGGCCCCTTTACCTTTATATTGCACCCAACGTTCTGCCTGCCATAGGTTTTAAGGCAGTGCGCATGGAGTTCCTACGCAGTCTCTCATCCAGGCACACTGACCAGACCCAGGCCTGCTCGGCAAGTTGTCAACAATGGATGCCTTCAAATCAGTCGTCCTTGAGGTGCCACTGAACTCTTTCTTGTATTTGTTGCAGGAAAAACATGTGTTGACTGCTCCCCACCACCACCAATCTTGCATGCAAGGAAAGTGTAAGGCCTCCGCCTTCATCATGCTGTCTCTGTCCCTGGCACACAGCTGCTGTTCCAGCCATATGCATCACGACTTAGCCAGAACATAGACTCCGGCCAGGCACCTTCCAAATTATATTGAGCCCTAAAGGTAAAGGTAAAGGTAAGGTCCAGTCGCAGACGACTCTGGGGCTGCGGCGCTCATCTCGCTCTATAGGCTGAGGGAGCCGGCGTTTGTCCCCAGACAGCTTCTGGGTCATGTGGCCAGCATGACCAAGCCACTTCTGGCGAACCAGAGCAGCGCACAGAAATGCCATTTACCTTCCTGCTGAAGCGGTACCTATTTATCTACTTGCACTCTGACGTGCTTTCAAACTGCTAGGTTGGCAGGAGCAGGGACTGAGCAACGGGAGCTCACCCTGTTGCAGGGATTCGAACCGCCGACCTTCTGATTGGCAAGCCCTAGGTTTAGACCACAGTGCCAGCCGCATCCTAAAATCACAAGGCTCATTCGCCCTGTTTTAGGACAGAGAAGGTAATGGCAGAGTGGAGTAGCACAGGGAAGGAAGAGGGTACCTCCAACATGGCGAAAGATATATCCAGTGCCACAGTTGGAAGTGATGCCTTAGCATCAGACCCCCAGGTCCTATGACTAGACAAAGCAAAAGCTTCTGCACTTCTCCTTTTGATTATGTTTCCTCCTCTGCTTTTTCCTTAATGATTGCTGATGTTTGTTCCATCATACTGTGAGCATACCTACTAGATCAAAATAGCCAGTCGTCTAAAAAAAAAAAAAAATGCCCCCTCCCCCTTTAGGCCTTTGTTCTTCAAAGAAACCAAATAATCTGAATCCTCTGAAAAGCTCAAAGGGTGAAGGCAAAGCATCGGGGCTGAGAAGAACAATGGGGGTGTATCCCCCAATGGAGATACGTGTCTACATCTCTGCATGGTTATTACAATATAAAAAAAAAATGGGAAAAAAAATGCGGGCCTTGTACTGGAAAATTCCTGGGTCAATTACTGTCGCCCCGGGGAGATTTCCAAAGATTTCTTTTATTGTGATTTAATGATTCTGTGCAGCTAACACACACGCTTTCACGCAGAAAGGTGAGCTTTTGCATTGCACTCTGTGCATCCTGAGTGCTAGATGGTGGTGAGAGAAATAGTTCAAGAGCACTTAGGTTGCAATTCTGCACTTAGCTTTAAAAGGAGGCCTTGGTTTCACTAGGACAGGCGAGCATAGAAGGCCTGCTGGGTTGCAGGTTTCAAAGACCTTCTTCCACTTCAAAGAAAAGTAACAGGTTGCCTGGTTAGGTCCAATGGATGGGCAATCCACCCACACCTGAACCTTCGGTAAACCTGTACAGGGAGCCTCATGTAAGGTGGCCACACCTACACAACATCACAAAGACAGGTCATCCAAGTGTCCGTATTTTCCAGGGAGAGTCCCAGATTTACATAAGCCGTCCTGCTTTCTTATTTGATCCTGGAACGTCCCGCTTTTCCTTAGGAGAAATGTTCACTATATTCATCGGGAAAATGTTGGAGGGTATGGTAGGGCGTCCCCATTTTAATCAGAGAAATGTCGGAGGGTATGGAGTTATGCGACCCCTGAGCCAAGGAGATAAGTAGCTATACAACCTTTAGAAGACACATGAAGGCAGCCCTGTATAGGAATGTTTTTAAATGTTTTATTATGATTTAGATATGTTGGAAGCCACCCAGAGTAGCTGGGGCAACACAGTTGATGGGCAGAGTATTATTATTATTATTATTATTATTATTATTATTATTATTATTATTATTATTAGAATAGGACATCCCTGGGAGCATGAATGAAGACACAGCTTTGTATAAAATGTGTATCTGAATGTTTAGACATACCAGTGTTCTGACTTAAATGGAAATACATCTCACCATAGCAGGGAAGGCCTACTTAGCCTGTTGTCCAGATACTAACTGCAGATGGGCTTTGTTATGTATTCAGTGGTCTGTGTTTGCCTGAGCTTGAGTCTGGACTAAGGATTCTGAGTCCCTGTGTTCTGATTCGATGCATGATATCCAATCACAGAACATTTCAGGATTTGGGCCTCTGCCATTGGCCCTTAAACTCTGAGTCATGATTCGCAGCTTGGAAGTTTAGACAGCCAACCACGTTGGGACTGGGAGTGGCCCAGGCCTTCAGAAATGTATATAAGCAGTTGCTTTGCTCCTGTTGTCTAGTTCTGTTAGTTCTTGCTGTTATCACTGTGTCTTGCCTCGTGGGAACCCACCTACACTTCAGGTTTCTGCTAGTGCAACAGCTTGAATGACTCCATCTCTCAGAACTGACACAGTCCCTATTCTCAGGCTAACCATCTGAAAGCAAGACATGGTGCTATCAGGAGGACTATGGAAAGGAGAATAAAAGGAAAGGATGAAATCAAGTGTGACAAAGCCAGAGTGTGAATCACTGCTGGTCTTTATTTCTGCCTCATACTGGTGGACTGCCCATTGATGGCCCCCAAGATGGAGGGGCCAAGTCACATGACAGGCCAAGCAGGCAGACAGAAATGGCGTCGCTCTCATTTTTGTTTGAACAATCGCAAGTCAGGTTCAGGATCTGGTTCGCCACTGTGGAAAACAGGAGGCTAGATGAGTTGAGCCTTTGGTCCAATCTGACACGGTTCTTCCTATGTTCTTACATCAATTAAAGGAGAAGGGTGGGCAACAGGACACCTAATGCCAGGGGAGGGAGGGAGCTCCGGAACACAGTCTGAATTGTCAGGGGAGAAGAAAAGTCTGACCTTGTCTCCAAGGCAACAGCAGTGCCTCAAGAGTTCTTGCAAGTACATAGCTGGACTCTCCCCATGTTTAAAAGCATGATGAGTAGGCAGGGCTGATGGTTGGAACAATTTCAAGCTCATGTGCATTTCCAGATGACAGCTCCTGATCCTGGAATCCTGACTCCCTGGCCTTGCCCCAGAACTGCCTTTAGGGAACTGAAGCTTCTCTCTGGAGTTGGTTTGATCCTGGCCTCATTGCCGGTACCCGGGGAAACCTGGGCTAATTTCTGCTCTTCTCCCGCTGCCGAGTTTGAACTGCCAGTTTAAAGGTTGGCTTCTGACGTAAAGAAAGTTTGCCTATCTTTCTTGGGTGGGAGCTAGGACACAACCTCAATGCAATTGGCCGATACAATGGTAAGAAATAGCACAGCAGTAATATAGAACAAAGGGATGCAGGTGGCGGTGTGGGTTAAACCACAGAGCCTAGGACTCACCAATCAGAAGGTCGGCAGTTTGAATCCCTGCGACGGGGTGAGCTCCCATTGCTTGGTCCCAGAAGGCCTAGCAGTTCGAAAGCACGTCAAAGTGCAAGTAGATAAACAGGTACCGCTCTGGCAGGAAGGTAAATGGTGTTTCTGTGCACTGCTCTGGTTTGCCAGAAGCAGCTTAGTCTTGCTGGCCACATGACCCGGAAGCTGTACGCCGGCTCCCTCGGCCAATAAAGCGAGATGAGCACCGCAACCCCAGAGTCATCCACAACTGGACCTAACGGTCAGGGGTCCCTTTACCTTTAATATATAACAGCATATATGAAATGGACTTGTAACCTGTGCAAAACTAGGCTCACTTTGCAGCCAAAATAAAACATTAAAAAGCCCAAAAAATAAAAATGTCCCCGTGAAGCTGAATCTAAAAAGAATACGTTGTAGAGTTTTTAGCTGCTGAGTTCTCCAAATTGTACCTTATTTCATTGCTTCATCAAAACCCAGCTTTATAATATCTAGTGGTTGGCAGGGTGTGTAGCAGGAGACACCAAGGTTTGCATCTTTCCTCCCTGCCATTTAAAGGTATAGGTGGCCCTGTTTCCTGGCTGAAACACCTTGCAAACCTGCACACAACGCAGCTGAAGAAATCACAGCTCGAACCTGTCCAACACTGGAAGCTACTTTCAGGCAGTGGAGGAGCACGGTTGCCCCAGTTAACAGCCCAAGGCCCAGCCCTCTAACCAAGAAAGCGTTTCATCCCTTTGGGTGCCAAGGTCCGATTCATGCCGCCTCGCCTAAATGATCTAGCTTGCTGCAAGGGGGCTGCAGTCGTCCTATATGGATATCAAATAAGGAGGATCTGAATCGTGTCTATCAAGCTAATGCTCTTTGATCATCAGCAGTCACTCATTATTTACACATCAAAGGAGGGATGCTCAACTCCAGAAGGCTCCAAGTCAGCCTAAAAAAGAAAGAGAGAGAAAGGACTGGCTGAGTATTTATGTCTTCAAGAAGTGCAGTCATTAAAAAAAGAAAGAAAAGAAAAGAAAGAGCTAGTCAACCTCCTGAGGGTAGCAATGTCTTATGCTCCAACAATTTATGCACGTCTCATTCAGCCCATTGCTCTGCTGTTCTCCAACGATTTAAGAGCTGCCTTCATTTCTAATGTCATCAAGTAATTCTACCTCTGTTACCCCTTACAAAATTATCCCATAGGATGCCGTCTCTATTATTTACAGCTTTCTCTTAAAGTTGGTATTATAGATTTATCATAGGGCTGCAGAAGAGAGAAGCGTCGAGGGGTTAGAAGGAGAGAGGGGCGGGGCGGGGGAAGGCTATTCTCACTGCGTTTCCAAGGGAGAGCTCCTATATCTGGGCTCTGCTTCTTTGTCGCCATCTGCGTCTCCCCAGAGAACGTTGTTTAGGAGGCCCAGGACGAAATTCTTGCACTCTCCCGCTTCCCCAACCACGACAAGAAAGAAAAAAAGGGTGGGGGGAAAGGTCCCCCACTAAGCCAGCTAAAAGGAAAGCTGGGGTAAGAAGCAGGAAAAGACAAAAAGTTTGCCTTAGTGTCAGGGAAAGGGGGAAAGAATTCAAAATGAAGGTTTGTTTTGCTGAGGCAATCCGAAAAGGAAGGCAGGGAAAGTTCTGTGGGGACTTAAGATGGTGTGGATTCTTTAGGAGTCCTCAGACAGGCTTTCTATGAGGTCAGATTAAGTACTACATATGTCTCAGGAGGACGCGGATGGCACTGTGGGTTAAACCACAGAGCCTAGGACTTGCCAATCAGAAGGTTGGCGGTTCGAAAGCACGTCAAAGTGCAAGTAGATAAATAGGTACCGCTCTGGTGGAAGCGGACCCGGAAGCTGTACGCCGGGTCCCTCGGCCAATAAAGCAAGATGAGCGCCGCAACCCCAGAGTCGGCCACAACTAGACCTAATGGTCAAGGGTCCCTTTACCTTTTATATCTCAGGAGGAATAGCGGCTACTCATGAGTATGTGACAGTGAGACAGAACACAAAGCAATCTAGGCAAAGTTCATCTCAAGTGGCCAGCTCTTGGCAGCAAACAGGCATTTTTCTTTCCCTTTCAGACACGTTTATGTTATTCTACATCAACCCATTTTCATTTGTGTCTTCCCTTCTCTAGGCATGCAGGAGGCTTATTCAGAATCAGGGCAGAGCTGGGAGTCATACTACAGACAGCACCTCTGGGCATGTGCAGAATGCTTTCTGACCACCACAGATAGCGCTCCGTGTATCTACCAGTAGAAGAGGTGTGGTTGCGTCAGGTCTAGAGTCCCTTCTCCTCCAGGAAAGAAACTGTTTAAAGGTAATTATTACCTTTTATATTTATATACCCTGCCCATCTGAATGGGTTTCTCCAGCCACTCTAGATGGCTTCCAACATATATAAAAACATCATAAAACATTACACAGTAAAAGGCTTCCCTATATAGGGCTGCCTTCAGATGTCTTTTAAAGGTTATATAGTCATTCATATCCTTGATATCTGATGGGAGGGTGTTCCACAGGGTGGGTGCCACTACTGAGAAGGCCCTCTTCCTGGTTCCCTGCTCCCAGTCACCAGTCTAGCTGCTGAATTCTGGATTAGTTGCAGTTTTCGAACTGATCAGAGAGATGACAAGTTGTCTTTGCCCTCTCAGAGTCTCATCCTGGAGCCTCTGTGAACTCCTATGCATTGCCCAATGTAACATAGAAGAGAAATGGTGCCTGTCAAAGGCAGATCCACACCATACATTTAAAGCATATGACATACCCCCAAAGGATCCTGGGAACTGTAGTTTTTTTTAAGGGTGCTGGGAATTGCAGTTCTGTGAGGGAGGAAACTACATTCCCTGGGATTCTTTGGAGGGAGGGAGTCATGTGCTCTGAATGTACTTTAAATGTATGGACTGGATCTAGACACATAAAAAAAAAACGTTTCAGGAAAACGTGTTGTAAACCTCATAATGGGAAATCATGTTGCCAAAAGACTGAACTCTGCAGCGCCATCTGGTGTAATTTTAAAAAAACTCTCTCTCTTTTTTAATTTTTTTTACTAATGTAGCTGAGTCCATGGTGTGGATCTGCCCGTATATAGCAAAATGAACAAACAAACACTATCAAACAATCCAAATACAATATCAGTCTCTCAGAGACCAGGAACCTAACTGAATGAATCAACCACTTTTGTAACTAAAGCAAAAGTATGCCCATTTAGGAAAATGCAGAAATAAGAAGAATAGTTCTGGAAGATATGGCGGTGACCACAGTTGTAGGTGAATTTTAAAAAACCCCACAGAATTAGATAAATTCATGGTTTGTAAGCAGCTTTTTTGATAGACTTGACAGAACATCTATGTGCAGAAGAAGTATACAGGCAATGAGGACAAACTGCAGGAAGAAGGTCCTTCCCCTTATTTCTTATTTGTGGGCATGCAAAAGTAGTTAGCTATTTTTGGAAACAGAAAACAGGGGTTGATGGGCCTTTGGTCTCTTGTATAGTGGTACCTCTGGTTAAGAACTTAATTCGTTCTGGAGGTCTGTTCTTAACCTGAAACTGTTCTTAACCTGAGGTAGCACTTTACCTAACGGGGCCTCCCGCTGCCGCCACCACGCAGTTTCTGTTCTCACCCTGAAGCAAAGTTCAGGTACTATTTCTGGGTTAGCAGAGTCTGTAACCTGAAGCGTCTGTAACCCGAGGTGCCACTATATTCTTGTGACTGCAGCAGCACAACCCAACCCAACTTCTGATTATTCAGAAGGAAGCCCTACAGAGCTCCAGTGGGATTACTTTTGTGCAAACGTGTAAAGGAGCACAGCCGTCCCCGAATTTATTTTGGCATTAGGCTGAGGGAACCGAGAAAGGGAACAATGTCACATGTACGATCAACGTGAGATCATTATATCACAAAAGCTTTCAACACCGTCTCGTAAAACTGCAGCAGAAATATCTGGATGTATTTATAATGAAAGACATTTTTTAAAACAGCCATATAGCTTTTAACATCCTGGACTTTTAACCAAAGGCTTAACCTGTGAAAGTTACAGTGCTATTCATATTTAAATCCAATCAGTGCTTTTTATAGGGCAGAGGAAAATATATCCAGACACATATCTCTCATATACGTTTGACATGCATTAAATCTCACAGGAGAAAGATACATAAGTTTTAAAATGAAGTCAGTGGGCGGGAAGTGGGGAAATCTAATAGGTATATCATCCTGGCTGTGGGTACTTTTCAGGAAGAAAAATTAAAATTATGCACGCAGGCAATCCAAATT
The DNA here is from genome assembly GCF_964270895.1 of Podarcis filfolensis. NCBI lineage: Eukaryota > Metazoa > Chordata > Lepidosauria > Squamata > Lacertidae > Podarcis > Podarcis filfolensis. The sequence continues at coordinate 100,654,133 of NC_139605.1, read as the reverse complement.
CTGCGCAAAAGCCTGTGCAAACCAAATTCCGTAGCATGTATACAAATGGAGTAAATTCACACAATGTATAATTTTTACATAAATGGGATCCTCATAACAGAGGGTCCTGGTTGCGCGCGGGACCCAAGAGCTCACCTGATAGGGTTAAAATGGGGGGAGGAGGAGCAAGAAGTCCTGGCCATTCCCCTGGGATCACACCAGGCGATTTTAGCCAATAGCCAGTGGGTGGCGTGATCCCAGGGGCTTTAAGAACAGCAGTGTGATGCAAGGAGGGGCGCTTGCTTCGCACTGTTGAACATCCGCCCACCCTCCCTAGTTTAGGTAGAGTCGCTTGGCCTTGCTTTGGTTTGGGTCGCCTGTTTTGGAACAGGGGCTGGGTAGGAATTTTTCCATTTGGCAGATTGGCTTTAGCCATTTGGTTTTCACCTACCCCTTAGCAAATCATCACAACTTGTAAGGTGGTGGTTAGGCATTGGCTCAGTTGGATTGTGGGGAGGGGACGTGCGGCCATCACCTGCCCCTCCAGGAACTGGGTATTCCATTAAAGGAACCTGGGGGTCCTGGATCTCGTCCGAAGTCCGCTTGAGGGGCTAGGGCCATGCCAGGACCACAGGAACCCCGGGGTGAGCTTAGGTTGGTCCTCATCGACCTAGCTCCCTCATTTGGTTTACCCCATTGGACGATCACCCTGAGAGGTGGGGCCAGTTATAGTGGGGAGTCAATGCCTAAGCCAATACCGCTCACGTGATTGTATTTCAATAAATTTGTGGCCAAAAATGCTGCCCAAAAACTTAAACTAATATAAGTGTCCGTGTGTATTTATTTTGGGGGTGGGTCTTGGGGCCTCGAGACGCAACCTATTTTGCAAGTTCAAGTCCAGATTGCATGGTTATTTAAAAGGCCTGGGGAACAGAAAGATCTTCACCTGGTGTCAGAGAGACCACAGAACTGACACCAGGCAAACCTTCCTGGAAAGACTGTTCCATAAATAGGAAAACACCCTTTCCATCGTGGTTCCTGACCTTATTTGGTAGGGGCACCTATAGCATGGCTGCCAAAGAAGATTTTAAAATGTGGGTAGAATGAGAAGATAGCACTGAGAAAGTAGTCTTGGAGGAAAGTGTGGTGGCTGATATGGTAGGGAAATGGGAGATCGCTCCCATCTTCCACTTCCTGGAAGACCAAACTCTGTTTCTAGAGACACAACTTTCTTTACATATTTTTCCCTCTTGGCTGGCAACTTGCCAGGTCTGGGGGTTAGGCAGCAGTCCTTGAGAAGGTGGGAAGATTTAGCTCAGGGGCCACAACCTGCTGGTCGCAATAGTACGTGGTTCTTTGCAGCTCAAGTCACAGTCCGCAAGGAGTGGCAAACTTTTAATCCAGCAAACTGCTTCTTTTTCAAAGGCATCTTTGGAGAGACAGAGAGATTGAGAGAGGAGAAGCCTAAAGGACCCTTCATGTCCATAATTCTTTAGCAGTCCTGACAAAGTGGAAGCTCTCACAGCAGCTTAATTAGATAGGAAAAGCACATGGAGGTTATTAACTAATTATGAAGGGAAATCTCCAAAGCAGCTGCCTGTTGTCATCGCAAGTGCTCTTAACTAATGACTTTGAAAGGAGCTGCCCCCAGCATCCACTGCAAATTGTTTCAGGTTTTTAAGGTATTCAGCCCCCTGTCCCACATTCCAAGGCTTGAGCAGAGAAAAGACACTGTATACTCAAAAGGCGTGGTAAAGGATGCAAAGGAGCGATAGCCTGTCCTCAGATTTTACGGACCAGAAACAAACACAAACCCTCCTCTCATCAGCTTCCCTGTTTTCTGTGAATGTGATTTTTGTGCAGAGCTGATTTTTTTTTACGCCGTATCCACATCCCACCAATACAGGGTAACAGGAAGCATGTCAGCAATTTCAGATTTCAGGAGGTGAAAAGAGTTTTCCAGGGCAGGCTGGCTCTGCTGTTGGATTCATCCATAGCTGAATTGCAAGAAAGTTTCTAAGTGCATCAAACAGAATGATTAGAATTATGATTATTAAAAATAGTCTCATAATGAAAATTCCAGTGGCTAAGATGCCCAGGACACAGATGTGAGAGGATGGGGCTGGCAACCGCCCCCAAGCTGAGGGCAGGTCTTTGGCTGCAATCTCACTCCTAATATTGAAAGTGGAGTCTGAGTGCAAAAATTGGGTTACAGGGCCAAAGTAAATACAATACAGTCATACCTCGGGTTGAATGTGCTTCGGGTTGAACGCGTTCGAGTTGCGCTCCGCGGCAACCCGGAAGTAACGGACGCATTACTTCTAGGTTTTGCCGCTCGCTCATGCGCAGACGCTCAAAATGACGTCATGCGCATGCGCGGAAGCAGCAAAACGCGATCTGCGCACGCGCAGACACACCGTCACGGCTTACGTTGCGTTCAGGATGCGAACGGGCTCCAGAACGGATCCCATTCGCATCCCGAGGTACCACTGTAGTCATATCCCTCTCTGCTGGGGCTTAAGGCTCATAGGGGATGATTGATTGATTGATTGATTGATTGATACCCCGCCCATCTGGCTGGGTTTCCCCAGCCACTCTGGATGGCTTCCAACTGAATATTAAAAACAATACAGCATCAGACATTAAAAACTTCCCTAAACAGGGCCGCCTTCAGTTGTCTTTTAAAAGTAAAATATTTGTTTATTGCCTTGACATCTGCTGGGAGGGGGTTCCACAGGGCGGGTGCCACTACCGAGAAGGCCCTCTGCCTGGTTCCCTGTAACCTCACTTCTCACAGCGAGGAAACTGCCAGAAGGCCCTGAGCACTGGACCTCAGTGTCCGGGCTGGATGATGGGGGTGGAGACGCTCCTTCAGGTATACAGGACTGAGGCCGTTTAGGGCTTTAAAGGTCAGCACCAACACTTTGAAGAGTGCTCAGAAACATACCAGGAGCCAATGAAGACCTTTCAGGACCGGTGTTGTGCAATCTTGGCGGCCACTCCCAGTCACCAGTCTAGCTGCCACATTCTGGATTAATTGCAGTTTCCAAGTCACCTTCAAAGGTAGCCCCACATAGAGCGCATTGCAGTAGTCCATGCAGGAGATAACTAGAGCATGCACCACTCTGGCAAGAAAGTCTGCAGGCAGATAGGGTCTCAGCCTGCGTACCAGGTGGAGCTGGTAGACAGAGTCAAGTCAGGCAACAGCAGGTCAAGGTAGGTCAAGTCTATTAAGCAGAGAGCCAGGAAGTCAGGACTAAGGACAGCTCCCACCTGAAGACTTGTGTAAGCTGGGAAGGCCTACTCAGTTGTTGGTCCACCTTCTTGTTTTTGCAGCAATTGTAACTACTGGCTTCTGTGAGGTCAGGAAGATGAAGGTGCTGTTGGAGACTGATCTCTTGAGCCCAGGATGATGCGGTATGGCCACATCTTCTGGCAAGGAAGGTATCAGAGAAGGTACTGAAGGGTCACTCCCAAATGAAGCAGACCGAACCCACCCTCCTCTGATTCTTTGTCAGGGGCCACGGTATTCAGAAGTGCAATTTCACAATTTGCTGACAAAATGCGTTTGAGACAGACATGGGCACAGGATCTGCAAAAAGTATCGATCATGTTGCCCGTCATGAGATGCAACCAGTCTTGAACTGGTCCAATGCCAGTGCTTCTGACAGGAAGTATTTATAGGATGCTATTCCCAACCCGTTAGTAAATTGCGCAGCAAGGACCCATTTTAGCAGTGCAGTTGATTTTCAGTGACAGAAATCTACAGGCATCCAAAATCCCTTAATCTGGGAAGCTGGGTAGATGGCGGTGAGGGCTGGAGGTGGAGGAAGATGTCTGAGACACCTTATATCTTACTTTGTAATATGCGCATCGTGGAACTCAATCCAACAGTCAACAAACAGATCAGTTTGTAGCTATAATTAATAGGTTTCCCTGTGGTCTCTAATAATCCACCCCAGAACAACACAGCCTCTGTTTTGCTGAGGTATATTAGAAAGCTTTGGGGGCTGTTTCAGACAGAGCCTTTTTCATGAGACCCATTCATTCAACACCTTTATAAGGGTTGCGGTCGTAGGGAGGGGGCAAGTTTACACAGATGCTAGTGTCCCCGGGATCTGCTAGCAGGTGCCTCCTAACTTCATAGACCACCCTCACGCTGAAGGGACTCTTTTTACTTTGAGCCTGTTTGAGTTACATGACGGTGGTCTTTTCACCTCTCGCACAGCCAGTGATTTATGACCTCCTTGTTGATAATGCCGAGAGAAGGGAGGGGAGGGAGAGAGTGACTGTTTGCAAAGCAGACCAGTTTCAGAACGCCTCTTAAACATCCCAGATCTGATTTTAGCAGTTTTGCGCTCTGCAAAACCCAGGGTGTGCATGCGCATGTATGAAAGGAGAACAGAAATCTATGAAATCCATTCACATCATTAAATGCTGCTCTAAAAGGGTGGTTTTCTTGCCAAAGACTATGAGGCTTTTCTTTAGAATCGAGCCATTAGGATGCCATAAGAGGGGTGGCACTCAAACTAGGGAAAGGGAATGAGTTGTCCTCTCTCTCTCTCTCTCTCTCTCACTCACACACACACGTTGACACTCAGAAGTCAAGAATGTTCCTTCTTGCAAGTCAGCTTTGCAAATCCCATTTGCAAGATCTGATACATAACTTCATCCCTCATGTAAAAGTCAAATTCCACCTGTGTCAAGTGCCCTCTTATGCAGAAGCTTATAAGCACAGATCACGGATTTGCTGAAATAGTGTTCAGGCCTCAGGCGCATAACCAAAGACAAGGTTTTCGATGCTGTGATTGCTTCATAATTTTCATGTGAAAGCTGGGGGGGGGGCTTGTCCAAGTAAGCCTGGCTGGTGGGAGGGGGGATCTCTGGCAATGGGGCATCTGAAGGACAGGATTGATAACCGTGAGAAGAACTAGGCACCCCTCCCTCCCATCCACCAATTTTTATGAATATGCCACTTCCCCATTTGCATTATGGTTTGTTGAGATGTGTAGTTCTGTCCCCAAAGGATAAGGAACAGCGACTAGCTTTACTTTCATTCAGAGAACAGGTACGAAAAGCTGCAAATGGCTGTTGGTGTACCAGTAAGCACTCCATACTTCCTCATTATTAGTGTTAGTACACTAGTTCTGTTTTGGATGGCATTTCAGATTTTTGCAGGTTATGATTCAACTCACTTTCCACACCCTGCCCACCTCATGTGCCTTTCAAAGTGAGGTGGCCAAAAACCGACTCTATTTCTGTGGCGATTACTAAAGACACACAGAGAGATTATACCAGCTCCTTGGTCTTCCGGTTGTTGCTAGGGCAACTGTTTTATCAATATCTATTCATTCTTGGCCACAGTATATTTATTGATTTAAATATTTCTAGGCTGCCCCTCATCAAAATGGATTGATTCCAGGAATGTTTATGATAATTAGAACACAGACATATACACACACACTACAGGGAAACAAGGGCTCTAGATAAGCTATGTGTTTATGAGGCACAACCAGTCTGGGCTTGGATAACACAGACTGTGTGCACACTGCACCTTCAAAGCACATTTTCCTACTCAAAGGATTCTGGGCACAGTAGTTTCCCCCTCACAGAGTTACAGTTCCCAAGAGCTCTTAACAAACTACAGTGCCCAGAATGCTTTGGGAAGCGGGAAATGTGCTTTGAGTGTACTTTAGGTACAGCCTTATATATGTGGATGAATGGTGTCCTCTAGGGATAGCTGTTTCTCCACAATTGCCCACCCTGCCTGCAGATTCTCTTCTTTCATCACAGGCAATGATGTAGATTTTTTTCAATTTCGTTGTTCTGTATGGGACAATGACAATAAAGATTATTGTATTGTATCATATCTCTCCCAACTCCCCTTCCCTTGCAGTACCCTTAAAAATAAATACAAACAACCAACCAGTAAACAAGTGAAATGGATAATAAAAGCCACCACCACATATGGGCATTGTTCATATTAGATTGCATGGTTATAACATGCAAGCTTGTTGATGATGAAACATAAATTTAAAGAATGGAACCCTTCGTACACTTTTCAAATGGGCCTGTCCTCAATAAACATCCTATTCATTCTTCTGATTAAACACTGAAATATGCAGCGCTGCTTGTTTTGTTTTTTGGTGGGAAAGCTCACCTCATCCCTTTCCTCACATTTATTCCTTCTTGCCAGGGAGGTGGGGGTGTTTCAGATCCATTTACCATCCCCATTGGTTGAGTCTACCACTCAGATTCTCTCAAGCCTCTTCAGTTATTTCCCCCTTTCTCCCTCACCAGCCACCCGAATGCCCTGCGATTCTCTCCACCACCACCCCACTCTCGCTTTTGCCCTGCTTGCTTCACAGCTATACACCTGTGCCACACATGTCTAGATATGGCACGGGCCATCATGCCCACCTGGAAAGGTTTTCAAGCCAGCTTTGCAAAGCCGCTTTCCAGCCATGCCAGGAAGTTTTGGAAACGCTCAGTTGAGCCAAAGGGGCTTGACAGAAGATGAAAAAGACCCTTCCCTCGCTCCCAAGCCAGCTGATGTTCCCCCGGCTGTGTGTGTTAAATTACAACCCTGCCTGTTCACTTTGTATCGCCTTGGCACACAGGTGCAAGCGAAAGCCTTGGGGCTGCACCACACTCTGCTTTCCCCAAAGTATTGCAATTACAAGAGAGCTCTCTGGCAGGGCCACTCCTCTTTGAGCAGAGGAAAAGTTACCACCTGCAACGGAGCAAAGTTCCCTCTCTCTCTCTTCCCGAGAGAGCCCCTCGGTTTGCTTGCATGGGTTGTTTATGATGCTTTCCGCAGGAGTGGTTCTAAATTGCCCCAGAGTAGTAGATCTTCCTTTTACTGTTACAGTGGTACCTCGGGTTACATACACTTCAGGTTACATACGCTTCAGGTTACAGACTCCACTAACCCAGAAATAGTACCTCGGGTTAAGAACTTTACTTCAGGATGAGAACAGAAATCGGGCTCCGGCGGTGCAGCGGCAGCAGGAGGCCCCATTAGCGAAAGTGGTGCTTCAGGTTAAGAACAGTTTCAGGTTAAGAACGGACCTCCGGAACGAATTAAGTACTTAACCCGAGGTACCACTGTAGTACGTTTAACCCACAGGTGGTGGGAAAGGAGAGCTTGCTATTTTGCTAGCAAGCTAGAAAAATATTCCAGGATCTAGGGTGTGAATCTAGAGCTTCCCAGCTTCGAGTCTGAGCTTGCCAAATAAGATCTACATTTTTGCTCCCCGATATACCCCAACCTCCCTGGGACCCTCAAGACATTTTGGACTACAACTCCCATTAGCCCCAGCTGTGCAAGTTGGGAAGGCTGGTGTAGTTCAAACTATTTCAGTTGCTTAGGGTGGGGAGAAACAATTAATTTAAAACAGCAAATACAATATAATTTCATGAAACCCCAAAGGTAAATAGCAAATGTTTAGTCCTATGTTTAGCCACCATTCCTCTGATCAGGCCCACAGGACCTCCCCATTTGGCCCATGAAGCCATTTTGGCCAAGCTATGCCCACCTGCCCCCCACTTGATGTCGTATGTGATGTCATATGTCAGGGATGGGGCAGGTAAAGACCTGTCTGAGCTGAAAGCTGAGGTTGCAGGCCCTGCAAAACCAATTTTCAGCTTATCATTGGTACTTTATGGGTTCAATGCCACACTTGCATTCTAATGTGGTACAGTCCCAGGAAGGCTATACCATGTTTGTTTGTTTGTTTGTTTGTTTGTTTGTTTGTTTGTTTGTCTCTCTCTCTCTCCAGTACAAAACAGTACAGTGGTACCTCAGGTTACATACGCTTCAGGTTACAGACTCCATGAACCCAGAAATAGTGCTTCATGTTAAGAACTTTGCTTCAGGATAAGAACAGAAATCGGGCTCCAGCAGCGTGGCAGCAGCAGGAGGCCCCCATTAGCTTAAGTGGTGCTTTAGGTTAAGAACAGTTTCAGGTTAAGAACGGACCTCCGGAACGAATTAAGTACTTAACCTGAGGTACCACTGTATTGCAGCAGCTGCCATTTTAATGATACCTTCAGGTCAAGCTGCCCATTCTGAATTCCCCAACTCCCGATTTTGTAACCTTATGAATGCAAATCTCATTAAACTGGCTTAAGTCTCAAATTCTCCAGGTTAATTGATGTGAAGGTCTCATTAATTCAAATGGGGCTGATGTGACTTAAGTCCAAATAATCCAATTGGCCTGCGGATCAGATGGGGCTTTCAGAGAGTGCCTCAGCTCAACAGTTTGCTCCTCCTGCAAGCAACAAATGCCGCTGTCGCATGCCACATCTATGGTCATTGGCTGAATTCACTTCTCGCTGTTACCAGAAACCTGTTATGCCGGTACCACGGGACTATAATGCCAGTGTAAATACTGAGGCAAATGTTTACATTTAAAGCTATCCCATACAGAAGAAACAGGCAGCAGTGGCAAGCCACAATAGCAGCTTGACTCCTAGGTAATCACTACCTACAACCCTGGGCACAGGGGTGTTGGAAGGGGGTTGCAGTGGGGCGGTCTACCCTGGGCGTCATCCCAGGGGGAGGTGACAAAATCCCCCCTGGGCAGATCACCCCTTGGTTTTGGAACGCTTTGGTTTTGGAGCAGACTTCTGGAACGGATTAAGTTTGAGAACCAAGGTACCACTGTAATGGCGCAGCCAACAGCAGCTTTCTTGTGGCACCTCAAGTGTAACCGGAGATCAAAACACTGAAAAGAAACAACAGACTCTCCAAGTGTCCCTATTTGGGGGGGACAGCCCCGGATTTACAGACGCCGTCCCGGTTTCTGATCTGATCCTGGAATGTCCAGCTTTTCCTTAGGATGTCCCTATTTTCATCAGAGAAGTGTTGGAGGGTATGGGGTTATACGACTCACAACCCCCGGAGATAAGTAACTATACAACCTTTAGAAGACATCTGAAGCCATCCCTGTATAGGGAAGATTTTTTAAAAAATATTTAATGTTTTATTATGTTTTTATATATGTTGGAACCTGCCCCAGAGTGGCTGGGCAACCCAGTCAGATGGTCAGGGTATTAATAATAATAGTAATAATAATAATATGGAATAGGACATCCCTATTTTCATTGGAGAAATATTGGAGGGTATGCAACAATTCCACTGCACCGGTAAATGCGAGAACCAAATCTACTGACCTAATCCTATACAACGATTTGGAAATAAGCCCCACAGAGTGCCGGTGGGGGGGGGGTTCCAAGAAAATGTTTGCAGGAGTCTGGATAAGCATGCTTAGGATTGAGTTGCACGTTTCCTGTTCCCAGACTCAACACTTTGGCCATTGCACCACACATTTCCTCTCCTCTCTTCCTTCTCTATCTAGACATCCCAAGTAATACAGATTGGAGCCCAGCACGTATTATGGTGGGCGCTTGTCAAGCCACACAAAGAGTAAAGGAATCACAATACGCCTTGCATTTTTAGCATGGCGACAAATCCTTGAAAACCCTCTTGGTCCTCCGCCAGTTATTTATCCCTTCCCCTCTACCAAAGCTTACCAAATAATTCCCCCTGCCTGAATAACTCTGCAGTGCGTTTGAAATTCAGATGCAGGCTTTTTCTTCTTCTACTTCTTCCATAGAAATGGCATGATGGCAAATGATGAGGGGATTACATTTCACTTCAATCAGCTCAACCCCAACCCAGTAGGGGATGAAGTCCCAGCGGAAAATATACACAGAGTTCCTTAGGTCCTGATTTGAATCACTTTGTTTTCCTTCCAGACTGTGTGTGTGTGTGTGTGTGTGTGTGTGTGTTGCAAGCAGGAGATGGTGGGAGGGAGGAGAGAGAAAAGGAAAATATAAAAGGAGGAAGAGACAGAATTTGGCCTCAAATAAAACAATTTCTTTTTAACTTGAACACTTGAAAATGGCTCAGAGGAAAGCGCTGGAATATTGTAATATCAGATGCTGAGGAGCAGGCCAGAATGCTTCCCTTTTTTGCGGGTGGTGCTGGTGGTGGGGAGTGAAAAAGCCAGGGAATGTGTTAGAAAACTAAATGCAGCCCGAAGAAGGAGGAGATTTGCTGCATTTGATCTCCTCAGTCATTGAAACTTCTTGATTAGTTCCACTGGGGCCTGCTCATTCTTCTCAGTCCACTGGGGAAAGGAGGCCTGTGCGGCGCACAATTTCAGGTACAGACTCACACTATCGCTTCCTCACACGCACTGCGATAGGGAAATCCAGTTCTGATGTAACAACTCCCACCCACCTTTCTGAAGTCAACTGGAGAGCTGCCATTTTACCCAGTGTTATTTTTCTAGAAAAAGAGGTGCCGGGATTCACCATGAACACCTCCCTTGTTCTCCTGTAATGCAATGGCACCCACTTGAGAGGTGCCAGAACTGAGTTCCAGCTTGGGGGTGGGGTGAGAAACAACAACAACCCTGGTTGTATCCTTCCTCTGGAGTCATGCTATAGAAAAGTGATGGGGGTAGCCCACTCTGGCTAACCATTCTCCCATGGATGTCCTAGCATGTTTCAGAAAAAGTGGACCTATGCACACCCCTTGAATGTTTCTATTTGCTCATTTTGTTCACTGTTCTTGGTGTTTTGTCCCACCACCCCAGTAACTTTCACATGAGCAACCTCCACGCCACCCTCCTGGTCAGGTCTAAGGTTATGCCTGCAGTGCAGAAATAAGGAATCCGTGGTCCTCCAGATGTGCTACTGGACTCCCACTCCCCATCACTCCTAGCCAAAATGGCAAATAGTCAAGGATGATGGGAGTTGTGGTCTACTGATATCCAAACCTTCCAACAATTCTCCGATGAAAATGTTGTTTAGTCGTTTAGTCGTGTCCGACTCTTCATGACCCCATGGACCAGAGCATGCCAGGCACTCCTGTCTTCCACTGCCTCCCGCAGTTTGGTCAAACTCATGCTGGTAGCTTCGAGAAAACTGTCCAACCATCTCGTCCTCTGTTGCCCCTTCTTCTTGTGCCCTCCATCTTTCCCAACAACAGGGTCTTTTCCAGGGAGTCTTCTCTTCTCACGAGGTGGCCAAAGTATTACACCTCAGGTTCCTGATGCAGAAATCAAGGAGAAGACTGACTGTGTGTGTGTGTGTGTGTGTGTGTGTGATGCTGGAGCATTAGATCCAAATCTATTCAGCCTCTCGTGATAATAAAGCCTCTGAAAAGATGTGTAAATTTAAATGGTCCTTGAGAAGGTGTCATTGGGCAGTGGGATTGTTGCTTTGAAATAAGCCATTATTTTTCACTTTTAAAAAAAATCACTTTATTTGATGGGCAACGCGATCAGAACCACAGAGGAGCAGTGACAGCTTGTGGTGCAAATGAAAGAGGAGGAAGGAAGATGTCTGTGCTACAGTTATAGTGATCCTGGGAACCTGGGGCCTTTATCAAACCTGAGAGACAATTCACAATTACCCCCAAAACAGTTGTAGGTCACGGGTAGGCAAACTAAGGCCTGGGGGCCGAATCTGGCCCAATCGCCTTCTAAATCCGGCCCGTGGACGGTCCGAGAATCAGTGTGTTTTTACATGAGTAGAATGTGTGCATTTATTTAAAATACATCTCTGAGTTATTTGTGGGGCATAGGAATTGTTCCCCCCCCAAAAAAAAAAATATAGTCCTGCCCCACACAAGGTCTGAGGGACAGTGGTCCGGCCCCCTGCTGGAAAAGTTTGCTGACCCCTGTTGTAGGTCATATCACCACCTGTCCCCTAGTGGACACCCCAGGATTTGATGGGGGAGCTGTGTGTGTCAGGTTGCCAGCTCTTCAAGCAGCCTCTGCATCTAGGCCTTTAGCAGGAGCTTGTTCTGCAGGAATTAGAAGATGAAGCTCTTCATAAGACGGAATTAAAATGTTATCCTTATGCTAATTGCTGGAGATCAAGAGGAGCTTAAAGGCACAACTAACAGGGACCAGCTGAAAGGCTGGAGGCCCTAATTCCATGTCTATAAATACTTTGTCAGGATGCCTCAGACAACCACGACTTTCCCGTTCTTGTCTCCACCACATACTGTTTCCTTTCCAATGTTATTATAGTTGCTGTATCAGGTGCATTGCACAAGCCTGGCCTGAAACTGAAGAACCAGAAAAGAGCCTGCGAGTGGATGAGGCCAGCTTTGTAAGTGAAGGCAGATGCATGGTTGATGCCCAGCTATTCCCATGTATGTGAACAGCTAGCCATGTGAATCAGTGTGGGATGTCTCCAAGCCAGAGGCACATCTGGAGGTTGGCTTGGAAATGATCCACGCACAGCTGTGTTAATCCACATGGCTAGCTTTTCACGTGCAAAAGAAGGTCTCGGAGCTCAGCGGTAGAGCACCTGCTCTGTAGGCAAAAGATTTCAGATTCAATCCCTGGCAACTCCAGTTGAAAGAATTTCAGGTCACAGGGCTGGAAAACATGGGAGAAAGAGAGCCACTGCCAGAGTAGACAATTCCAGGCTAGATGGGCAAATGTCTGGACAGCAGTTTCCATTTAAAAGTTAGCAATGTGGAAGCCACCTCTGTAGAAGGATCATTCCATATTCTGGGTGTGAGAAATTGAAAGTTCCCATCAGTGGAGGGATCCCTGAGGAGATTTGTATGGGAGGAGATGACTCTTGAGAGGACCTTTTCCTAGGGCATTTAAGGATTTAACCATCAAACTTTGCACTTTGAATTCAACCTGGAAACAAACCGGAAACCCCCCAGGCAACTTTGTGGCTGCCTTATTCTGGACCATTTGAAATGTCTGTGCAGTCTTCAAGGGCAGCCTCACAGAGAGCATATTACAGCAGTCCACTCAAACCTTGAATGACTGACCAGGTTGGATATTACAGGCTTCAAGAAAGGGAGATTCAAGTTAGAAAAAAGGAGATTCCGACTAAACATACAGAAAAACTTCTTGACAGCAAGACCTGTTCGACAGTGGAACCGTCTCCCCTGGGAGGCTGTGGACTCTCTTTCCTTGGAGGTTTTCAAGGAGAGGTTGGCTGGCCGCCTGTCATGGACGCTTTAGCTGAGATTCCTGCATTGCAGGGTGCTGAACTAAATGACCTTTGGGGTCCCTTCCAATTCTATAATTCTGTGACATCTTCAGAAAAGGGCAAATAGTTCTCAACGTTCAGTGTCCTCCATCCCTTCCTGTCCCCTGCTGTGTAACTGTGATTTTTGTCAACATACTTTTTTTTTTTTTTTTTGGAAGGGCTGAATGGGACCAAATGATCTTATTAAAGCTGGCTGGGGCTGAGAGCACCAGGCCCAGCCTAATTCATATACATCCATTTAACAAGCAAACTCACTGATAAGCAAACCACCTGATGCTTGCGCAGCAGAAAAAGAAAACACCTGGTTTTGCCCGTGGCTTGATAAGCCAGTATCTTTAATCTCAACCTGCCCCCCCCCCATTTTTTACCTCAGATGACTGAAGTACACACTCTGCGAGACCCTCTGCTCCATCCACACTGGCAATAGTGACTAAGCTTTGATGTCCCCCTCATTCAACAGAATGTTGTTTAGTTCAAAGCAGAGAACAGAGGCACCTTCTTTGCTTTTAAATTATTAGCTCCCTAAGTCTTCTGTAATGATATAGTTTGACTGAAGTGTGCAGTTTATTAACTACATAAAGAAGATATTATTAGAGTGGAGAAATGCAGCTGAAAGTTTTGCCTTTCAGTTCAACAGCAGGGGTTTAAAATACTTTGATCTCAATCAATGCTAAATGTCTTTGTATGAGAGGGGGGAAGAGAGAGAGAGAGAGCACAGCTGAAATTACCTTTGGCACCGGGGCTGCATCAATTATTTAGCTCCTTTTCTTAAAAATTAAAGTCTTCAACTTTTACCCTAATTTCTTCTTCAGGTTCTTCCCCTTTTATCTCCGGTGGACTGGTGGGAGGAGTACAAATTGGAAGACATTTTGCTGCGTGCGCTAATAGAAACCAAGCTGACCTCACCCCCAAAAGGTCTAGTTTCTGATTGTGCCTGGGGACAGATTGATATCGGCAGCCATTTTAAGCCAATCAACATGAGTCAGTTTCCTCTTATGATGGCCAAGCATGCTCCCAAAGAGCAGCGGACCAAATATTTCATTTTGTCATTAGCTTCCAAGCCAGGCACGGCTTCCCTCAGCCTCTGTGACTTAGCCCTTAAATCCATGAGGCTGGATCAAGCGGCCACCTCAGGCAGCAACCACACACCCGCCAAGGTGCGGCATCCACATTCTGCTGCCAAGCTTCCAGAATAGAGAAGGACTAGCAGCAAACTTTTGACTTATGGTGCTGGTGCTGGAGGAGACTCTTGAGAGTCCCATGGACTGCAAGAAGATCAAACCTCTCCATTCTTAAGGAAATCAGCCCTGAGTGCTCACTGGAAGGACAGATCCTGAAGCTGAGGCTCCAATACTTTGGCCACCTTGTGAGAAGAGAAGACTCCCTGGAAAAGACCCTGATGTTGGGAAAGATTGAGGGCACAAGGAGAAGGGGACGACAGAGGATGAGATGGTTGGACACTGTTCTTGAAGCTACCAGCATGAGTTTGACCAAACTGCGGGAGGCAGTGGAAGACAGGAGTGCCTGGTGTTCTCTGGTCCATAGGGTCACGAAGAATCAGACACGACTAAACGACAACAACAATCAGCAAAGCTCTGTAGAACACCTCCCTTATTGCCTAGTTGGTGAGAGAGGACGCATTCAGGCACCCAGCTTTGCCAGACATCTCCCCCACCCCCAATCCGGCAGTGTGACAGGGCTTTGCATCATCTTCTCCTGAAGGGAGAAGCCAGTGCAAAGCTTCGCCACCAGTCTGGAGGGCAGGGATCCCAAAAGGATGTCCACCACAACCCAACGAGGAGACTTCTCCTTAAGAAGCCCTTATGGAGTCTCCTGCCCCCGCCCCCTGGCGTATCATGGGGGTAGCAATAGGGTGTTTTGCCTCAGGTGCTGAAATGCTTTGGACTGCCCACGCTCTTAAACAACTTAAAAAATTGGGTTTCTGAATATCTCCTTGGTCAAGAGATCTAGATAATATACCCAGTCCTGATCTCCTTGGAGGAAGACAGGCTGCAAACATGGTTAATATTTTTGTTGTTGTTGTTGTTGTTGTTGTTGTTGTGTCATTTAGTCGTGTCCGACTCTTCGTGGCCCAATGGACCAGAACACGCTAGGCACTCCTGTCTTCCACTGCCTCCCGCAGTTTGGTCAAACTCAAGCAGGTAGCTTCGAGAACACTGTCCAACCATCTCGTCCTCTGTCGTCCCCTTCTCCTTGTGCCCTCCATCTTTCCCAACATCAGGGTCTTTTCCAGGGAGTCTTCTCTTCTCACGAGGTGGCCAAAGTATTGGAGCCTCAGCTTCACGATCTGTCCTTCCAGTGAGCACTCAGGGCTGATTTCCTTAAGAATGGAGAGGTTTGATCTTCTTGCAGTCCATGGGACTCTCAAGAGTCTCCTCCAGCACCATAATTCAAAAGCATCAATTCTTCGGCGATCAGCCTTCTTTATGGTCTAGCTCTCACTTCCATACATCACTACTTGGAAAACCATGGCTTTAACTATACGGACCTTTGTTGGCAAGGTGATGTCTCTGCTTTTTTAGATGCTGTCTAGGTTTGTCATTACTTTTCTCCCAAGAAGCAGGCGTCTTTTAATTTCATGACTGCTGTCACCATCTGCAGTGATCATGGAGCCCAAGAAAGTAAAATCTCTCACTGCCTCCATTTCTTCCCCTTCTATTTGCCAGGAGGTGATGGGACCAGTGGCCATGATCTTTGTTTTTGTTTTTTTTAAGTCACACTAAAACATAGCCATAAACTTCAGAATGCAGCAAGAGGGGAGCACCAGATTCCTGAGAATGTAAGTCGCTAAGAGGTGAAAAGCAGAATGTGTTCACGTTCACACAAAGGCGCACACATTTTCTCTATTACGATGATCAAAGTTGAGAAAAATGAGAACACGGTGAACTCTACCAAGAAGTTACGGCCACAGGAATTTTTAAAAGGAAATTTGGTTTCCAGGATGTTGTTTTTTGAATAATAATAATCCTAGCACCTTGGAACAAAACCTAATAAAGAAAGCTGCTTTACATTACATGTTTGTGTACAAACACTCAAGTCTTCATTCTCAGACATGAAGGCAGCACTTTTGTTGGAAAATGACCACCACGCATTAGCCTGCAACTTCTGCAAATCTGGCGCATTTACCGTATTTTTTGCACCATAACACTCACTTTTTTCCTCCTAGAAAGTAAGGGGAAATGTCTGTGCGTGTTATGGAGCGAATGCCTATGGATGACGGGGGGATCTGCTGCAGTCGTGAGCAGAGGATCCATGGTTACAGCCTGCACCAAAGAAATCACGCACCCACTGTTGCCTGGGGCCACAATGGTGCAAAAACATGGTTACAAAGCATGGATCCACATGGATCCTCAGGATTTTTGCATTGGGCTACCCCAAACTCACCGTCAGATCACATGTCTGTGGCCGCAGCATGAACCACAAAAATCATACATCCACTGTTTCGTTTAGAATATTTTTTTTCTTGTTTTCCTCCTCTCAAAACTATGTGCGTGTTATGGTCGGGTGCGTGTTATAGAGCAAAAAATACGATAATACGGTAGTTAAGGATTTCTTTATGCTCCGATGGATTTATCGTTGTGCATGTATTGATTTTATACGTGTAAACCACTTGGAAGGCATTTTGGCATGTGATATATGAATTGATAAATAATAATAAACAATAAATGAAATCAAAACAAGTAAAACGTAAGAGAGACACAACATGCTGATCATAAATATCCTATCGCAAGCAGAGTCATTCAAAGTAGTTTTATTTATAACTCATTAGAAGCAAAAACACTTGATACAGATAAAGGAAATATACTCAATTATCAGGAAATCACCCATATAGAAAGGCAGTTATAGTGTGTAATGAGGGCAGACAGCTGAAAGAGCTGTACAGTGTTGGTTTATTAAAGGCTAAAACAAATATATGAACATAGAGGAACGCTTGATGGAGATGCAGTCAATCTGCAAATTTCAACTGAACCAAACACAGGGAAACAGAAGCAAAAAATAACCTCAGTGAGAAAGTTGGTAACAAATATGGGGCTCGTGTTTCAGAAGAATATAGAAGTATCTGCACTACAGTTTAGACTGGTTTTACATCCCAAATATTATGTGAATGGTTTGGTGAGGTGCTGATAACTCTCAGTTAGAAAACTCTTCTTTCCATACAGAACTAAATCCTACGGTTGCTTGGGAAGAGGGAATGGGTTTTAAACTTGTTTGAACCAAATCAAACTAGATTTGACAGTCTGATCCCCAATTTGTTTGTAGAGGTGTTTTGCATTTAGTGTTTCTGATCTTGTGACTGGTCCCAATTGTAGGGAAGGTCGTGGGGATGCGGGAGGGGAGAGTACAGATTGAAAATGGACCTAGTAAAGAACTGATCTGATATTGCAGTGCCATTGATGCGGGTACAAGTCCGAATGCATGGCTGGTATACAAAAGTGTTCTTAGGATTTAACTGTGTTATAATAATAATAATAATATAATAATAATTTATTATTTATACCCCGCCCATCTGGCTAGGTTTCCCCAGCCACTCTGGGCGGCTTCCAACAGAACACTAAAATACAATAACCTATTAAACATTAACAAGTTCTTAAAGAAATGGGAGTGCCTGATCACCTCATCTGTCTCCTGAGAAATCTCTATGTGGGACAAGAAGCTACAGTTAGAACTAGATATGGAACAACTGATTGGTTCAAAATTGGGAAAGGAGTACGACAAGGCTGTATAATGTCTCCCTGCTTATTTAACTTATATGCAGAATTCATCATGCGAAAGGCTGGGCTGGATGAATCCCAAACCGGAATTAAGATTGCCGGAAGAAATATCAACAACCTTAGATATGCAGATGACACAACCTTGATGGCAGAAAGTGAGGAGGAATTAAAGAACCTTTTATTGAGGGTGAAAGAGGAGAGCGCAAAATATGGTCTGGAGCTCAACATCAAAAAAACGAAGATCATGGCCACTGGTCCCATCACCTCCTGGCAAATAGAAGGGGAAGAAATGGAGGCAGTAAGAGATTTTACTTTCTTGGGCTCCATGATCACTGCAGATGGTGACAGCAGTCACGAAATTAAAAGACGCCTGCTTCTTGGGAGAAAAGCAATGACAAACCTAGACAGCATCTTAAAAAGTAGAGACATCACCTTGCCAACAAAGGTCCGTATAGTTAAAGCTATGGTTTTCCCAGTAGTGATGTATGGAAGTGAGAGCTGGACCATAAAGAAGGCTGATCGCTGAAGAATTGATGCTTTTGAATTATGGTGCTGGAGGAGACTCTTGAGAGTCCCATGGACTGCAAGAAGATCAAACGTATCCATTCTTAAGGAAATCAGCCCTGAGTGCTCACTGGAAGGACAGATCATGAAGCTGAGGCTCCAATACTTTGGCCACCTCATGAGAAAAGAAGACTCCCTGGAAAAGACCCTGATGTTGGGAAAGATGGAGGGCACAAGGAGAAGGGGACGACAGAGGATGAGATGGTTGGATGGTGTTCTTGAAGCTACCAGCATGAGTTTGATCAAACTGCGGGAGGCAGTGGAGGACAGAAGTGCCTGGCGAGCTCTGGTCCATGGGGTCACGAAGAGTCGGACACGACTAAACGACTAAACAACAACAAATTAAACATTGTTGGCTGCCAACTTTCCACCTTAGAGCAGATTTATGCCACAAGGTGCCATAGGAAGGCACTGGACATAGTAAAAGATCCATCGCATCCTGGTCACTGTCTCTTCGAGCTCCTGCCATCGGGACGGAGATACAGGACGATGAAGACAAGAACGAGCCGTCTTAAGAACAGCTTCTTCTCCAGAGCGATCTCAGCCCTGAATGGGAAGCCTGGACTTTGAAAGTCATCTAATCTTCCTTGCTGTACTATACTGTATTGTTTTAATTAGTGTTTTTATGGAGCAGTCAAGTAATTTCGTTGTCCCTGAGAGGGGGCAATGACAATAAAGATATTATTATTATTATTATTATTATTATTATTATTATTATTATTATTATTAAAAGATTCCCTAAACAGGGCTGCCTTCAGATGTCTTCGAAAAGTCTGGTACAGTGGTACCTCGGGTTAAGTACTTAATTTGTTCTGGAGGTCCGTTCTTAACCTGAAACTGTTCTTAACCTGAAGCACCACTTTAGCTAATAGGGCCTCCCGCTGCCGCTGCGCCACCGGAGCACAATTTCTGTTCTCATCCTGAAGCAAAGTTCTTAACCTGGGGTACTATTTCTGGGTTAGCAGAGTCTGTAACCTGAAGCGTATGTAACCCGAAGTACCACTGTAGTTGTTTTTCTCTTTGACATCTGATGGGAGGGCGTTCCACAGGGCATGTTAGCATGAAATGAGGCCTCTGGTCAACCATAAGATTACCACAAACATGAAGTTATTGCAGGCATCGCAGGCAGATAAATTGGTGCAGATGAGATCCAGAATGGTTCGGTGTGTGGACAGCTGGACAAAGACAGGGAAGCCCTGTGTCTGTCTGTTTGGCTACAGACAAAGTCAATCCCTTCAGCTGTTATTTATATATAAAACAGGAGCGATGGTGACTTACCTTTACAAAACTGTTGAGAATGCAACAAGATAAAAAGGATGAATAACATTGCAGTTGAAAGTTCTCTGTTCTCTAAGGCAGTGTTCCCCAACCTTGGGTCTCCAGCTGTTTTTGGACTGCAATTCCCATCATTCCTGACCACTGGTCTTGTTAGCAAGGGATGATGGGAGTTGTAGTCCAAAAACAGCTGGAGACCCAAGGTTGGGGAACACTGCTCTAAGTAAGAACAGACAACGGACTTCCAATTAGTCGTGTCAAGTCTTTGGCTTCGCTGAAATATGGACTATGTTGCAAGGCTGGAGCAACATAAAAAGGCAGGACCCTGCTACCAATATTTCATCAGCTTTATAATTACCCAGACGTAGGATTGTCCAGAACCTGAGTCTGATTTCACTCAGAAGCTACAAGCCGTTTATCAGAAGGCAACCTTCATCATCACCAAGAGTCATGTGGATTTAGCAAATAACATTCGATATGAAACAACAAAAAAGAAGAAAAATATGTGTCAATTTAGCTACATGAATTGCAGTAGAACTTCCTGATAAGGAAATATCAATCTTCCCTTCACAGATGTTTGCAAAGGATTTTGTGAAGGGCAATTAAAGTTCAACGAAAAAATGTCATATTTATCTGATAAATGAAAATGATGTTGTATCAAACATATATTTTCTGCTCCAAGATTTGAGTCTAACTCAGAGTTAGATATCAGGCCTAAAGAGTACCTGATGCTATAGCATTGTTGAAGCCAAGCAGATGTCAACCTAATCAGTACCTGGTTAGGAGATCTGTAGGAGATATACGTAAATCTGACCTTCCAAAGGAAGAGCAGGGCACAGGCATAATAAATACAACTGCAATAGTTCTGAAAGGCTAACAAAGCAGGAGAGTTTCCAAAATACACTTGATGTAGTTAAGAGTTACATAAAAGAAACCAGGAAGTGATGGCACTGAACTGCCAAAAAATAAAGGCCAACCTTAAATTTCTGAATTTTGAAATAAATATGTATCTGGCTTCTTGCTTTGCAATCCATGTGGATTATTCTCATTCTTTATTCCATTGCACTCCTTTTAACAGCATTATGAAATCAATTGAACTGTAGGAAATAATACCTGCTAATTCAGGAGCAGGATAAAAAATTAGCCATTTAAAAATATCCAAATAGCGTCAAAGGCTTCTTTTTATCCAGCTTTTCCATCTTCTATCAGATTCTCCCATGGGCAGATAACTTCATTTGCAGAATCCTTGCAAGCCCAGTGGCTGCCCTCTTCCTCCTCCTCCGAATCTATTGGGTAGACCTTGCTCTCCAGAGGTATTTCCATTTTTATCTGGAAGAAGCTGGGATGCAAAACGAAAAACTCGTCACAGTGTGGGCATCTGCCAGGCAGACAGTCCAAGAGCAAGCTGTTTGGCCTGGACTTTTGCTTATTGTGATAGCATCAAAACAGGGGATCTTCCAGCACATCTGCCAATCAGTTCCCCATTACTATGGTTGCCTCAAATTGTTTCTGGGCCAACCAGAGGGTACTGTATTTTTTGCTCTATAAGACTCACTTTTTTCCTCCTAAAAAGTAAGGGGAAATGTGTCTGCATCTTATGGAGCGAATGCAGGCTGCGCAGCTATCCCAGAAGCCAGAACAGCAAGAGGGATTGCTGCTTTCACTGCGCAGCGATCCCTCTTGCTGTTCTGGCTTCTGAGATTCAGAATTTTTTTTTTCTTGTTTTCCTCCTCCAAAAAGTAGGCGCGTCTTATGGTCTGGTGCGTCTTATAGAGCGAAAAATACGGTATATGGTTGGAGGCAAAGCTTTGCATTCTGAGTCTAGAGGCACCTGCCTCACAGATGTGGCTGGCTGATGTATTTGGAATTAAGAAGTGGATGGATTTATTTATTTTATTAAAATGTGTGTACCCCACCTTTCAGTTCTACAGTGAAATCTACAAAGTGGCTCCCAATCACAATAAATTAATAACAACTGGATTACTAGGCTGCTAATTCCTAAGGTGTAAGTTTTTTTTTTAAAATGGAAATGCTCTCACAGTTCAGAACTTATGGCTAAACCAGAGGTGGCTTCTTCCAAAAGACACACAAGGGGGGATGTCCATCTAGAGATGGATGAATCTGTTAATTTGAGTTTCTCATTTTTCCAATCTTAAATTCAGTTCTCCACATTTCTGCAGACATATTTGATTAAAAAAAAAATCCTCATGAAAACCCATCAGTATTTTAGTGCAAATTTTCCCCCAATAAAAACATTTTTTGTAGTTCCAAAAATGATGGTCAAGTTTTTTTTTATGTATGTAACTATAAGAGCTAGGATTCTTTATGCACAGAAATGGAAAGATGAGGAAGTTCCCATCAAAGAAGAATGGATAAGCAAGGTGATGGACTATGCTGAATCAGCAATGTTAACAGCTAAAATAAGGGAACTTAACAATGACTGCTTCATTGAAGAACAGAAGTCTTTTTCAGACTATTTATAAAGAAATGTTATAATATGGTGAATTCGTGAGCAGGATTTGAACTATGAGCAACAGAAATCATTGTACTATGATTATGATACGAGAGAGGGAAGATAGGGTGCAGCATAGAGGTGGGGGAAAAACACCAACAAAAATGGGATGGGATTTCTATAAAACAAAAGAAAAAAATATTATGTATTGGGATTTTATGTGAGATTTGTGGAAATTTAAGAAAATATATTTGGGGGCAAAACATTTTTGCATGCAGTTTTGACTAATATACACATTTTTGCAAGCAATTTTCCCTAACATAGCAATGCATTTCTCCATGTTATTTTCACCAGGAGATGCATTTTTATGCACACTTTCACCTAATGGATGTATTTTAGTACACATTGGTTGGAGAACTGAACCACCACAGTTCAGAGACATTTCCATTCATGTACAGTGGTACCGTGGTTTACAACCATAATCCGTTCCGGAGGTCCGTTTGTAAACCAAAACAGGTTGTAACCCAAGGCGCGCTTTCACCAATGGGGCCTCCCAAAAAAATATGTTCGTAATCCCCCCAAAATAGGTTGTAATAAAAAAAAAAGGTTGCAAACCGGGGCATACACTTCCAGGTTTGACGTGTTTATAATCCAAAACGTATGCAAACCAAGACATATGCAAACCAAGGTACCACTGTATTGGTTAGATAACAACGGCAAATTAGGTATTTTCTCATTAAGATGCATACAAAATCAGAGTTCTCCCGAATCCTTATCTCCCCTTATAGCAGCTCTCAAAGCAAAGCACGATGGAATAACTCAGAGGGATACTCACTTGGACACCTTTTTGGACCTCTGTTGCAGTTGTGGGTTCAGACCATCGAGGGGTTGCACTTTCCCATGAGTCACTCCAGGGCACTTGGGTGAGAATGTTGCAAACATTGGAGAGTTCAAGCACCCCAGTTTGAGGAACCTGCCGAGGGATGAGGACATCTGGGGCTTGGGCAGCAGCTTGGTCTTAGAGCTCATAGGGTACTGGGAGCTGCGGCAGGGCTCCAGCTCAGAATCCATGGCGATCTCAGTGCTTTCCATGAAGGAAGGGGCGGAGTTAGAGCTAGGCCCATCCCAGTTCCTGCCCGTGACAGAGGTGTTGTCTGGAGCTACCTTAACAGAGGAGGAGCTAGCACTGTTTGGTAGAGTAATGTGCCCAGGGCACCGGAGAGGACGATCGCTAGGCACACGGCAGGAGGAAGAGAAAGCATTGGACGTCGATGGAGAGTCAGAGGTACCACTGTAAATGGCCAGATGGGGAACAGGAGCAGTGAATTGGCACAACTGCATGGAAGAAAAGGAAAACATTTATAGCACAGGAAGCAGAGTGGAATTCCTAGGAAGCATGGTCATGTTGCATCTGCGAGCCATTCTCATGCTCCCACCTCTTTACCTGAAGGCCCACAAAACCATGGAGCTGGTCCTGATTTGGATCTCTTTCCCACCTCACCTTTAGCTAGTTAGGTAAAAGTAAAGGGACCCCTGACCATTAGGTCCAGCTGTGGCCGACTCTGGGGTTGCGGCGCTCATCTCGCTTTATTGGCCGAGGGAGCCGGCGTACAGGCTCCAGGTCATGTGGCCAGCATGACTAAGCCCGTTCTGGCAAACCAGAGCAGCGCACGGAAACACTGTTTACCTTCCCGCCAGAGCAGTACCTATTTATCTGCTTGTAGTTTGACGTGCTTTTGAACTGCTAGGTTGGCAGGAGCAGGGACCGAGTAACGGGAGCTCACCCTATGGGTTGTGGTTTAAACCACAGCGATTTAATTCTTTGAAACATTAGCTAATCCAGCCAACCATCTTGCTTCATCTGAAGGATGCACATAATTCGATTGATCTTCTTATTGCTGTTCCCCACCCTCCATTCTATCCTGCAGTCCCCACCCACTGAAGATTTCAGATCTTCAATCAGATGTGGGGCTTATTGCTTTAGTTCTGTCCCAAGTTCTAACATTCCCTTTACATCGCAGTATCTTGTGTTATGGAACTATGGCTTCTTGATCAATATACCTGCATGTCATGCTAAATGTTAAATGGCAGTAGAGTTTGCTGTTACAATGCTCCAGATTTTGTCAGTGCAAAACTCCTGTGATTCTCCGAGTTGGCAGGGTTGCAAACAATTCACATGGAAATGAGTGTTAAAACTTTCACTAGATTCCACCACGATCACATAAAATGTGAAAAGGAACATCACGAAGATAGACGAAAGTGATGGTCTGAATAGTGCCAAAGTTGCCTTTCAATGCAGTTATGTGCAAAGCAATGTACAAAGTAAAGATGGCACCCAATAACCAATAAAAGTTGCTACTAAACATGGAAAAAAGTTAGTGCATTAAAAGGGGGGGAAGAAAATACAGTGGTACCTCAGGTTAAGTACTTAATTCATTCCGGAGGCCTGTACTTAACCTGAAACTGTTCTTAACCTGAAGCACCACTTTAGCTAATGGGGCCTCCTGCTGCTGCCACGCCGCCGGAGCACGATTTCTGTTCTCATCCTGAAGCAAAGTTCTTAACCTGAAGCACTATTTCTGGGTTAGCGGAGTCTGTAACCTGAAGCGTATGTAACCTGAGGTACCACTGTAATACCTATCCAATTCAAGCAAAGATGTTTAATTAAAGCTTTGACACACTGTAATAAATTCTGGTATTCTACTTAAAAAACATGGTCCAGGGAAGAAGGAATCTCACTTTGAATGTCAACTTCCCCTTCCCATCTCTTACCAAGTTCTTAATTTTTTTTCAAAAGTAGGGTAAGAGAAACATTTTTTCTCTCTTCTTTTCTCAGTGATCAGGTGAAGTACATTCGGAGTTGAATGACAAAGCCAAAGCTGCTGATGTAGATATGTTGCTGGTGGAATGAATAAATGAAGACAGATGGGAGAAAATATGGGGAATATGAATTTACACACGGCCTTGATATATACCAATAAACGAAATGGTGCCAGTCATACTGGTGCAAGCCGGAAGGAAGTGATGTTTGATGGCAGGTACGCAAGGACGATGATCCAGGAATTCATCAGCGACACTCGAATAACCTCTAGCAAAATGGCTTGATATTTTATAGGGCATTTGCCCTGGATTGTTTAACTTCATAAAAATTGCATGTTTCACTTACTTTGTGCCATGTACCATATGTAACGAAAGGCTTGTGGACCGATAAAAATGTGATGGAGCCAACCCTATATTTCTGTCTAACTAAATAATTGCATGCACAAAATTCTCCCACAAGTGCAAAGGAATTTCCCGCCCCCCTGCTTTCCCCCTAAGTCTGCTCTGGATCCCGTCCCCCCCACCCTCTAGAGCGGAGTTTGGTTGTGCTTGTGGGAGTTGTTCTGCACATGCAATGATTTAAGTTGGATGCAACCTAAAAAACAATAAAGTATTCAAACATGGCTATTTGTTTCAGTGGGTGCCCTTGCATTTTAAAGAACTAACTCATGTGCAAACTCTAATGTGGCTTAGTTCTGTGTCGTCATTTTTCTAAAATGAAAAAAGGGAAGGTTCAAAGTTTAACTGATAGCTGATTATCATGTTGAACAACAGTTCAGACTACGTGAGCCTGCCTGACCATTAATGTCTTCTTCCGAGAACCCTCTATGTATGGGGAGATTGCCTTTTTGAGTATTGCCATATCGTCTCTGGAAGTCCCTCCACCAAAAGATCAAATAATTGCCTTCTTGGGTCTCATTTCGGCATCAGGTTAAGACTTAATCTGTGCAACAAGGTTTCTAACTCAGCTCTGCTTTTCAAAATGGTTTGGTTTGGTTATTTAAGTGTTTGTTGTTTTCTAGTCTACTTTGTGGCTATCTAATTTCTCTGTTTGTTGAATTAGACACGCTGTAGAGAAGTGATCCACAAATCCTAAACCAAATATAATGGAGAATACATAGGAGTAGTCCATCAAGCAGAGACAGAATGGTGTGATCTTGCACAGATACTGGGCTTACATTGCAACTACTGTCAGGAATTGTCCTTCACGCGTGAGGTGGGATGCCTTTTAGGCAGTCACCCCTTGGGGAATGGATCCAAGTGTAACTTCACTCTTTTCACTAGATTCACTACACGCTTTGCAGTAGCATAATTGTGTTCCCAGTAATTTTGTGATGTTTCCCCACCACCACTTTTTCCTGCCATGTGACTGTGGGATAGAGGAGCAAATAGTGGCCAGGTTGAAATCAGCTTCCCTTTATGAAAGCTGCATTCCTATGCCCACTTACTTAGAAGTACGTCTAAGTACAGGTGTATAGGACTGGGGTGTGTATAGTTAGGATAAGGATGTAAATGAGGAGCTTCTGAAGACTATTAGGCTCTGGTATTGCTACAAACACAGCCAGTAGAAGGCAGTTTTAGAAGATGGTACCTTATGATTAAGACATGTAGCAAGACTTAATGTTGACAAATTAAGTAGAAGCCTACCTAATTTGACATTGTCTTACACAATGGTTTTTCAAGCTCTCTTGAAGCACTAAGGATCGACGTATGCACTATTCACCAGTATTTTAGAAAAGGAAAACCAATTCAAACCAATGGGACAGAGGCAACACAGTATGAACAAATGAAAGACGCACAGAAGAGAGGCAAAAGACATGACAGACAAGCACAGTGATGGTTTCGCTTTCTAGTTTTATTTGACCAGAGGAGATAAAAGAAAGGAAAAGTGAGAAAAATAAAGCAGTATTCTGAAATCCCACTAGAAGTCCCCCTCTTCTTAATATATTTAACTAGATGTGAAGCCCATTCCATCTTGGGCATTTAACAGAAAATGAAAAGCAATGACATCATATACATGCACTGACATATTTGCTACAAGGAAAGAAAGATGGAAGACAGCACAAGCTTAGAGGCCAACAAACAGGCTTACAGCTCTGTGGTATCTTAAGCAGTTTTCAAGCTTTCTACTGGTGAACTTGAACTCTTTCCACACTGAAGGCCACCTACTCATTACAAAGGGTTCTGGGGTACCTTTTAGGGCATACTGGGTGGAATTCAGTGTAGTGCTAAATGGGGTATTTGTGCACAACCAAACCTCCAGAGCAGATGGGGAGAAGGGGCGAGCGGACGTCATTCAATGCACACAACTTAGTTGAATCTCACCCACTATGTCCTTGGCCTTACAGTCATACCATGTAAATGGAGAATGTAACCTACAATGCTTCCAATGCTCTTCTTCTGTCACTGTACATTGCGGGGGGGGGGGGGCATCAACACTGATGGGCATGCACTTTTTGGCTGCCACTGCTGAAGTTACCACTGAAGAAGTCCCCAAGGAACCTCAAGGTTGCCTGAAACACAGTTTGAAAGCTCTTGCTTCAGGCTATTCTGTTGTTTCCATGTTGGCCTTGATAAACAAAGAGGCAGGACAAGGTATGGGGTTTCCTTTAATGAGCTAATCTCCATAGTCGCACTTTCAAACTTGAGTGCTTCATGGGACTCTGCTTACGATATAAATGGTTATAACCAGAAAATAATAATAATAATAATAATAATAATAATAATAATAATAATAATAATAATAATAATAATTTATTTATACCCCACTCTGGGCGGCTTCCAACAGAATATTAAAAAACCTATTAAACATTAAAAGCTTCCCTAAACAGGGCTGCCTTCAGATATCTTCTAAAAGTCTGGTAGTTGTTTATCTCTTTGACATCTGATGGGAGGGCGTTCCACAGGGCGGGCGCCACTACCGAGAAGGCCCTCTGCCTGGTTCCCTGTAGCTTTGCTTCTCGCAGTGAGGGAACCGTCAGAAGGCCCTCAGCGCTGGACCTCAGTGTCCGGGCAGAACGATGGGGGTGGAGACGCTCCTTCAGGTATATTGGACCGAGGCGGTTTACGGCTTTAAAGGTCAGCACCAAGACTCTGAATTGTGCTCAGAAACCCAGAACAAACTTAGTTGGTCTCTAAGGTGCTTCTGGACAACATTTTTATTTATTTCCCTTGGCTACCTTTACACTTCCTTGAGCTGGTAGAAGCTATCACTCCTACACTGCTTTTAATATTGCATTTTTGTGGGGTGGGGGGGAGGGTATTTTCTCGCAGCCTTTTTGACTGTGGTGTTCTGTCTGCCACTATCAGAGTGCATTTTGCAGGAAATGATGAAATGCAGTGACAAAGAGGAGAGAGAAACTGCAAGCAAGCCCAGAGATGGAGCAGATGATAAAGAGATATAAATCATACAGCTGAAATAACTTAATGGGAAAAGAGATGAGTAGGAGGGAGTCCCGATTCCAGATGCCCATAAGATTCCGGAATGTTTTAAACACTTCTTGATCCAGACTTATGAAGCACTGAACATTTAAGGAAAAAATGATATTGGCGTTGTTTTTGGATTAGGGTTTTTTTTTTTTTTGAGAGGGTGGGAGGAGGCAAGCATTTAAGTCCTCCTGACTATGCCCACGAAGGAAACAAGAGAGGCTACATTTTATTCAACACTTCCAGTCAGT
Source organism: Podarcis filfolensis (assembly GCF_964270895.1). Classification (NCBI taxonomy): domain Eukaryota; kingdom Metazoa; phylum Chordata; class Lepidosauria; order Squamata; family Lacertidae; genus Podarcis; species Podarcis filfolensis. The sequence goes on along the minus strand of NC_139605.1, from coordinate 100,625,595 downwards.
ACAACTCCGATGGCTTTGACCTATGTTATTTTCAGTCTACGCAGCAAGCAGGGATAGATCCCTATGGCTGTCAACTGGCTTTCCACACTACGGCAGAGAAAAAGCCTCTTGCCTAGAATACCATATCTCAATTCTTAAACTTTCAGCAAATGCAGGGGTAGTCAACATGGCTACCACTCGTCAGTCATGTGATCCTCCCTCCACAAACAAGATGCATACAAATTGCTTGCCTTGTGTTCCAGGGGGTTGGCTGTCGGAGTCAACACAGGCCAGCTGCTTGCCAGAACAGGCCTGAAGACCGCCGTAGAGTGCTGCAAGAATATTAGGAAGATTCCTTCCGAAAAGCACCCGTCTTCTTACTTTACAGTATGGCAGCCCCATGTGCACGCCTCTAAGATATTAGGTTCCCATCTTTGGGGAATTTCACAGCAAATAAAACCAAATGGGACTTGGAGCTAGGTGGAGGAAAACGAATGTTCTCCATTTGTTAGCTTACCTTTTAATACAAGAACCCTAAGGAGCATAGGAAGCTGCCTGATATTGAGTCAATACTATTGATCCATCCAGTTCAGTATTCTCTACCCTGATGGACAGCAGCTTTCCAGGGGATATCTCCAGCCCTACCCAGAGATGTTAGGGACTTAACTTGGGGCCTTCAACATGCAGAGTAGATGCTCCAACCCCCCAAGCTACGGCCCTCCCTGTTAGGGAGGCTCTGAATCCATAAAGGACTTCCCCTCTCTATGACCAAGTTGCACCCCGGCCAACTGACACTCCTATTCCGCTCAAACGAATATGCATTTGAGCAGACAGCTGCTTCAAGTTGCTTTGGAAATCCGGAATGCATGTTTACATGCACAAGACCACAGTACGTACTGCTTGTTAATTCGTATGGGCCAATTGCAGCCACTTGGTTCTGTGCTTAGCACCCACAAATACTGATCAGAATACCTAATCCCCAAGCATGCCCTGAAAAGAAAGGGGGGGAATAATCTACCCTTTGTTTGATATTTAACCGCCTGAACTGTTCGTATGGCAAGGTGAGGGGTGCCTGAGCTGTGTTAAGTATGCACCCTTATTTAGGATTCCTCAACAGCGCCCAGAAACCAGAATAAGCTCTGTCCTGTGCCTCACAGCACACTTTTGCCATCTCTTCCCCTCCATCCTTTGCAGGCAGCGGGAGAAGAGGGAAGCCAGTTGCCATGGTATCTCGATTTCCGAATATTTAGAACCGGGAGGGATGTTTCAGGCAGTTTATAGAAAACATTGTTTCCTTGCCTTGTTTAAAACACACACACACACAAGCCCATTTGATATGAGGAAAGTCACTGTGAGGTTCACATGGCAACTTCTGCCATCTGCGTTCAACGATTCTACCAGCGATGGCTTGTGAAGTGACACTACTCTGGGCGCCATGGCAACAACATGCTGTGTGGAAAGGAGGGATGGAGAGCACAGAAAAATGTTTCGTATAATGACGAAGCACCACTGCCACCTGCAGGGAGGAGACAGGAAATGCAGCTCTACATTCAGCCAACACCCTCACGACTCCTCCGCTTGGCCTTTTCACCAACATCTGAGCCCTACTTAGCAGGTGGGGGCTCCTGCTTGAGCTGGCTTCTACGATCCAGCTTGCTCATAACCTGGGTGATGTCCACGTTGGCCGCTGCTTCTTTCGCCTTGGCTTCTTCCTCCTGTTGCCTCAAGATGACGGGGCTGGGGCTGGAGCGGAGGTGCCGGCGAGCAAACGGATTATTAGAGCTAAAAAAGAAAACAGAGGAGAAGACAGTAAGGGGAGGGTCGTTGTGTACGACAGTGGAAGGCGGACGTATCTGAGGGCATCTGGGGAGGCAGAAAAACACAGGAGCGTCGAGAAACCACATCAAACCCAGCTCTGCGCCAATGGATTAATCAGTGCCTGTTTACAAAACGAATTGCCCTGGGATAACATCCCATAAACTCAGTGTGGTTTAGTGGTTAAGTGCGGTACTCTTGTAATCTGGGGAACTGGGTTCGCGTCTCCGCTCCTCCACATGCAGCTGCTGGGTGACCTTGGGCTAGTCACACTTCTCTGAAGTCTCTCAGCCCCACTCACCTCACAGAGTGTTTGTTGTGGGGGAGGAAGGGAAAGGAGAATGTTAGCCGCTTTGAGACTCCTTCGGGTAGTGATAAAGAGGGATATCAAATCCAAACTCTTCTTCTTCTTCTATACAGACAGGGGGAATGAATCAGGGGTTGAATCAAACTGCTCTGGAGGGTAGGACTCGAACCAATGTCTTCAAGTTACAAGAAAGAAGATTCCGACTAAACCTTTCTGACAGGGAGAGTTGTTTGACGGTGGAACGGTCTCCCTCGGGAGGTTGTGGACTCTCCCTTCCTTGGAGGTTTTTAAGGACAGTTTGGGTGGCCATCTGTCATGGATGCTTCAGCTGAGATTCCTGCATTGCAGGGGGCTCGACTGGATGGCCCTTGGGGGCCTCTTCCAACTCTGAAATTCTATGATTCTATGAAAGGGAGACAGCAAATGCTGGAAAGGTCAGAGGTCCTTGCCTTTCATCTCAGGGCTGGATGAAGAACATGTGGCTGTTGCCGGGCTCCAACTCCCATCAGCCCTAAACGTTGGCCATGCTGGCATGGGCTGATGAGAGTTGGGAGTCCACAACAACATCTGGAGCGCTGCAAGGTCCCCATCCCTGTCTCAGGGTTAGAGGTAGCTCCACCCTTTCTGTAGCATATTTGCTGCACCTACATCGATGTTCCACACTTTCAGTGGCAAATGTGTGCACATCAAAGGGAGAGCAAGATTTCCTACATCAAATAACATGACGTCATTACTCCTTTGGCGCCGCTGGTCTCAGACTCAGGATGGCAGACTCTGGGGGAAGATGAGCAGAGAGACGAGAAAGAATGGGAGGAGGAGGCAGCAACAGATGGAAGCCTCCCTCTGAACTCATCTGGTTCTAATGTTGAGACAGGAGCACTGTCAAGAGTCTCAGGAGGACTCTGAGCTTGGGGTGGCCGAGCAGGATTCAGATAGGGAGGTGAGTCCGATACTTTCTCCCAGGACAAGGCCGTGACTCTGGAGAAGGAAGGTCTGCCTTAAAACTTGATGGCTTGGTGTGGGAAACTTGTTGGGACAACTTCTTAGCTCCTGGGCAGCCTTGCACTTCTTGTTACCAACCCTGGACTTGTGAACCCTGTCCCCTAGCTTCTAGATTGGGCTCATCCCCACCAATCCTTTGCTTTGTGAGATCTTCATGACTGCATAAGCTCATTTCCTGCCGCTGCTTTACTCATGTCTTAATAAAGATCACTTTTGGGTGGGAACCAGGACACATATAAAGCCTTACACGGCTCAGGACCTCAACACCTTAAGGAGCACCTCTTCCTGTATGAACCAACCTGGACCCTGTGCTTGTCATCTGAGGCCCTTCTCTGTGTCCCCCATCCCAGAGAGGTTCAAAGGGTGGCAACAAGAGAACGGGCCTTTTCTGTGGTGGCTCCTGATTGCAGAATGCTCTCCCCAGAAAGGCTTGCCTGGCGCCATCACTACATGTCTTTGGGCACCAGGCAAAAACATTTCTCTTTACCCAGGCCTATGGCTATTAAATAATCTATGGCCAGTGAAAGCGTGAGGGAGTGGACTGTTATTAAGATGACTATTTGATTATTGGCTGCCTGTATGCATTTTATCACTGATGTTTTGTAATGTGTTTTTAATATTGTACACTGTCCTGGGATTTTCTGATAAAGGGCAAAATATATGTTGAATAAATGACAACAACAACAATAAACACCCACATTTTTGAGTAGAGATCTCTGATGGGGAAGGTTCAGAGTACTATAAAGAATTCCAAGAGATCTGAAAATTATCTAGGATAGCCAGCAAGGGAGCATAGTAGAAATATCCTAGAATTCCTTGGTGGATAGGTCTGTCAACAAGCTTGAGATAGTGACCTCTAATTGTTCTCTGTGTGTATGTGTGTGTACTTTTCAGGACCTGTCCCCCAATGCGAACCCCTTCCTAAGATATAATTACTGATTCTATAGATACGTGCTCCCTAAATCCTAAGCAAAACATTTTAAAAAGTAAGCGCTTCTGTTATTAATGCTAGCAACCAAACTCCATTTGGGAGGAACAAGATCTCTCCTTAGATTTTCAGCCTGCAAGTGCTTTCAGAGATATATTCATGGCTGAAAGAGTAGCAGATCACTCTCTCAGCTTTACACACACCTGCTCTGTGCCACCACTTCATTCTGTACCTGCAAATTATTCCAAAGTGCAGTTGAATGCTGTCTGCAGCCTTCTGGTTATGTGCAAAGCCTTTTCAGAAGCACTTCACAGCAAACACGACTACATTTGCGAGCGCTACTTGCAAAACTGCGCAACATAGCAGCGTTTGAAAATCGCATTGGTGGCAGCCAGGTATTTTAGAGAGCTGCAGGCTGCACACACTTCAGAGTTCCAGTATGACTGGACTTAACTGTCCAGGGGTCCTTTACCTTTTCCCTTTACACCTTGTTAAAATGCAGATAGAAGGTGGCATTTGCAAACACCCTGAAACAGGCATATGAAATTCTCTTTGTGAGACTTTGGTAACTGGGAACTATATATATATAAAAGACCTAGACTAAGTTCCATCTACCTCACTGACACACACACACACACACACACACCAAATGACAGTGTGGTCCCAGAATAAGAGAGCCACATCCATTGGTGGGAGGGGAAGGCAGGGAGGCAACATTTCAATTAAAGTCAATGAGATTTGTCAGGGAACTGCCATTGGCTCAGAGGCGAGAAATAGAAGGGCACTTGTGTTACAGGGAGCCTCCAAAAATCTTGCGAAGCAGTTCCTCTTCCGGGGAGGAGGAAAGCCCCACCTCCAGGGGGGAAGAGGTGCAAGGACCAGAGGATGCTAGTGGGAGCCTTAACACCGCTCCTGAGCAAGCTGGACAGGAGGGAAACACGCCTTTGCCATCGCCCATCCTGCGCAGTAGTCTGAGGCGCAGAGAGGGGCGGAGACGGTTGGGGGTAACAAAACTCTTATGTTGGGGGAGGTCCAAAAGAAGACCACTCCCGGATTCTGCTAGCGATTGAGCCAGACATGAGCTTTGGGGGCCTTCACTGTAAATAGTTTGCACCAAAATAAAGCCTGTAAAACTCAGGTTGGAGTCCTGCCTGGTTACTCTCGAGCAACCGCAACAGCCATCTGACAGGATTACTTTGGAGGAGTGTACCATATATGGCAAGAACATGCTACTGCTGTGAATGAGATATCTTGTCCACTTCTCAATTCAGGATTAAAAGGTTGTTATGTGAATTGGGGGGGGGGAATACTTCTATCTCACAAAGGAAGCCTACAGATGATGACCATTTTGCTTGAGGGTTCCGTTCCCGGCCCCTGTGCATGCCAGCAGACCAGGTATGAGCATCCCCACCCCACATCCAAAAGGATCCATGCATTGGCAAACGCTTGGATGAGGACAATGCTGAGTGGACAACATAAGATGCATCAAATCCACTTTAAACTACCATGTGTGCACAGCCTTTATGCACTTAATGAAGGAAACACTGGCCTTGCCACAACAAACACAATTGCCACATAAAAAGCGGAGCAGTCCTAAAAAATACAACACTCAAAAGATTATACACAGAGTATTCAAACACATGCTTAATCTGGGTTCCCTAGAATCTGGTTTTGATTAAACTACGGCAATTCTCTGTCTAGACAAATCTTATACAGGGTAACGTTGAACTCTCTCTCCTGCTAAGAGAGAGAACCCAAGACTCACATTCTTAGTGCAGATCCAAATGTTATCAAGCAGGGGGATGAGATTGATATCTAGTCCTCTGAACCCTTTGTTAATTTATGGGAAGCCAAAATGCCCATTCTAACTGCTGTTAACAGAGGGATATAACACATGTTTCCATTTGAGTGTATATACACGGAAGTGAGAACTGTGTCTTAGAACAGGGATGGTGGCTGCCAAAGAGCCACAGAGCAAGGGAGGGGGCTCAAATATTGCTGACTTTCCTCACAACTTGCCCGAAGACTAGAAAGAAGTCCAGGTGGGGACAGCCCAGGGAAAAGGGTGGGGAGAAGCAGCAGGCAGGAGAAGCGCTTATTCATTGGGTAATATATTTCTATGTTGGTTTTCATAGCAAAAGGCAGCTTCAGCTACCTTCTGTGTCTACTTGATGTAGCCCAGGGGTAGGCAACCTAAGGCCTGATGGCCAGATGCGGCCCAATCGCCTTTTCAATCCAGTCCACGGATGATCAGGGAATCAGCGGGTTTTTACATGAGTAGAATGTGTGCTTTTATTTAAAATGCATCTCTGGGTTACTTTGGGGGCCTGCCTGGTGCTTTTTACAGTAGTACCTTGGGTTACAGACGCTTCAGGTTACAGACTCCGCTAACCCAGAAATAGTACCTCGGGTTAAGAACTTTGCTTCAGGATGAGAACAGAAATCGTGGAGCGGCAGCAGTGGGAGGCCCCATTAGCCAAAGTGGTCCCTCAGGTTAAGAACAGTTTCAGGTTAAGAACGGACCTCCGGAACGAATTAAGTTCTTAACCCGAGGTACCACTGTACATGAGTAGAATGTGTGCTTTTATTTAAAATTCATCTCTGGGTTATTTGTGGGGTATAGGAATTCGTTCATTTCCCCCCCCCCAAAAAAAAATATAGTTCGGCCCCCCCACATAGTCTGAGAGATGGTGGACCGGCCCACGGCTGAAAAAGGTTGCTGACCCCTGATGTAGCCCTATGTCATTCTACAGTAGGGATGGGGGGGTGAGAGAGTTTTGATTCAGTTCACATTTAAAGGCGAATCTACCTAATTCATGCTTTCTGAACTCAACAACACCGAAACGCAGCTGCCTTTCGAAATTCGCACTTCTTGTAATCTTGCAATTCAGAAAGTGGCTTACTAAAAACACGCACGGCGAAACAGCATGCAAAGAACAAATAAAGCCCTGCTGCAACAGCAACAAAAGTGGGCGAGGAGGTGGGGGGGGACAGTTTTCATAAAGAAGCAGTTGGAATATTTCAAAAGCTTGCTGGAAACGAGTCACCTTGTTCTGCCATCTGAAGAAGTAAAGGAGGAGGGTGGTTTGAGGAAACGGTCCCAAAAAGATAAAGACAAATATGTCCTTGAAAGAGAAACTGCATCATGTTATTCACCTGTAGGGTGAGCTCTCAGCTTTGCAGTTTGCGTGAGAGATGCATATTCCAGAAGGTAGAATGCTAAGCCAGCCACTAGTCTTGTCTTTGCGCCGAATGTCAGCAGGCTGTCTGGCCTTTAGGGAACCCCCCATTTCTCAGCCCCTTCTGCAACATGAGGCCTACTACAGGCCTACTACACAAGGATGCTAGTAAGGATCTCGAGAACACGCCCTTCAAGCAGCTTGGGAAACCACTCAATTAATACAGGACTGCTGCTAATATTAACAACTCTTCTTATTGCTGCTGTTCAATAAACCAGCTTCAGGAGCCTGCAGATGAGGCTTACCATAGGGTGGTTTCCATGACAACCAACAGCAGTGCAAGGTACAGCTGTTTCTGTCCAGCTATGCTTTAAAGAAAAAGGGGGATGTGGCGCAGGCTAGTGGCCAGAGGAAACTGCTGTTAGGGCAAAAGGCTTTTCCGCAATAGCCATTTCTTCTTGGAAGCGAAGCATCTGCAGCGTCCAAAATGAGGGGTTATCTGTCTGTCCCGCCCACCATGAAAAACCCACTTTAAATTATGCAAATGCCTAAATCACAGTAGTTTTTGCTCAGGCCCCAGCACTGTGCCCTCGATTAAACCAACAGCAAATAGCCCGCAATTAAACCCCAATCAGCTTGCCTTTTCTTCACGGTGGCTTCTTGCGGCACAATTGCCTTGGACAGTATTTCCTTGTATATTGGAGACTTTAAATAGCGACCGAACGAATCCTACTGGGGAGAAGGAAAGGGGAAACGGTAGTTATAGATTACAAGCATCCTAATTAAAATCATCTCTCCTTACAGCTGTTTGGGAGTCAAAGAGGCGGACGGGGGTGTGTGCAAGGGAAGAGAATAATGTCGCCCAAGAGCACAACAGAACAGCTCTTCTCCACACTACATATGTGTTACGAAAACCACTGCTTAAATTAACGCCCATGTGGTTAGAAATCTGTGGCCAGAGCACTCAGTAAGAGATGGGGGAGAGGTTCTCATCCTAGGAAGGAAAAAAATCACATAAGCTCCAACGCTCCCTTCTTCAAGTGTGCATTTCAGCCATTCAAAGCCAGCGAAAGGAAGTGGGAATTGTATTATTAAAGGGTATATATACTATGACTCCTTGAAGGCTATGGCCTGATATACCTTGAGTCACCCAGAGCTACTATATTATGTAAGCACCTTTGCAGGGCACATACCCTAAGTGTGGTGGGATTACCTAACTGAGATTGGAAGAAGTAAGATGGTCCTAACAACAACAACAATAACAATAATAATAATAATTTATTATTTATACCCCGCCCATCTGGCTGGGCTTCCCCAGCCACTCTGGAAGGCTTCCAAAAAAATATTAAAATACTGTAATACATCAAACATTAAAAGCTTCCCTAAACAGGACTGCCTTCAGATGTCTTCTAAAAGTCTGGTAGTTGTTGTTCTCTTTGACATCTGGTGGGAGGGCGTTCCACAGGGCAGGTGCCACTACCGAGAAGGCCCTCTGCCTGGTTCCCTGTAACTTGGCTTCTCGCAGCAAGGGAACCGCCAGAAGGCCCTCGGAGCTGGACCTCAGTGTCCGGGCACAACGATGGGGGTGGAGACGCTCCTTCAGGTATACTGGACCGAGGCCGTTTAGGGATTTAAAGGTCAGCACCAACACTTTGAATTGTGCTCGGAAACACTGCTGCTGTTTGGGCTAGATGGCTTTCTGGTTTCTTAAATCTATTGGATCTATTATTCTTGTAATGACACATCATTTTGCCACCATCTGCCCCAACACATTTCAAATCACATTATCAAACTTGCTGGGGCGGAGAGGGGAGGACAAATGTTGTGGTTAAACTATTTCGCTTCCTCCATCCATCTCCTGTGTCAAGCTGCAGTCGGTGTCAGCTGAAATTAAGTTTCCTGTGGTTGCGTTACATTTTCTGAAAGCACACTAAGAGGCTTTAAAGTCTTCTGAGAAAGCTGAACCCCAGAGAAATAAGTTGACTATTGAACTGAATGCCACCTTCGCAAGCTTCTTCATTTGGCTACTGCTCATAGCTGTCAACTTACAAATTTGAAAATAAGAGACCAGCAGCCTCAAAAATAAGGGATCAGCAGCCAAAATAAGGGATTTTGCAAGCACAGGCATGTTCAACTTCTGAGCCCCTCCGAGCCAAAGGCAGAAAGCCCAGCCAGCAGCCAAACAAAGCCTCAAGCGGTGGTTCCCACAGTGCAGCAACCCAGCAAAGGAGATGCAGCAAGGAAAACCACAGTCACCTCTCCACTGGGAAGCGCTGAGCAAAGGCGAGTCCCCAGGCAACATGGCCAATTTAATCGGCACAAGGCATGCAAGCTCCACCCCCAGTCGTTCTTAGACTCCTTATTGGGTGAGCAACACAGCCAAGCAACACAGTTGGAGCCTCCCTCATCCCTGGCCAGCAGGGAGGGAGGGAGAGGAGCTGCTTCCTTTGAAACCCGGGAAATTTAAGGGACATCATCAGTAAGGGACAGCAGCGGGACACGGCGCTAGGATAAGGGACTTTCCCGCCAAATAAGGGACGCTTGACAGCTATGCTACTGCTTCTGTAATGTTGTGAGGTCAGCCAAACAGGAAAAGAGGCAGGTATGCCTTCATCTGAAAAAGAGTGCCCAGGGATGGGAAAGGGTGTGTTCGTACATAACGCTAAGTCTTGTTTTAACCATTGCTTGCTCAGCAAACCACAAGTCATCCCACAGACGGTGCATGAAGGGCCATAGCTCAGGAGAAAAGCTGCTTTGCACCTGAAATCCCAGAGAGCCGCTGTCAATTAGTTTAGACCACGCTGAGTTAGATGGACCAACGGTTTGAAATGGCATAAGACAGCTTCCCACGTAGATGAGCAAACAAGTCATGCTTCATTTCCCCGAAGCTTTAGTTTGTTTTTCAGCTGCTCCAGCCTTGTGCCTCTGCAGCTTAGCAAGCATCTGAGGTAGGATGGCCAAGGCTAAACCATAGTTAAAACGAGCCATGGTTTGTAAGCCAACACCATACCATGGCTTCACATAATGGATTCCATTAGAAAACAAACCATGATTAGTCTGTTAGACTGGGTTTAGATGTTCAAACAGAAGTCACAGTTTGGCCAAACAAACCATGGGTTTGCTTTAAGTGCAGACTGGGCCACTTTATAGAAAAATGCCAGAGAAACTAAGAACTGCTATACAAAAGATCAAAGCTATCCTGTTTTGTCTTCTAATTTCAAAAATACTTCCATTGTATACGTTGGGCATTCTTAGATCTTACATAATTTTCTTCTGCATAAATAGTATATTAGTTCCTTCCTCATCAGAGCATAGCTTTGATTATATTTTTGCATAGCCAAAATAAGGGCTGTAAAAAGGTAAAGGGACCCCTGACCATTAGGCCAAGTCATGACCGACTCTGGGGTTGCGGCGCTCATCTCGCTCTATAGGCCTAGGAGCCAGCGTTTGTCCACAGACAGCTTCCGGGTCATGTGGCCAGCATGACTAAGCCGCTTCTGGCGAACCAGAGCAGCGCACGGAAACGCCGTTTACCTTCCCGCCGGAGCGGTACCTATTTATCTACTTGCACTTTGATGTGCTTTCGAACTGCTAGGTGGGCAGGAGCGGGGACCGAGCAACAGGAGCTCACCCCGTCATAGGGATTCGAACCACCGACCTTCTGATCGGCAAGTCCTAGGCTCTGTGGTTTAACCCACAGCGCCACCCGCGTCCCGTCAGCCCCAAAAGGAGGTGTCCCAAGACTGTCACAAAAAAAAATTTCATGTGTTTTCTTCAAACTTCACCAGGGTAGATTCGGACAACGGGCAAATCCTGCTTCTCTCAAAAAGGCTTGGGTGGGAGTGATGGCGATGCCACTTGGATAACTGGGAAGGACAGCCAGCCAAAATTAATAAGCAAAAAAACAACAAACCTTCTTCATCAGCATATAAATGTGAGTCTGTGCGGCATCTAAGACATAGCGATGAGGGTGTTTGAGGCCTCTGACCGTGATGCCCATAGTGGTGCCGTCAATATTGATCCAGCGCCTTGCTCCAGGTGCCAAGAAGGTCCTGAAATTGAAAATGAAAATAAAGGGGATTAAAATAAAGCTGGGGAAGAAAGACTGTAGGGGCATATTTCCTGTCTGAGGCAGCTCTAAATGTTCTCTTGTCGACTGACGGAATGCAATTCTTATTCTTGAACGTGAACAGGTATCACTAAAGGTCTCCTGTTATCTCAGATGCTGCGCATATACCTAATGATGTGTAGCTTTAATGCCACCAGTCCTCCAGTGGAACCACTGAGAGACTTTTCAGCAGCTCCAGCTAATATTTCACTTAGGATATTCGAAAGACTCCTCAGTGCAAAAGTCTCAGGCCATGTAGCTAGTTTTCCAGCGCTAGAAGAACGTTCGGGCACTGCTTATTGCCTGGCAAATGTGCTTACAATCATATTCTTAAGATGAATTCGTGTGACCCTTCTTCTCCCCGTAAAGTAGCTTTTGGGGGGGCATCTATCATGTGGCAGAAATCTATGTGCAACTAGGTCACATGAAGACTTCTGCATGGATTTACCAGTGCTTTGAAATCCTACTAAAAACATGAAAGAAATTGCAACTCAGCGTTTCGTTTCATTATTATTTTTTACAAAAACTGGTACAATGTTGGAAAAGGACACCAGGGAAAGTTTTTGTAACGCTATATACTGTGCTCACTTGTAAATTTCTTCTGCTTTTTCTTTCACCTTGGATTGGTCTCCATACTTCAGATCTTCACAAGCTTCCCAAAATCCCAGATTCTCCCCTGAATTAAAAGAGAAAGGAAAATAATCCTGCGTGATATATAATATTTTAAGTCAATAGCCTAAATCGGCTGAATGTGATTCTAGTGTGGTGATGCAAAGGGCGACCCTGAATTGGCTCTAGAAGCAGGTGCAGATATTTTCTTATTTCTTCCTCATGGAAAGTTGCCCTTCCCAGAATTTTCGCTTTTGCACAAATGTCAGAAGTACGGGAGCTTTCTCTGTCTTTGTATCTGGGCATACTACTTCTTGCCCTGTTCATTTGTGGCCTTGCAGATACAGAGAGGATCTACAATATGCAAAAAGCTTTGCGTTTTCAAGCCCTTTTAATACATCACAGCAGCTCCTTTGTGGTGGCAGGCTTTGTATGGTTTTATGTCTTGAGCCACTTGGATGTAAAGCCATGGGCAAAAGCTATAATGGACAGATTTGTACTCTTTGCACTGTTACCTCAGGGCACCTCACCTATTGTAAAGGGAGAAAGGAAGCAGGTTTTTTTGGAAAATGAGATTCATCTCAGGGGAGCCACATATGACATCAAAGTCCTCCAGCACTTTAAAGAGGAGCTACAGAGGTGGAAAAGCAGAGACACAATTTCACACCCACCGCTGAACTCTTTCTTCAGGAACAGCTGGAAGTTCTGGCGGCCTTTGGGGTCCCTCATCAGCTCGCTAAAATTGAAGGCCCATCTCTCCACTCGTGATTTGGTGGGGATTTCCACCCTGCAGAAGTTTAATGGCAAAGAGGTTGCGCTGTTTCTTTCTGAAATCATTTCCTGTGAGATTCAAACAGTCTATCTATTTGTGTGTTTTAATAGAAAGCAGAAGCCCCATGCGCAGACACACACACACCACACACACACACACACACACACACACACACACACTCCACACATACCAGGTTGGCAGCATAGCGATTTTCCCCCTGCTTTCCAATACACCACAATGAGCTCTCGAGTCCAAGTAACTAGTAATTAAGCATTGTTGCATATAGCAGGATAATAATAATAATTTATTATTTATACCCCGCCCATCTGGCTGGGTCCCCCCAGCCACTCTGGGCGGCTTCCAAAACAATATTAAAATACTGTAATACATCAAACATTAAAAGCTTCCCTAAACAGGGCTGCCTTCAGATGTCTTCTAAAAGTCTGGTAGTTGTTGTTCTCTTTGACATCTGGTGGAAGGGCGTTCCACAGGGAGGGTGCCACTACCAAGAAGGCCCTCTGCCTGGTTTCCTGTATAACTTGGCTTCTCGCAGCGAAGGAACCGCCAGAAGGCCCTCGGTGCTGGACCTCAGTTTCCGGGCAGAACAATGGTGGTGGAGACGCTCCTTCAGGTATACTGGACCGAAGCCGTTTATACACAAAGAGTCTGATTCTAATTTGATTCATAAATCAATAGCTTCACTGAGCAGGTATTATTGATTCCCATTGTCCAACGACAAAGCACGAATCCTAATTATATTTTGGAGAAGGCACACCATAACAAGGAGGCATATATTTGAATTGGCACCTGCAGCTAACACCAGAGCATGCTCAGATCAGCTCTTCACCCAGGGTGAGAAGTGCGCAGCCCTAGACCTAACTTCCTGTAGGTGGCAACAGGGGAGAGACAGGAAAGAAGACCAAACAGAGAGGATACGGTTTGCCTCACCTATGTTTAGCTCTGGTCTCGTCCACTTTTGCCAGCTACTGGTTTCAACTACTTTCCACCACTGACTCTGACCCTGTCCACTAAGAGCATGGCTGCCAACAGATTATTCCTGACATAGCATAGTTCTCAATAACAACAACAAAAAAGATTCTGCACCCTTCTCTTAGGCCAACATTCATGCAGCTTGAACCACCTCTTTTTGAAAACAGGTTTGTAATGGGAAGGTAAAACCTATCTCGGTCAGGAATGCTCATCCGCGTTACAAATGCCTCTCCTCTGCTTTCCAAAGACACATTTTCCAAAACAATGTACTGTAAAAACCGAAACACGGTCATCCTTCAAAATGCACACTTGTTCTCCAGCCAAGTAACGTGAATATAATGCATATAACTGAGATCAAGTGTTCATTATATAAGGGGAAATTGCTTTGCAAAAAAAAAAGTGTATATCAAGCAAAATTGCACAAAAACATATGTAAGGAGAAATTTGCACAAAAAAGGCTGATGAATTTTCATGTGAACTTTTTTAAAAAAAATAAAAAAATCTCAAACTGATGTGGGAATGTGGAGAACTGATCTTAAGATTGGGAAAATAAGAGCCTAAGAGAAACTGAAATTGACAGATTCACCCCTGCTTAGGTAAAGTCACTGTAACTCACAAAAGGAATATAAATGTAGTACATACAGCTTTGCATTGTAATCCCAAAAGTCAACCTCATCTGAGATCCAGGGGTTGCTGGGGAGACATCCTGAGATTATGCAGTCGTTGGAGCGGAACTGTTCACAGTACTTCACAATTCTGAAAACATGGGAGATGAAAACAAGGTGATCATCTGTGGGCAACATCATAAACAGCACGGTAGGAAGGAAACTACGAATGACTTCAATGACTGCACAAGATGAAGGACATTCCGTGCTGTGAATTATAACACTTGGAACCTTCCTGCCTAGCCCAACAGTGATTTTGATACCCGTCATTTCACAAAACAGTTACAAATTTTGTGTTGGTTCTAAGCTCCCTGCAGAAGAGTGAAAAGGCTGAACAATCCATTACATGCATATGCCTATGGGGAACTCAAAGCTGGACAACACATTCCAGAATATCACCTGGCAAAGCCTAGCCTGGACTCCATCACTTTGGAATGCAGGTGAGGGATCATGGGTTTAAATGTACCCCTGAATGTATAAAAAAAACCCCACCTATGTAGCGGAAAGCAACTACATGGAGGGAAAGTGGCATAGCCTAGCCTTCCTGTAGATATGGTAGTTTCTCTCTAGAAAGCTATTTTAACATGGGAGATTATTAAAACCTGCAGTCTGAAGTGCCAATGTCCAGGAAGAGCTGCACCAAATGATGTTTCTAGGCAACCAGTTTGCTTAATCATGCAATGAGTTGATGGGAGCTGGGCCTCCGTTAGCAGACACTGAACCTGGCAGGTATCCAACTTCGTGCTATCTTACTTTAAAAACTCAAAAACCTGGCTGCATTCCTGGTGTTTGCATGCTTCGGTGCAGGCATGCACCTGGGCTTTTTTTCAACCTGGCAGTGCTTTCCAGCTATTGCTTGCTCATGCATGCCAGAAAACAGACGACCGTTTTGGCTGAGGAGGCCAGGTGCAAAACCGTAAAGCGATCCTGCACTTTCTTCAATAGTTGTGCAGAACAGGGAATTTTAGCAAGTGTAATTTGACGTGCATCTGGTCCCCTTAGCTTTGGCTTCCCTCTAGGCTAATAGAAAGCTCCTGCTTCTAGATGCTTCCGCTGGGAAAGATTCTGTCCCCCTGCCCTTTCCCAGCCTGTGGAGGACGGGGAGCATTCAGTGGCCCAGCCTGACAAAGAGCAGGAGAGTTCAGAGGGGGAGATTCACATGGCGATGTCTCCCAGGGGCAGGCAGTGTATCAGGCGAAGAGAAGAGACTCCCCACTGCCCTATTCCGTTCAGGCCAGGAATTCTTGAACGGAGGTGGATTTGTGTAACTTAGCCTTGAATAGATGAGCCTTCCAACTCTACAATTCTATGGTTCTATGATTTGAGTTTAGAAAGAAAGGCTTCCAGGTCAGAAAGGACAAAGCTCGAAACAGATACCCTTCCTGCCATTTGTTTTCTTTTCTTTTTAAGATAATCACTAGCTAAATCACATTATTGAAAGTATTGAATTAGGGCCTATCCACACTGACCTTTGGGCCCACTCTTTCTAGACAGTGGCCTGTGCTGTGACACTCGTGTGCCGGAGCATTTTTAATTTTTTGCCCTGAGCTTTCCCCACGAAAACCCGCTCTTTAAAGCTGAATCGGAGCAAGCATCAATTCAGGTTTTCTGTGGATTGACATTTGCTCTGATTGAGCTTTAAAGAGTGGGTTTTCAAAGGGAAAGCTCCAGAACAAACGAACAAAAAATGGGGTGGGTGGGTGGGTGTGCTTGGACAAAAAGCTTTAAGTCACGGACTGCGCTTGGAAAGAGTGGTGGAAAAGTTAAGTGTGTCTAAGCCCTCAATCACTAATAAATGGAAGGGCGTAATATGCTATGCCTTAAAACAAAGTTAGCACTTACCCTCCCAGGGAGACAGAGGACTTTACTGTGGTTTTCATTATGGCCTGCTGGTAGTACATGATCTAAGCAGGAAAACAGTTTTCATTATGTCAGCAGAACCACAGCCGCTTGCGAGAAATCCTCATCCACCAAGAAGCTAGCAAGAGGTTTCTTATACCCTTATAAGAAGGTTACCTAGGTGAGTGTCCAGAAATCAGCTTCCTAAATTGTAAAATTCTCACAATGGAAATACAAGAAGTTGAAGCAGATACCATTTGGAAGGCTCCATTTATGGAGGAGAAGGCTATCAGAAGCTACTAGGGCCTTTTAGATGTGCTTGTGGGAGCAGGGCTATTGGATTAGCTTTTGTTTCATTATGCGTTTTGTATTCTCTGTGATCGTCGGAGGAAGGGAGGTATGCAAATTTAATAAATGATAATGTTGTTGTTGATGATGATGACCAGTGGTGTGTGGTGAAACTTTTCATAGGCAAACAGTTAGGGCCAGAGGTGCCAGTTTGTGAGGGCGATGTCACATGAGCAATGTTTTGATGTCCTGACGTTGCGCATGTGAGCATTGCGCCTCCCTCCCTAAGGTGGGCAGAAGCTTCCTGGGCTTTGGGAAGGAGGCGCCACTGATTGATGATGATGGCCACATTCAACCTCCTCTGTCAGAAGAAGAAGAAGAAGAAGAAGAAGAAGAAGAAGAAGAAGAGCTTGGATTTGATATCCCGCTTTATCACTACCCTAAGGAGTCTCAAAGCGGCTAACATTCTCCTTTCCCTTCCTCCCCCACAACAAACACTCTGTGAGGTGAGTGGGGCTGAGTGTGACTAGCCCAAGGTCGCCCAGCAGCTGCATGTGGAGGAGCGGAGACACGAACCTGGTTCACCAGATTATGAGACTACCGCTCTTAACCACTACACCACACTGGCTCTCAGAGGGAGCGTGTCCCCAAATGCCAGTTGCCAGGAATCACAGGTGGGGAGAATGCAACAAAAACAAAAAACTCTACACTTGCACTATATAAAACCCTACTGAACAGGAAGAAATATGATTTAGAATATGAAAGACAAAAATGGAGTTTAGAGTTAGGGGTACAGATAACAAATGACATATGGGAGTCAAGTATAAAATCAACAGAAATAGCCTCTATGGATCTAAGACTTATTCAACAGAAAATAATATTCAGAGTCCACTGGACTCCAGCAAAATTATACCAGAAGAAAATAACAAATGCAGACAACTGCTGGAGATGTGGGAGTAAAAATGCAAACTTAGTACATATGTTGATTAACTGCCCGATGATAAGATCATTTTGGTGCGAGGTGAGGATATTTATAGCAAGAGTAATAAAAAGAAATTGTTATTTAGGGGAATTGAATTTAATTCTAAATTATATTCCAGAAACGTGGGAGATTTCAAGGGAGGGGAAAAAATGGGTGTACTGTGCTATATTAGAAGCAAAAAAAACTTGTTTTGATGAATTGGAAGAGCCGCAAAAAGATTCCATTGAGCACATGGATTGATAATATGGACAGATTAGCTACATACGAACAAATTGCATGTCGACGCAAAATAAGAACGGATAAATATGAAGAAATCTGGAACGAATATTTAAGCGATAAGGCGGATAGTGGTGGGAAGTAGGGGGAGGAGAGAGAGGTGGGGAAATATTGTTTAAAAAGGTGTAGTCATAGGTATATCAGTGTATTCAAATTTGAATTGTCAAATTGTGTTATTATTGTTATTATGGTTTTTGTTGTATGTGTCTTTTGCGGTTGATGTTTGTATCGAAAAATGGTTAAATAGTTTGTGTTTTTTAAAGTCCTACTTGGAGGCTTCCCGTAGGCATCTGGTCGGCCATTTTGAGAGCAAACCGCTGGACTAGATGAGCCCTAGGCCTGGTCCAGAGCAGAGCTCTTCTTCCATCCACGCATCCCCTGCTATGCAAAGAGCCCAGTCTGGGCTATTCCTACCGTCACCTCCATCTGCAACAATGTGAGGCATGGCTGGTCAAGGGGACCAACATGGGATGAAGTCACAAACACACACACTTGTGCATGGGTGGGTGAACTGTGAGGGCTGTACATTAATTGACATGTAAGTGCAAATGTCTCAAGCTGGTAATTTGGGCTGAGCATTGGTAGCTGGGGAGGCGGGGAGCGAGGGCAAAGAGCTGTCCCTGCAATTAAACAGCATGTGTGGACTGAGGGGTTACCAAACCTTCACCAACGATTAAATAATTTGGAATTTTATATATTTTACCATGGCAGGGGGAGGATTTTAGATCATCTGCACCAAGGTATCATGAAATACTGTTGGAGGGGAAAGCTGTTGCCACGCCAAAGACACAAGAGATAGAAAACCCAGATTGTAGCTCCCCAAGAATCCTTATCTGGCTGCCTGTAAAGCAGAAGTACAAATCCCTCCCTCCCAGGATCGTTAAGGACAATATTCCCTTGGAGTTGATTTGCTGGAGGCTGCATGCTGGCCTTGAATGGGACCAAAGCCCAATGGCAGATGGGGACCAGGGGTCAAAAGTGGGTGTGGCCAGCCCTCCTCTCATTCTGCCATCTTGTTTTCTTGTCATCTCTCTTTCTGCCACAGTCTTCTCTCTCCCCCACCCACCACCCCCTGCCAGAGCATGCTGTGAGAAGTGGAAAACTCTTGCCAGCATTCATTTTAATGGGTCTACTTTGAGTAAAACTTAGTTGAAGGCTTGTGAATAAGGTTTCAAGGAAAATGAGGTTTTTACCAGGACTGTATTATTACTCGTTATTAACAGCAACAATAATCACTGATTAATATGTGGGAAAGAAATTACCTCTCTCCTGTAAACATCCATGGTTTTTTTCTGTAAAAGAAAGGAACACGGTAGCAAAATAATAACAACAACAACAAACAACAACATTAATAATTGACTGGGTGTTCAAAAAAGCTGTATCTGAACAAATAGTGCATTGCTCTCTACCCAACTCACTTTAACAATTAGTGCTAAATTCAGACTAGCATCTACTGAGCCTATTTAACAAAGAGAACATTGATGTGAAGAGTTTTCCACCCGCTGTACGATTTTGTAAAGCCTAACTTTGCAGATAGCGTTGCCTGTTCCCCTCTCAGCCCATATATGTGTGTGCATTTAATTACAGGGTTATTCTAATGGAGCTAATACAGATTCATTTAGGAGACAGGGATTAGATCATTCAGTATTAGTTAAAGGCAACAGGAACTGACATATTGCAAAACATAAACATAGCAATTAAAAGCCTCAGAAACAATATCTGCTGTGCTTATGCTGCTATTTAAATAGCTCAGATGATGTTATGTGTCATCCACCAGCCAGCAAGCAACTGAAAGCTAGAAATTAACTGCAGGCTGTTTGTTCCTGCAGCTCCCTTTGAAGTATCATGCCGTGACTTTGTTTGGAATAAGCAGATGGAAACAGAGGAGAGGCACGCCAAGCGAGGGCTGTCAGGAAAGCCTCCAAGTTTTGTGGAGGCCCTTTTCCTTCTATGACATCCAAGTACGCACTCAGCTCATGCCTTGCAAACCTGCCATGTGTAAGGGGCTAACTAATTATAATATGCAAATGCATGCAATAGGATGTGGGCGTCCGTTCTCTTTCTTTATTTCTTGGAAAGCCATTTGAGGAGGGCGAGGGATTTGTCTGCCAGATTTCTACTCAAAACTCCCCAACTTCTACCCCACCCACCCCGCTGGATTCCAAATGGATATTTGCATTTCATGGAAGATGGTTTTCCCAGAAAACAGCCAGAAGGGAGGGGTTTTAGCACCCATGCTCCCCACCCCTTCAAGTGGCTTTTCTTTTTAAAGAGCAGGACTGAACTACTGTCATACACACTAATGTGTAACATGTAGCTAGGCCCATAATCCAATATGTAAAGGGACAGCGCTTACCAAATAAAAGCATGCAAGAATTAATCGACACAATAGCTGCTTTTAGACAATCACTGAGCATGCATGAAGCTCTGGGCACCTTGCATGTAGAACCTTCCCTGTGATTAATCACAGCCTCCCATGATGTCCAAACCAGGCACTGTACAGAATGGCTTCCAAGCACATCTGGATTTGAAAGCCAGCTTTAATTTCCTGGCTCAACAAGAAGCCATTAGCTATGGTTTGCTGGTTCAGATCTAGCAGAAAGCTATAGCTAACTTCAGCTTCTTGGTTTGCTTAGCTGATCTCGCAACAGAAAGAGTGGAGCGGAAGCAAAGAAGCTATGTGAAGATGTGCAGAGTTCATGCATATCCTGGCTTATTTAACCATGAGTTGACTGTCCAAACCAGGTCAATATGACATGACACCAGAAGAGCCACATAGTGTTTATATAATACCTGCACATTTTGCCCCTATGTTCAGAGACAGGTGCAATTTTCAACAGGAAAACAGCGTTTTTGGGGAAGGTTAACCTGCTTTTCCCAGCACTGCAGTCCCAAGTGATGCCAGGGCCAATTGTGGCTGTTAAAACTTTTAGGAAATGACAGCTTGCAGGTCCTGCCAATGTCTCATCTATCAACACCCTTAGTTTCTTAGGACGAACCAGGGCTTTCTGCCAGCTGCAATGCTACAGCATAGGGAATACCAGTAGATGTTGCTTCATGCTACTGACTTCTGGAACTATGCTGTGAACACTTAAAAAGTCTGACAATCAGGAGACAATAATAAACTGTATCAAAACTTACAACTGTATGAGGACTTCTTCACAAGCTACAATTGCGCATTTGACTTTACATGTGATTCAAGTGCACAATGCAGTGAGGAAATCTATCCCTGTGGTTGTTGATACATGTGCCTAAACTGAATGTCAAGTTCAGCAGATGGCTTGTCTGTCAATGTAGCTTCCCCAAGGCTTCCCCAATGGAGTCCTTGAGGCTGGGCAACTGTGTCAGGGGTGATGGACAGAACTGCCCCCAATTGAAGCACGTTGATTTCCCCCTTAGGAGTGAATGGCGGCTATTAACTGATATTCGGGGGGGGGGGGGTTAAAAATGCACCCACAGACTTCACCTGGTGCGTGACTCTAAAATGGAAACTTTTTTGCATGTTTAGGCAGTTCATCATCGCATTAGAAAAGTCCAAAGTTACACTTAAATCCCATCAGAGTTCCCAGGAAACATTAATTGAATTGTGTGGCTAATCCACAGAAAGCAAAGGTTTTGCATTAAAAGATAAAAAAGTTGCTAGTTTAAATTAGATCCGTCCCTCATTCCCATTAATCTTCATTTCCATGTTTCTTAGGTACACAGTACAGTTGTATAAGGGGAACAGAGGTGAAATAACAGAATGTGACTCATATGGAGGTTATAGAGCTTTAGTCTTCTACGGAACAATCAACCCAGGACTTCACAGACAGGAAGGTCATGCACACATCCCAGAAAAATAAACTGGAAAGAAAGAGAAAAGAAAGACAGGGGGGGAATGGTTAATTAACTATTTCAGAAAGAAACAAAGCTCTTAATTAAATGGTTATCATATTTGCTATTCCAACGTGAATAGTATCATCCATGCTATTTTCCCCCTTCCATTTTAGTCATCGCTTTGTTATTTACTATTCATTCATTCTCTATTTATAATTTCTCTAAATGCAACGAGCTGTTAGTTCAGGGTTGTCACCCCTATATTCTATTGGTCATGGACTCAACTGAACAAATCCTAGAATTCACTGAAAACAATAACAAAACTCACAATGCATTGAACTGTCTTACAGAAGCTATTTGCTGCATTTCCCCCCATCGATACAGCAGCTCATGAAAGTGTCTCTCCAGATTTAACATAATCTTGTGGTTCGAGGACCCGACCTCCGCAATGAGAAATGAATACACAAGGACACGTGATATAAGGTTAATGGGCAAGAAAAGGCCACAACTTTATTGATTACAGCAGTGAAAAGGTATTGGCTTAGGCATTGGATGTCTAAAACAAGGAGGGTTTATTCACCAGTAGGTGGAGCCTGTTGATGCTAATCCAGCTATAGGCTCTCCCCTGATGTCACCGAGGGTCGTGCCATGGCCTCCCGCCAAGCAGGCATCGGACAGAATACACGACCGCCAGATTCCTTTAACGGAATACCCAGAACATTGAAGGCATAGGCGATGGCCACACCTAGCTCTTCGACACCACAACACACTTTTCCAATGCCTAACCTACCCACCAATACCACAAAAGTTGTGACGATTGCTATGAGGTAGGCGAAAAAACCAAAAAGCCTAATGCCAAATGGAAAATTCCTACCAGGCCCCCCGGACAACCAGGGCGACCAACCTAAGGTCCATAGCACGGCCATCGCGACGGGACGAAGGAGAATGAGGCCGAGGAGGGGCTGGCGCCACAGCATTTAGGCTGCAGTAAACGCCCCCTCGGAGGCACCTGGTTGGGTGCCTGCCGATGGGGGTGGGCGCCAGCCAGGTGAGTGGGGGAGGCGGAGCTCGGGCTCCCGCCCACAACCACTCCCCTCTCTTCCAGGGAGGAGAGTCTTTCTCGTTTGACATTGATCAACAACAAAGCACAAAGGGCCTGGACAAAGGGACTCCATACAAAGTGTTCCTGTTGCGCTCTATTAGCTAGTTAAAAAATGTAAAAATGCAGTTTACCCAGTATGGACTTCAAAGAGATTTGCGCTAATCACAAAACATAGCACCAGGGAAGAAGTCAGATTCTGGCATGTTATTATTTGGGCTGTTTGCTCCAAAACAAACCCTGAGTAATAAGCCAAGAACAAACCCTGGATACCACTTGTAGTTTGTTTAGAACTGTTTTTCTCAAACTTAGGTCTCCAGCAGTTGCTGGACTACAACTCAAATCATCCCTAGCTAGCAGGACCAGTGGACAGGGATGATGGGAGTTTCGTCCAATGACAGCTAGGAACCTAAGTTTGAGAAACACTGGTTTTAAAGAGAAACAAACCATGAGCCTGGTTTCAGATTTCATGACAAACCAGACTCTTGCTTGTTTCCTGGCAGTGTGGCAGCAGCAGGAGTGGGACAGGGGGCAGGGGCAGAACTAGAACTTTTCAGCACACTGCTCAATCACATTAAACCATAGTTTGTTTCAAAGTATGGTTTGCCGTGAAGTGTGAAGCAGGCTATAGGGGTGGTCCTTTGGTGAACCAGTCACAAAAGAATTCTCCTTTGCAGGGAGATAGATGTAGCCCAACGATACTTATATGATTCCACTCCTGGGCTCCCCACTCTACTGGGCTCATAAAATTCCCACTGCTTTTTGTGTTAAACAAACAAACAAACAAACAAACAAACAAACAAACCTCTATCGCCTTCAATCAGGCTTTCACTTCTCTATTTGATACCAGTTGCCATGAGAGTTCATATTATATCTGTATTTTCACAGGACGCTTATTTAAGGGAAGCAAGGCCAAACAGCATCAACCTGTTTCACGTTTCCCAACTATCTTTCCCTGTGCACAATTTCAGTGGGCCTTTCCGGATGTGCGTTCCTAGCCCAAACTGTTGTGTGCGTTCTCCAGATGCCGTCACCCTGAAAGTCTGGATGTGTTATAGAAGAACCCAGGAATCATTCTTCCTACATGCCCAACACTGTGGTCCTGCGGATATTGTTAGACTCCACTTCCCATCATCCCTTATCATTGACTTTATCATTGGCTATGGCTGATGGGAGCTGAAGACCAATTAATATCTAAAGGTAAAGGGACCCCTGACCATTAGGTCCAGTCGTGACCAACTCTCGGATTGGGGCGCTCATTTCGCTTTATTGGCCAAGGGAGCCGGCGTACAGCTTCCAGGTCATGTGACCAGCATGACTAAGCCGCTTCTGGCGAACCAGAGCAGTGCACGGAAACGCCGTTTACCTTCCTGCTGGAGCAGTACCTATTTATCTACTTGCACTTTGACGTGCTTTCGAACTGCTAGGTTGGCAGGAGCAGGGACCGAGCAACGGGAGCTCACCCCGTCGCAGGGATTCGAACCGCCGACCTTCTGATCGGCAAGTCCTAGGCTCTGTGGTTTAACCCACAGCGCCTGCCACGTCCCATGAATTAATATCTACAGGAATTAATATCTACACGTCCCATGAATTAATATACACATCCCATGAATTAATATCTACAGGGCCACAAATTCCTCACTCCTGTGCTTGTCTGTCAATTACTAAGGGGCTGCATTTCACTGGCATTTAGGTGTGTCTGTCTGCTATTGCTGTGGAGGACGGGGACTCTATTTTGTCCTAGGTACTCTCATCCGCTCTGCTCACCAGGAAGGGGAGGAACCAGCTCGTCTTCCCCGCACAGCTCCTGCCTCTCAGATTTTCTGCGTCTAAGTCTGTCTCTTTACAACCTGCTGCTCCCACAGCTTCCGCTCATTGTGAAGAAGCATTGATGAGTTCACTATGAAATGCCTCTCCTGTCCAGTACCCCAATTCAATCTGCATCTCTCCTCAACAGAAGAGGCGCTTCTGAGTCTCAAGAGAAATGGAGCATTCAACTACATCGCAGGGAGGGAAGAGATTTTAAAAAGACAGAAGCCTTATTAGTCAGGATTGGGGAAAAGATGGAAAGCAGCCAGTTCTGAAAGTGTCGAGGCTTGCATGTGTAAACAGGTCCGGGGAGAGTAGCATTCTGTAGCATTAAAAAAACACACCAAAATCTTCCCTCTCTGTAGGACTCTGTAAATACAAGCATGATATGACATAGCTTGGCATGATAACCTCCTCCTGAAGTCTATATTTGGTCCCCTACCGGCTGACATAGACTCCTGTTCTCCTTTCAAAAAAGACATGCCAGCCACCTCCCCTTAATGGTAAGAGGTAAATCCTCAGCCTCAGCATTTAGCTCTCCTCTTCAGTCTCCATGGCAACCAAGCCCACTTGGCCACCGCAATTATTTGCAGCTGAGAGTCCTCACGCAAATGGAAAGTTTGATTAGTACTGCGCAGGGTTTGATGAAAACAATTGCTATAAAGAGGGTTCGGACAAGCAGCATACAAGCCTCACCTTCAGCTGCAGGCCTATAAATAACAGATCACTTCAACTGCCTGGTTTGCGGTCTCCCCTATTCCCTTCATTCTCCGCGAGAAGCTAAGTTAACATGGCTACAGAATGTACTCTCAGCCAGGAGCAGAGGAAGGGGGTGCGGTGGAGGTGGTCCGCTCCGGGTGTCACCACTGAGGGGGGTGGCAAAATGCCGGGCGGCACTCGCTGCAAGGCCTGCAGTGCGCCTGAGCCACACATCTCTCCTGGGAGTGATGCGGTGGCTTGGGTGCCCACAGGCTCCACGTTGCCCCAAATGGTCTGCCCACTAAGTGAGAGGAGGCAGGCAGACTCCTTGGAGGCCCCACAGAGCGTCCTGTCCCAGCTGGCCCAGCCCCGCTCCCGTGAGCGGCTGGCCCTGCCGTGGGCACAGGGCATGCGCGCCATCCCAGCTGCCCAATCGGCTTGCTCCACCGCTGCTCTCGGCCTGCCCTACACAAAATTAAGCTACAGTATCCTATTCATGAAGGGACGTGGGTGGCGCTGTGGGTTAAACCACAGAGCCTAGGGCTTGCCAATCAGAAGGTCGGCGGTTCAAATCCCTGCAACAGGGTGAGCTCCCGTTGCTCAGTCCCTGCTCCTGCCAGCCTAGCAGTTTGAAAGCATGTCAAAGTGCAAGTAGATAAATAGGTACCGCTCCGGCGGGAAGGTAAACGGCGTTTCCGTGCGCTGCTCTGGTTCGCCAGAAGCGGCTTAGTCATGCTGGCCACATGACCCGGAAGCTGTACGCCAGCTACCTTGGCCAATAAAGCGAGATGAGCGCCGCAACCCCAGAGTCGGTCACGGCTGGACCTAATGGTCAGGGGTCCCTTTACCTTTATCCTGTTCATGCTAAGGCCTTGACTGAATTTAAATCTGACGCAGGGAAGCTAGGTGTGGGCTGCACCACTTCGGGTCACAACTAATAGAACATCTGTCTCTTTAAACTATTGCTGCCAGAGCTTCTCTTCCCTCTGCATTATTGCATGGCTGAATATCCCCCACGAATAACCCCACTCCAACGCAGAACCCTATTATGGGAAGGTAGGCTAGGACCCCTTTTCCATGAGGTGCCCGTGATGTTTTTAAATCGAAATCCTTCCACGTAAAAACTAATTAAATCCCAGCTGCAGTCCGAAGGTCAAGTAAGATGGCAGAGATCCATAATCACATCCCATACCTCTTTATACAGTGGTACCTTAATTCGTTCTGGAGGTGCGTTCTTAACCTGAAACTGTTCTTAACCTGAGGTACCACTTTAGCTAATGGGGCCTACCGCTGCTGCTGCTGCCGCCGCCACGCGATTTCTGTTCTCATCCTGAGGTAAAGTTCTTAACCCAAGGTACTACTTCCGGGTTAGCTGAGTCTGTAACCCGAAGTGTTTGTAATCCGACGTGTTTGTAACCCAAGGTACCATTGTATTTTGGCTGTGGGGGGGATGCAGTTCAGTTCAGGACCAGGGCACTGGTGGAAGGGAGGGGTTTAACTTTTCCCCTACACCTGGTTTGCTTGCTGAAATTTGACTCCCCTATCTGTTCCAAGCTGCTATTCGACCTCAGGGGAAATTCCCAGGCATATGAATTTTCCCTAAGGCAGCAAACAGGAGCTGCAGTCGTAGCCTATTTCACCTGGAAAATGGCACAAGGAAGCAAATAGATAAGCCCTCTCTCCCTGCAACACTATAGTCCCAATCTGGACCCAGTTCCTCTCCCCTGCAACTCATATTTGCCCAAATCAAAAGCGATAGGGGTTCCACTCACAGATCTCCTTCGCCTTGTTTAATATCACCCTGAAATAAAAACAGCTAGGATATAGGTTGACTGCCTTAGTAAGAACTAGGTCAAACAAACCCCGAGCAAGACATTTAAATGGTTATTTGTCTTAAGTTGTTATTTCTATTCAGAAGAAGAAAACACCCAGTGGCAGAAATGGTTAGCACTCTCATACTTTTTGTTGGTACTCAAAACTGAGTGATCAGTGTGGTTCAAACATTTTCTGGAACTCCATAATGATCGTATACTGCATCATGTTTTTGTTTAGTCATTTAGTCGTGTCCGATTCTTCGTGACCCCATGGACCAGAGCACTCCAGGCACTCCTGTCTTCCACTGCCTCCCACAGTTTGGTCAAACTCGCGTTGGTAGCTTCGAGAACACTGTCCAACCACCTCGTCCTCTGTCGTCCCCTTCTCCTTGTGCCCTCAATCTTTCCCAACATCAGAGTCTTTTCCAGCGAGTCTTCTCTTCTCAATACTGCATCATACCCCCTCCATATCTGCCCATTTTCACCCCCAGCTGTCGGACATTCAGTCCCAATCTTGACTTCGTTGGGTCTTATGTCCTTACAATGCAGATACAGAAAGCTTTGTCACCATTCAAAAATGCAATCAGAGTGCTACTAAGGAATGCAAACTTACCTAGTTTACCGTATTTTCACAGGGATCAGTTACTCGGTCTAAGCCATAGTCAAGTGTGTCCTGCATCCCTGGCTATTACAGTCAAAAAACAACAAAACATACAATTACATATTTGTGTTGTTTTTAAAAAAATATTGTTTATAATATCAAGTATGATTGCATCAATTATTTAGCTGCCAGTGGTAAGACAAAAAAATTTTGGAAAAAAATTTGACCTCCATATATATATATATATATATATATATATATATATATATTCCAAAATTTTTATATATATCTTCTGTTTTACAATTTAGAATACTCATTTAAACATCCTTAAAATATGAGTGACTTCCCTTCTTCTCTTTCCATAGTTCATTTTGCATATCATAAATCCCTGCATATTTTACATAAACTAAACCATTCATTATTCCATTATTGCATTCATCAAAACTTATTTACACTGTTGAATTTATATGAATGTTGCCAATGTTTTCAAGTGTACACAATTTCCCCCTGTAATCATTTTCCAATCTTCTCTAAACGTATGTTCTTCTTGTTCTCTTATTCTATATGTTAAGTCTGCAAGCTGTGCATATTCCGTCAGCTTAAGTTGCCATTAGTTGGGACCTCACACGTTTTCCATTTTGGGGCTAACAAAACACGGGCCATAGTAGTGGCATACATAAATAACATTTTTTGACACCTGGGAATTTCCATCAAAACTATCCCCAACAAAAAGGTCTCCAATTTTTTTACTTTCCTAATACTTCTCCAACTCCACCAGCTTGTCCACCAGAGAAGCCTAAATTACAAAAGACCTTTATTCTAGTTGTGTTTGCTGCAGAAATATTAATTAATATGCCACAGCTAGCGTTGTGTGTTCTCTACAATTCTGCCCAAGTAATCCCTGGGCTATTCCTAGGGTTAAGAGAAGCAGACAAAATTCAATATTCTGCAACTGCTAATTCAATACATAAAAATAAGCAGCTATGGGGAAACAGATGCAAATTTGTTCCATTTTGCAAATTTCCACAGAGCACAGAATTCTTGGTGGAAAACACTGTTTCGTTTCCAGTGCAGAGCAACCTCTGCCAGCCTTTTGCCAGATGTTTTGGACTTCAACTCCCATCAGCCCTCATCAGCACAGTCATGCTAGTTGGCGCTAATGGAAGTTTTAGTCCTAAACATTCTGAGAGCACCAGAATGGTGAAGGCTGGCACAGACTATGCACAGCCGTGGCTGAGTTCAGCATTAGCACCCAGCCCCACTGGGCAGGTGTCAGAGCCCTGGCATCCTGGCAGTGTCCACTGGCATTGACACACTTGCTATTGGCCCAGTATCTCAGGTGGCCGAGTCTTCAAGTCTTCTGATGTTCTTACAGGACCAGGCATCGGGCTTCCCATACCCCAACCCGTATAATGAGAGACCAAAGAGACTGGTGAGAAAACCCGGCGCAGGAAGAAACCAGCTGAGGCCAGGGTGCTGGCTGCTTAAATGAGTGAGGGGCAGGTCCAAGGGGATCATGAAGCTCCACCACTGGGTGCAGGCATAGGATCCGGTTCCTGATAGGCTTATGCCCCCTCCGCCCATGAGGAAGAGCCCAGCCAGGTTGAATTCCTCCATTGGGGCCCCAATGAAGCCTCCTCCGTCCCGCAATGCCGCCGCACGCGAAAGGGTGAGCAGGCTTATCCTAGCAATGGCCACGGTAATGAACAATTGAGAAAAGCATCACTGGGCAAATTTTCCTTTTCATCGGGTCTCTTAAAAGCACGCGAGCCTCATCTTTCATCGCACCTGACAAACCGAACGATAACAGCACCTTCTGTATGTTTCTAAGCGTGTTTTCAGCAAAAAATAAAATAAAATTATTGGCATGGGAACTTGGGAGGATGCAGAGAACACCCTGCCCAGTGAGGGAAGGGGGTGCCTCGACATGGCAAACAGACTGGTACCGCTGTCGCATCTGCTTGGAGCACAGCTTTGTTTTTGATCAGCTATCTGACGTCTGCTGAAGTTTGGCCATCAATAATTAAACTCCAGCCAGCGCTATCTTAAAAGGGCGAAAAGAGGGGGAAACAGCTCAAGAAAGAGAAGGATCCAAATTCAGCTCTGGTGTGATCAAAGGGGATTCAGCAGGGAAGATGAACTAGGACCAAAGGGGCTGCTGTGGCACAGGGGCCTTTTCTACAGATGGTATTTCCCCGCCCCCTGCAAGCTAAGCTCCAATTACGGCCTGACATTTGCCGGAGGCTTATGCCTTCTCTGTCTGTTAACCGCTGGGCTCTCAGTTGGCCGCTTACACCGTATGCACAATTAAAAGTGGATCTTTGATTATGACTTGGGATTAGGGAATGTAGCTCTTTGGCATGTGTCAGAGCCATGCGGCATGCTGTGATCAGTGCGGCACTGCTCAGGAAAACACCCCACCGGCATCTGCCAGAAGTGCCTCCAAAATAACAGAAACTCGGTGCTGCGCTCCACAGCTTGGAGTCTTTCCCCAGCATGGAAGATTCGCCCAAAAGCGCTCGTGGGCGTGGAAAGATCAACGTGGATAGATCAGGCCATGAGAGGAGGCAGTGGTGCCGTGTGTTTGTGTACAGTGGTACCTCGGGTTAAGCACTTAATTCGTTCCGGAGGTCCGTACTTAACCTGAAACTGTTCTTAACCTGAAGCACCACTTTAGCTAATGGGGCCTCCTGCTGCCACCGCGCCGCCGGAGCACGATTTCTGTTCCCATTCTGAAGCAAAGTTCTCAACCTGAAGCACTATTTCTGGGTTAGCGGAGTCTTTAACCTGAAGCGTATGTAACCTGAAGCGTATGTAACCTGAGGTACCACTGTATCAGGTTTGCCTCCATTCTTCTTGCTGCGTTTGGCGGGTGGGAGTGTGATCGCAACCCCTTTGCAATTACTGAGGTCAAGCTGCAGGAGCTGACTCCAAGGAACAAAATGCACCCGACACAGATGTATGCAGCATGCACAGTTCTCAGAAGACAGGGGCTTAAACCCCAGCTGCTTCCTGTGCAAGCTTGTGCCTCACTTTCCCCACCTGCAGGAAGCAGGATATCTGGGCATCCTTATCTCTCTGCCAGAAGAGCCATTCCTCCCTTCTCCCTTGCAGTGATTCCAAACTACCTATTGCAAGAGTTAAAACTGTGAGATGAGATTCTGTAGAAGAAAGATAATGCCAAAGTGGACAAACCAGGCTCTTTGTTAAGTTGATGGCTCTTGTCAAGTCTGTCTCCTTGCATGTCTAAAGAGTACAGGCAACTGGTTGCCAAAGAAGCTACTAGCTACAGAGGCTTCTGTAAGGTGAGCTAAAATTGGGCCCCAGCAGGAGGAAAGTGTTGAAGAATAGTCAGTCTCATCTTGAATTTGACTTGACGTGACACCTCTACTGAATCCAAAGCCACGGTTTTGGGGACGGAACCACCAAAAACTTAATAACGGCTCAAGATTTGTACAGTGGTACCTCTGGATACGAACGGGATCCGTTCCGGATCCCCGTTCGCATCCTGAAGCGAATGTAACCTGCGTCTGCGCATGCGTGGGTTGCAATTCATCTCTTCCACGCATGCACGTGACATCATTTTAACCATCTGCGCATGCGCGAGCTGCGAAACCCAGAAGTAACGCATTCTGTTACTTCCGGGTCAACGCGGAGCGCAACCCGAAAGCGCTCAGCTTGAAGCATATTTAACCCAAGGTATGACTGTATTACTAATACAGTTTTGTCATCCACCTTTCGCTCCAAGATCCCAGGTGGGTTGCAACAGTTAAAACACAATATTAAAACTGTTCCAAACAACTCACAATTACAGAAATAAGGTGTGTCATAAAATATAAGGGTGTTCATGCTGTGAACCTCTTTCATATGCTCCGTTTCCATGTACGTTGAAATAAAACCATACAGCAGAAAGAAACCACAGCTTCCCATGACCTTCATTCTAAGGAAACGTTAAGCCAAAGCCCCCTAGACCTCTTAGTACTCACCGATTCAGGTGTGCAAAACTATAGCGCAGGGAGTTGGACCACATAACCCTTGGGGTCCCTTCAAACTCTACAATAATATGATCCTATTATTATTACTCTAATGAGAATCACAGAACCACATTGTTTACTAGATATGTCTATTCTTCACTTACAGCTGTTCGGTGCACTAGCCAATAGGCTTTCTCCTGACAGTCCAGAGCATATCGATCTTCCTTCTTTCGTTCTTTTCCTGTCCTGCAAATTCAGGAGGGAAGTGTCATTTCAACAAATCAAAGCGGAATAGGCCCACTTCCCTGTCACAGGACTACCTGCACATCCCTGGCAAGTAGCATAACATGGACCAGGAATTTGGTGTATAACGAAATTATTTCTTAATTCTCATGTTCCAGAATGGTCCACTGCCTACGATTTTACTGTGAGTATTTTCCTTTTTGGATACAGGCACTCTTCCTCCCATCCTTCCTCTCCTGTCCACATGACTATACCCTTTAGCAACTGTAATGGCTTTAGGGGTTGCTTGTGCATAAGTTACCGCCGCTCTGGGCTAGGTTGGCTGGTTAAACCGTTTCTCTCTGGACAGCCATCCACTCCGTGGCTGTTCAGTCGCTGGCAGAATCCGTCAGTGGGCGTTTCTTGAACCTCTTCCAGCAAAGAAGTTTCTTGACGCCAAGTCGCCGCCTACTTTCCCTGCGCGGAAGTCTTCTGCGCAGGGTGGGTGTGGGCAGCGGAGGACCTGTGCTCTCCTCGCTGGTCTCCTGCGAAGAGTCCTGGAGCCTCCTCT
Source organism: Podarcis filfolensis (assembly GCF_964270895.1). Classification (NCBI taxonomy): domain Eukaryota; kingdom Metazoa; phylum Chordata; class Lepidosauria; order Squamata; family Lacertidae; genus Podarcis; species Podarcis filfolensis. Next base: position 100,593,251 of record NC_139605.1, on the reverse strand, counting down.
CTGCTTCCCCCATCGGCCCCCCTCTATCCCTGGTGTTGCGCTTATTTTCTTCCCCAGCCGGAGACCTGCCTCTCTCCCTGCTTGGCCCCTCTCCAGCATCGCTGTGGAGCCTCGCCTCCTCCTCTAGTTCCGATGGCAGTTCCCTGACAGTGACTGAACCAAAAGTCAGAGTAGAATTTCCCCCCCTAAAATCACCATCAGTGTTGTTTATACAGACACTACTTTTCCATGGTGAACCACGTACAAAGTGGGCTACTTAAATAGAATAAAATAACTATCCACAGAATGATAGGAGGGAACAGAAAGTTCCCTGGCCCAAGGGCTCCACACATCTACCAGACTGCTCAAATCACAACCAGCATTTTAGAATTCTTGGTGAGGCACCTGAGGACTGGAGTTGGGGAAAAGGAAGACCTAGGTCACTATTGATGTCAGTACAAGGAAAGGTGCTAGAACAGATAGTTAAACAGTCTGTCGGTGAGCACTTAGAAAATGATGCTTTGTTTACTAGGATGCAGCAGGGGTTTCTCAAAAAGAAGTCATGCCAGACGAATTTCTTTCTCTCTCTCTCTGATAGACTTGGTGGATCAGGGGAATGCTGTGGACACAGTGTATCTTGATTTCAGTAAGGCTTTTGACAAAGTCCCCCATGATATTCTTGTGGAGAAGCTGGTAAAATGTGGACTGGATGAGGTGACTGTTAGGTGGATTTGTAGCTGGTTAATCAACCAGCCCCAAAGAATGCCCACTAATGGTTATTCATCATCCTGGAAATAAGTGACAAGTGGGGTGTCACATCATTCTGTTCTTGGCCCATTACTGTTCAACATTTTTATATATTGGGTGAAGGAATTAAGGGGATGGCTCATCAAATTTGCAAATGACACCAAACTGGGGAGGAGGAGTTAATACCACAGATGCTGTGCAAGCAGACAATGGACGAACTGCAGTGAAGAGCCTGCAGACCTTGTTGGTAAAGGGAAAGTTACAATGGTTACTACCGAATTTGATGTGAGGACAAGACACATTCCCTAAGTGTGAGCACAATCATCCTTTCAAGTTATCTCACAGGAAAGGCCATTTAACCAGCAACCACAGAGGTCACAGCAACTCTGCTTTTGTAGACTCACTTAAGACATTTTGTTAAGGTTTCCTGGCTTAGTACATGGTCAAAGATATCGATGGACATCACCAAACACCGACAGCTTGAGCCAGATCCAACCACCCCAATTCCACTAGCTGAAACCAGCACAATGAGCCTGCCAGTGCAAAAGAGCAGCTACTGCCAACAGCTCTAAAAAAAATAAAAACCTGCTACTGAGAATCAGTAGGAGAGTTCTCTGAAAATGGATTTCCAAGTCAGGCACCCTCATTATCAGAGAAAAATGAAACTGCGTTGACAGAAAGCAGTATTTACACCTTTCAAGCAGGCAGTACAAACTGCCACCAGTGTGGTTATTTGTAAGCAGAACTGCAAGCTCATTTGGTAACAGGCAGGTGCAAAAGCAAAGGCAGAGTTTCACAGATGTAGCAGGAGTCCGTGTCAATTTTTGAAAGCTGTTTTAGAGAGAATGGGAATGTGTTATAATTCCTTGGCTACTGAGAACTTGAAAGTTGCTTACTGCATCACTCAAAACAAAAGCGAAAAGAGAGGAAAAAACAGTGTTAAGCGTCTCACCTGTACTGTTCCTGGGCCTGCATAACAACGAAGTCCCATTTGTGGTTGATTTTTTTGTGCAGCGTGGTATAATTTTCCTGGAAAAACAGCAGCAGTGAGATAGCAAGGAAAGACACAGACTTCTGTTTCGCTCGCAGCGCGAAGGATGTGATAAAGTGCTACAGCACACGGCCACACGTACGAAACACGGAACAAGTAAGATTGATGAGATTTCTCAGTAAGATTTATTAGCTTAGCCCACTGCTGTTGTAGCAATTAGGTGTATATTTAAGCTGACAAATTTGTTTAACAGATGTAGTTTAATAGGTGAGGGGGGAAACCAAAATCTGAAAGTAGAGAAGTGGGGGCGGAAACACTACAGTTGTGAATCTATGATGCTGGAACTACATGCTATCCAAAAGCTCAGGGCTGCTGCTAATCTTGGTAGTCCATGGCTGAATTACAGCAACACAAGAAGTTGCCTTCTGCTAAGTCAGATCATCAGCCTAGGTAGCCCAGTATTTTCTGAAGTTAACCTGCAGTGGCGCCCTGCCAGACCGATGTCAGAGACTGTGATCTTCTGCATGCAGAGCACATGTTCCACTACTGAGCTTTAATGCTCCACCGCCATGGATGTGCTTTACCAGAGGCGCAGGTTGCCCCCAAGATTGGGGGAGCCAACACATGTCGTCACATACAACGCTGCGCAGTCTGGTGCAACCTTCCACTAGTCAGCATGGATTCCTGCAGCACTTGGAGACACTGCACAGGCCAATGTGACCTCACACCAGGCTGCGCCGATCCCTGTGGCATCTCTCGACATCATGCATACTGGGGCAGCCTTCTATGACGTCCCACTGGGGCCCCTCAACCTTTGGTTAACCAAAAAGCTTGCACACAAGATGCTTAGCCAAAAGCTTGCACAAGATGCCATAATACTTTCTTACCTTTTCATATTCTTCTAAAACTCCTTTCCTTTTGATATTTTTCTTGGCTAGGTAGATGGCTGGGGATGATAAACAACAACATACACATGTAATTAATGAGAAGGCCCAGTGAAAGAAAAGTAAAATTACATCTTTTCCAAATAAAGATTTTGTCCCGGGTGAATCCACATGGCGCAAGATCCATATAAGCTTGTGTCTCCAGCCAATGCTGTTTTTCACAATAGGTGATTCCCACAGGAGTAGTGAAAGGAATCTGCATTGTGGTGACAACTCTGGTGCAGCGGGAAGCTTAGGGCAAATGTAGGAGGGGGGGATATTCTAAGGGGTGTTAGTAAGCTTCACTGTGATTGTAACTTTTTTCTTAATGTGTATAGGACTAATGTGTATACGACTAAGATCAGAACAGCTGTATGTTGTTCTGAATGGCTTTGAATTCAAGAAACAAATGACCACACTTCCTACAGAAGCCCATTCAGCAGAGAGTGCTCCTATTTTCCTGGCATGCACATCTAGAATTTACTGTAAGCAGCCATCTTTCCCACGCTTTGTTTTATCCGGAAGTCTTATTGAAGCTCTTTGAACTAAATATCTAGCTATGGAAATTATTTCTCCTAACTAGGCAGTGTGTCCATAAAAGCTAGCAATTTAAGCAGCGTATAATTAACACAGGTAGAGGGTAATGAATGCAGCACAATTGCAGGTTTGGCTAATACCAACATGTTTGGAAAAGGAACGGCAGTTTCATTTCAACATAAAATTGGTGTCGTGCATGAGAAAATGTTCTGAGGGTGTGTGTGTCGGTTTGTTCAATTTGTGTGGTGTTTTTATTGCTCCATTCTTATTTTCCCGCTGTGAATTCTAACCTTGTGCTCTGGTTAAAGCCAGTTTGCTAATTTCTGGTGTCTCAGCTACATATTCATGCGGCAGTGAGGTGCAGAGGAAGGCAAGTTAAGAAGCCAAATTAACACATTTCTAATAACACATTCCACAAACCAAATTAAGCCGAAGAAGTTTAGTCCAATCCTGTAGCACGTTTATGCAAAAGTAAGGGCCGCATCCAATGAAGCTATATGCAAAATGGACCAACTGAAAAGAACAGACCTCAGTTAGAAATGCCCATACATTTCAATGGGTCTACTCTGAGTAAACTAATAGCTAAACCAGGGGTCAGCAACCTTTTTCAGCCGTGGGCACGTCCACCATCCCTCAGACCATGTGGGGGGCCAGACTATATTTTGAAAAAAGAAGAACGAATTCCTGTGCCCCACAAATAACCCAGAGATGCATTTTAAATAAAGGGACACATCCTACTCACGTAAAAACACACTGATTCCTAGACCGTCTGTGGGCCGGATTGAGAAGGTGATTGGGTCACATCCGGCCCCCGGGCCTTAGGTTGCCTACCCCTAAGCTAAACCAAAGTTCAGTTGACTTAGTCCCACGTAAGGGTGTATCAGACTGTGGAATATTTCTTTAATAAAACATAATCTTATTCTTTATCTAAGGCTTAAAGTGGGGAACAAAATTCACATACATTCTCTAAAAAGTATAAGAAACAGATGGCCCAATTTGCATATGCAATCAATGCATCTTGGCTTTCTGTGTGTGGATTGCCTTAACATGTCATTTCAATCCTTCTTTTCGGTGGTTTCAGCACTGCCAGAATTGTTCGAGGTACTGCTTCACATTGCAACTTGCCACATGGAACAGTGTCTACGAGGCTATAGTTTCAGGAACCTGCTACCACACCACTGACCAGGCCTAAGGCAATTAAAGATGTTCAGAATTATCAAGGGACACAGCTTTTACCTGTACTGTTACACTCCAGACTACAGGTGGAAGGTTGTAAATTCAAATGCTCTGCTATGTTAAAAACTCCCTACCTGTGGATAGCTAGCATATCAGGGAAAAGGGATTCTGACCTAGCTTTCTCCTTGGTGCCAGTTTTCAATATGAATGGATTGCCTTCATATGAAGAGGTGCTTAAACATGTGAACATCCCATGCATACCTTGAAGTACTACAGTCCTAGGAAGGGTCCAACGCATTATATACAGTGGTACCTCGGGTTACAGACGCTTCAGGTTACAGATGCTTCAGGTTACAGATTCCGCTAACCCAGAAATAGTACCTCAGGTTAAGAACTTTGCTTCAGGATGAGAACAGAAATCGTGCGGCAGCAGCAGGAGGCCCCATTAGCTAAAGTGGTCCCTCAGGTTAAGAACAGTTTCAGGTTAAGAACGGACCTCCAGAACGAATTAAGTTCTTAACCCGAGGTACCACAGTATCTGCATGTTTTCTAAATCATTTTTTTAAAATGAGAGTTGAAATGAGAGTGTAAGTGGATACCCTCCTCTTCAAAGTGAAGTACCTCGGTTTTCGAACGTAATCCGTTCCGGAAGACCGTTCGAGTTCTGAAACGTTCGAAAACCAAGGACTCAACAGCCGACAGCTAGGCCTCAGGATCTTGCACTCAGCGGAAACCGCGAGGCATGTTCGACTTCCGAGGCGTGTTCAAAAACCAAAGCATTTATTTCCGGGTTTACAACGTACGTAAACCGAATATTCGTCAACAGAGATGTTAGGAAACCAAGGTACCACTGGACCTTTCCCAGAACTGATTCGTTTCTACAAACATCATCTTTGGAGTTCATACAAACACTTACTCCATCTTTTCCTCCAAGTGCACATGATTTACACAGAGCTGTCAACTTTTCCCTTTTCTTGCAAGGAATCCTATTCAGAATAAGGGAATTTCCCTTTTAAAAAAGGGAAAAGTTGACAGCTATGGATCTACACCTTTAAGATTTCACTAAAAGGGCAGAGAGTACCTCTCCGATCTTATGGCTTACCATAGTCTGTATCATCTGCTGCCCACTGCTGGGTCGGCCAAAAATACGGTGTCTGTAAGAAAGAACACAAAAACTAAGACCCAGGTTATCAACTGATTCTTTAACTAAATTCTTCTAAATCATTCTACCAGCTGGCATGTGTCTGGCAGCCCTGAATATTTTTAATGTTTTTGTAAATGTATCTTCTCAGCTATTTTATATCCATTCTGAATGAGGCCTGGAAAACAGAAAAATCAAACAAAATAAAAAAGGCAGGGAGAGGCAAGCCCCCAATCTTTGGGGGTGGGGGCTATTGTTTTGTTTCTCTTCTTGCTTTTTATATGTATTTTGTGTTTTTATCATGTGTTTTTATGCTCTGAGCCACCCTGATATCTGCAAATGAAGGGTGGTTATACAAATATTAACAACAACACTTAGAGTAGTAACTTTCACTGGATGTTGAAGCAGCAGCTCTCTCCCTATGTGAACACCACTGTGAGGTTTTTAAATGATTGTTCATGGCCCCTTCCCACTTTCTGGTCCAAACAGGTAAGGTCCACCCAACTAGGGATGTAAGAAGGCATTGGTTTCCATTCCAACCCATATTTGTCATGTGCAGTGCTGCTTCCATTCCACTGCATTTCAGCCTTTCGTAAAACCATGTTATTCGGTCACACTGTCTGCTATAGCGAAATTTTGCACAATTAATCACGTAATTATCATGTTATTCCACACCATTCCTTTCAATGCAAAGGAAACACAATGCAACTGGAGAGAGTTATCCATAGGAGACTATCAGCTGCAGACTGAAAATAACAACAACAGTGAATGCAAATCAAATTCGCCAAATTGACGTCTGTCCAGGAAATGAGATGGGTAAGTGAACATCAACGATTTCCATTCCTCCTTCCACCAGAATTTTCCAACATCTCTACACCCTTCCTGTGTATGTATGTGAGAGAGACAGGGGGGGGGAATGGGAGGATGCTGTGTCACTAATTGCCATTGCTTCCTCTTCGCCTGGATTGTTGCCAACTTCCCAGGCCACAGGTCTCTGACAGATTCTGTCAGGGGGTTAAAAATGAGAGTTTTTGTGTACTGTTGCTGACAAATTCAGTGAGGAGAAGTACATATGGGGTGGAGTGGGGGAACAATAAAGAGAAGCAGAGGAAAACGGGAACTGGAGGAAGTAAAAGGGAGCAACAGAGGACCCAGTACGATGGGGAAAGAGGAAGTAACCAAGATAGGGGCAGAGAGAGAAAAGACTGAGCAGCAGACCCATACGGGTGCGGGTCCCAAATGTACACTTGCCCTGGGCCTAGGAGGCCAAAGCCAGCCAGGGGGTCCTGCAAGGAACCAGGTGCTTTTTTGTTTGTGTTTATAACTTTATTCTAAAACGACTCCTGCCCAGGGCCTCAGACAAGCTCTGCTTGGGCCTGGTGAGCACTATGGTGCGAAGGGAGAGAAGGAAAAAGAGGGGGAAAGGGGTGGACAAACAGACATGTTGGATGAGTGACAGAAATGGGGTGCATACAGAGGTTTGTGGCAATGCAAATACAAGAGTGCTATGGGGAAAGATTTATTTAGGAGACCACTGTAAACAAATGAAAACACTGGAGGATTCTAATAACACTTGTAATGTAACAAAGACTATGGACAATATGGAGAGATATAAAATATGGACGATGAAATATTATGCAGTTGAAAATGTTGACAATAGGACCCAGGGAGGGGATGGTGGTGAGTCTGGAGATTCAGAGAAATCTCTAAACATGAACATATATTTGGTATTGTTATAACTTTGCACTTGTAAAATCAAATAAAAATTATTTCAAAGCAAAAACAAGAGTGCTATGGGATGCCGGCTTTTGGTGGTAAAATGAGAAAGAAGCAAGGATGGGTACAGAGGAAGAAGGCTGCAGGGTTAAAAGAGAAGGTGAGTGAGGCCTGCGGTGGTGCAGAAAGGGAGACCTAGAGGGAGAAAGGGAGATCAGCAATAAATTCATTTAAAGGGGGACACTGAAGCAGATTGTAATAAAAATGATGTCCTGTGGCTAACTTAGTGCTGGGGCCTTGCTGAGTTAACAAAAACTGCCCTCAGAGTGCAGCACAGCCAGGAAAGGGACCCAACAAAGAAGAGAATAATTTTCCTTGTGTGTATTTTTAGGTAGCTGAACCCCTGAGGGGGGGAACCCGTCATACCTACTCTTCGTAAAGTGACATGTACACAGATCACAGTATAAAAATAATGAACAGTAAAATTACAGCTGCAGCCCTTCCTCTACGGCACCCCTACACAGTTATTTGAGCTGTGCACCTGCTAACATTAAAACAATCTAGTTAAAACATTTTAAAAAGCTAAATGTAGCACGATGAAGCCACTGAAAAAGTCTTCCAAATAAGGCTATCTTTCAATGTTTCCTAAAGGCTGACAAAGAAGGACCGAGGTGAAAGATAAGGCAAAGTCACAGATTGAAAGGACTGTGAGAAGCTTCTCAGAGTTAAGAGCGAACTCATGCAGGAATGAATTGCCAAAGGCTTTAAAGAAGTCTTAACGTCTGTGGCCCACTTTACCTATCCTATTAAACCATCGTTAAAATAAAAGCATCGCTTAACATGAACAAGGAGCATGCAGATGGATGTTGCTTGAAAGGTCCCTGTTTGTGACCCCCATCCCACGTGCTACAGCACTAGGGAAGAATCAAGTAATACTCTGGCTTTTCATTACATCCGAATCCAGGCTTGTGGTTTCTCTTCAAATGAACCACAATCTGAAGCCAAGGTTTGTTCCTGGCTTACCGCTCGTGGTTTGGTGAAAACGAGTCCCAGTTCAGAAAAGATGCCAAACCAGACTATGACTCACAGGAGCCAACTCCTATGGGCTGAGGTCCCTTTGCCCCCCCAATAAAATATTGGGGGAGGGCAGGCACCCCTCAAAGTTGATGGGCATTCCATTCAAATGGTGTGGGCGTTTTGTAATTGATTATGTGGGGTGGGGCTTACCTGCCCCCCCCCATTTTATTCCCGTTGGCACCCTTGCTTTGGCTTATTTCCTCCCTAGAGTGGCACCAGTTGGAGCTGGGTAAGAGCTAAAGGTAAGGGGACCCCTGACCATTAGGTCCAGTCGTGGCCGACTCTGGGGTTGCGGCGCTCATCTCACTTTATTGGCCGAGGGAGCTTCCGGGTCACGTGGCCAGCATGACTAAGCCGCTTCTGGCGAACCAGAGCAGTGCACGGAAATGCCGTTTACCTTCCCGCCGGAGCGGTACCTATTTATCTACTTGCACTTTGACATGCTTTCGAACTGCTAGGTTGGCAGGAGCAGGGACAGAGCAACAGAAGCTCACCCCATCATGGGGATTTAACCCACAGCGCCACCTATGTCCCTTCGGGTAAGAGCAAAGCACCCACAATTTCAGCAACAAGAATTAGCATGCTGCTCTTTCACATTTAACCACTGTTAATTTTATTCATAGTTTCATGGAAGGCTGGAGAACCTCAGGCCCAGAGGCTGAGTGTGGACTTCCAGGCCACATGCAACAGTTTCTCTCCCCCAAGCCACACCCCTTCTTCCTAGGCCACACCCCTCACTGAGGCTCAAGTGTTTTGAACTGGGTAAGGCCTTGCTAGGATGGAGAGTCCATTTTTTGCATGGCTGGAGCACTGCTGACTGTAGAAATGTAGAGAGTTCCCTCTGCAGCTCAAGTCCCGGTTCCTCTGGTTTGCAGCCCCAGTGCAGGTGTCTATGAAGCAATGTGAACCTTGAGTTGAAAAAGGTTTTAACCTGATATGTGAATGAGATTTATGCGAAAAGTCTAAAAGACCTTAGCAGGCTTCCATTTCTTCTGCTTGTGGCTCACTGCTCTGCTCACCTGAAACCTGTAGAGGCTGCTGTCTGGTCTGAGATTCAGATTCTTCGAATCCTGAAGAGGATAGATGTATCCGTACCTGATAATCATACTTCCCAAACTGAGTGCCTCTGAAAAAGAAAGATATCAGCTGCTTTCACTGGTGCACACAGATGCAGAAACAATCAGCTATTAAAAAGACAAGAATTCAAATACAGTGGTACCTTGGTTCTCAAACTTAATCCGTTCCAGAAGTCTGTTCCAAAACTAAAGCGTTCCAAAACCAAGGCCCTCTTTCCCATAGAAAGTAATGCAAAATGGATTAATCCATTCTAGACTTTTAAAAACAACCCCTAGAACAGCAATTTAACGTGAATTTTACTATCTAACGAGACCATCAATCCATAAAATGAAAGCAATAATCAATAAATTGTACTATTCAATAAGTAAGACAGTATTGTAGATGATAAAAATTAAAATTATTTTTTTTCCCTGCACTGATGATAGTCATTGTTTGGATGGGGGGGGGGCTTTTATCCATTTCCGCAGTCACACAATCAATCAATCAATCAGTAGCTGAACTGGGTTCCACACAGTCGCAAAAACGAATTAACCGAAAAAGAATCAAAAACGAAAACGCAAAATAAATAGCAAAAACAAAAGCGCCAAACTTAATCTGTTCTGGAAATCAGTATGACTTCCAAAATGTTTGAAAACCAAGGCGCAGCTTCTGATTGGTGCAGGTGCCCTGGAAACAATAGCCAACAGCCGCATCAGACATTCGGCTTCCAAAAAACATTCAAAAACTGGAACATTTACTTCCAGGTTTTCGGCGTTTGAGAACCAAGGTACCACCGTACTGGGGGGGGGGGAAGAGAAGAGGGAAAGGGTGGGGAGGAAGCTTGACTAAACGCCACCCGTGTTTCCCGCCAAAACTCACCTTCATCGGTAATCTGCAGGCGTTGCATAAGCCACTGTAGCATATCAGAACCTGGAAAGCAAGAGCAAGAGCAGACAGTGTAAATCATCAGAATAACAAAACTTCACATTCTGACCTCCGCGACCTGCTTACAGGAACCGCCTCTCATCTAGAAAGCCCCCCCCCCGCCCCTGAGGAAAATGCAGATCCAGACCTGCAACTCCCATCCTCAGCCGCTACAAGAGACTTGTCAGACTGGAAATGGGTAACAGCAGTGGCGTAGCGTGGGTTGTCAGCACCCGGGGCAAGGCAAGTAATTTGCGCCCCCTAACCGGTGGATTTGCGCCCCCTAACCCTAAGCCCCAGATGTTGCGCCCGGTGTGGCCGGCCCCCCCTGCACCCCCCACGCTACGCCACTGGGTAACAGCTTGGTTTTTTTCCAGATAGATTTCAAACGTGGTTTGAAAAAGTGACAGTCACTTGTAGCCACGTGTACGTACGCTCGTCCCACTTTCACTTCTCTTTGTATTTGATATCTTATTGATTTGTTTCAGAAGGGCAAACATTTGTCCATAGCAAGGCGGTGTCATAGCAAAGCATAAAAAGAGGGCAGGCGGGTGGGAAATCCGGCGAAGGGCGCGAGAGGGCTGTCCCACAGCTGCACCGTGGTTTACGTTTTGCTGCAGCCAGTGCTGATTGGACAGCGGCTGGATAGCGTTGGCCTCCGCCCCCAGCCAGATCACTGCGGGTCCGATGCCCACCCGCAACGCCGCCCACTGAAAAGCGGACAACCTTGAGGCACAAGGGACAGTAAGGAAAGAAAGAAAAATCAAAATCAAAGCTTGGCCACCAATTTCCTACACCAGATGTTCCTATGATGACCAGCTGGCACAGTTCTGTGAAGGAGGTACTCGGTGGAACTTTGCATTCAGCAAAGCTGATGAAATGACACGTGATTCCTATTTCCCCCATTGATGCACCTGGAATGGCTACCCCCAAATGACAGCTGAGGGGAGAGGAGGCCTGATGGAGCTGCCCTGCCACAGAAGAGTTGATGGAGTGAGCTGTGGTTCACAACTCTCCCAACAGGGACCAGGAGAATCTGGGAAACCATGTGCACAGTGTTCAAAACTCCCATTGTTCCAGGCGCATTTTGTGACAGGGGATTTCATTAATGCCAGCAGTTTCTGGGCGCAGTACTGCGCCTAAGATTTCAGATTAAAACTGCCACTGCTGGAAGAAAAGGAGGGCCTTTTTCTGCCTCCCCACTTCCAGCCGCTCTCTGAAGTATGGAGAAGGGACCCTCATAAGAATATTAGAGGGGTGGGCAAGGGAAGTGTTATGTACTGAGTTGAATAGGATCCAAAATGCAGCTGTCTGATTGGTCTTAGAACAATAGGATTCAGAATGCAGCAGCCTGATTGGCCCTAGAACAATAGGATCCAGAATGCAGCAGTCTGATTGGTCCACAGGAGCCACCCAATCCAGCTCCAGATGGAAGTGAATCCGCAACCTGATTGGCCTACAGGTGAATCCCGAAATTAGCCAATCAGGTGAGGCCCATTGTGTAAATAATGTATATAAAGCAGACATTCTGGGGGAACTTCCATTCCTCCTCACCACTATGAGCTGAATAAACAGCATGAAATCCACTCTCGACTCCAAGTATATTTCAGGAAGCATGGTTTTGTTTTTTGCACTCTTTAGATGAGGACTAGACCATGTGAAAAATGAACACAAGAATTTAGCTGCACTTCATTCATTTTCAGTTTTACCTTCTTGTTATTAAAAAGCATGCCTAAACACTCCATTGCAGTACCCATAACCAAGGTTTAAGGTTCCATTTAGCTCCTAGCTTTCATATTTCAGTTTCTAACACAGTTTCTGAGTCACAGGTTGGTTGGTCACACTTTTTTTAATGAAGCTCTGTTTTAAAAAAAGCAGGATGAATAAATATTTGAGTTTACATCCCTTTCTTTGATGAGCATTCAAAATCCTTTGTGTCATTTTTAACTGACTTGAAAATGTGGAGAACTAAAATTAAGGTGGGGGGGGGGAATGGAAACACAGAGAATCTGAAGTTGAAAGTTAGCTATCCGGGAACAAAGCAGTTTCAGGGCAGTAAACTACTCTGGTTCATTTGGTTACAGACATCAGAGGTGGCATGGAAGTCTTAGCAATACAGCAACCAAGGCGAGAGGGGTGGGATGACAGGAGATGCTCTGTTCTTGTGATGTTGCACTTCCTGTTCAAATTCTAAAAGCCGTAGGATGAAATAACTGCCTTCTCATCCTCTCACCAACTCCTTCATAGCAAATGGGCTGACAGGAGTTTTAGACCAAAACATCTGGAGGGCACCAGGTTGGGGAAAATTTGTCTTTTTAAAAAAAAAAAAAAAACACTTCTAAAAGCTCATATTCCTGCCAGTTCTCAATGCATATGTTTTACTGCATACTTTCGTGAAAGAGGGAGAGTATTCAGGGTTGCCACTGAAAGGCTAAATCATAATCCAGCGTCAGGGGAAACGGAATTGTGTTCTCTCGACAAGGTGACTCATTGGGAACCTTATTATTTCCTGCGCGAAAGAGAAAGGGCAAGCTAGCCAGGAACTGTGCAATTCAATTAGAGGTTTGTAAATTAAAACGGAACACAAAGAGAGATGTCAGGTTTCAGAGGCCAGAGCTTGTAACTTGGGGAGCAAAAAAAAAGGACGCATGGAACCAGTACGAAAGGAAACATTACCATCTTCAATAGAGGTATGTTTGGTGAGCTGTAGGGGAATTGACTGGGTGGAGGAAAATGATAAATAAGCCACAGAATGCTTCGTTTCAAAGGCATTAGAAGTATATATACATAGATACATACAGGAAAAAATATAATATCAACCAGTTGGAGTTGGGAGAAGACCACAGTTCAAGAAGGACACTGACAAACTGGAACGTGTCCAGAGGAGGGCAACCAAAATGGTCAAAGGCCTGGAAACGATGCCTTATGAGGAACGGCTAAGGGAGCTGGGCATGTTTAGCCTGGAGAAGAGGAGGTTAAGGGGTGATATGATAGCCATGTTCAAATATATAAAAGGATGTCACATAGAGGAGGGAGAAAGGCTGTTTTCTGCTGCTCCAGAGAAGCGGACACGGAGCAATGGATCCAAACTACAAGAAAGAAGATTCCACCTAAACATTAGGAAGAACTTCCTGACAGTAAGAGCTGTTCGACAGTGGAATTTGCTGCCAAGGAGTGTGGTGGAGTCTCCTTCTTTGGAGGTCTTTAAGCAGAGGCTTGACAACCATATGTCAGGAGTGCTCTGATGGTGTTTCCTGCTTGGCAGGGGGTTGGACTCGATGGCCCTTGTGGTCTCTTCCAACTCTATGATTCTAAGAGTTTAATACATATCATGAATGAATCTGGCATTAAGTCACCACCTATCTTTGTACTCTGCACTGTAGGACAGGTTAAAACTAGAAGTTTTAAATAGGGCAAGGCTTCAGGAATGCACTCCCCCCCGAGCATGTCCTAATCTTCATCTCCAAATGCCTCCACAATGCAGATTAAAAATGTTAACCTTTCCTGACATTGCGCTGATCACTTGAGACTTTTGCCAAGCAGCCAGGAGCTCTTATCCCTACTCTCTGCTTCCTGAAATAGATGAAATTAAAAGATTAGCCTGTAACGCAGACCTGTGCTAGGCAACCCAGCTTGCACCTGTTCTTTTCCCTTAAAGAGGCGGTGCTTATTTTCTGAATGCTGGGGAAACATCATCCATCCCTGGCACAATGTGAGTGGAGTGGAGCTGTTCCTGTTTATTCCAGGCGGGACTGTGGCCTAAGATCTTCTCTTTAGAGAAGTTCATACAGTTGTACCCAGTGGTGTTGCTCAGCTGCATTTATTCATCGCTTACTCCGTAAAGTACCTTAAAGCAGCTTATAATGATAAAAAAAATATACAGTGGTACCTCTGGATACGAACGGGAGCGTCTGCGGGTTGCGATTTGCCGCTTCCGCGCATGACGTCATTTTGAGCGTCTGCGCATGCGCGAGCGGCGAAACCTGGAAGTAACGCATTCCGTTACTTCTGGGTTGCCCCGGAGCGCAACCCGAAAACGCTCAACCCGAAGCTACTTCAACCCAAGGTATGACTGTACAGTGCGTAAAATAAAATGCATCAAAATGATACTAAACATTATTGACTAAAAATGCTCATCCTGCAATAACATAAAAGGGGGAAATCTTACCCTAAAAGCCGAATTCTTGGGTGAACAGGAATATCTTTACCTGATAATGATAGTGCCAGGAGCATCATTGAAACACAAACATTCAACTATTCAAGAGCCGCCAATTCTTGTGTTGCCACCCTCCAGACCTCCCTCAGTGGGGCACATCAAGTAGGGACTCAGATGACAAACACAGGGTCTGAGTAGATTCATGCAGAGAGTGGCTGGATCCTAAGGTATTAGGGTCCTGATCCTCATAGGGGTTTATAGCTCAGAAACAACACTTTAAATTGAGTCTGGGAGCTGATCAGCAGCCAGTGCAGCTATGCTAAAAACGGAGCTAAATGCTCAGACCTCCGACCTCTGATCAACAATCTGGCCACCAAACTCTGCACTAGCTGCAGTTTCTGAACCATCTTCAAAGGCAGCCCCTTGTGCAATGCACTGCAGTAATAAGGTTTCCTTCATTGCATATCTTCTTAGGTGCCATTGGCCAATGAAACAATCTATGGCCTTTAAAACTGCGGGGTATTGTTTTCGTTTGTTACTATGGTATGCAATTTTGGGTCTTTATTTTGCAAACCACCCTGTGGTCCTCGGCTGAAGAGCAGCATAGAAACTTAGTTAATAACAATAAGAAAGAATTTTTCAGTTATTCCCCCCTCTACCCTGCACGCACACACAGAAACCAAACAAATGCACAATGCACCGTAAACATGCTCTGGAGAGTTCCCCAACCTTCTGAAGCTGATATCGGGAGCTGGAGCTGCAGAGACTGGGGAAAACATGGAAAACTGCACCCCTACTTGTTGGAAGCCTTACAATCAGCTGCTAACCCTCAGAAACCTTTTCAAATATCAGC
The DNA here is from genome assembly GCF_964270895.1 of Podarcis filfolensis. Taxonomy (NCBI): domain Eukaryota; kingdom Metazoa; phylum Chordata; class Lepidosauria; order Squamata; family Lacertidae; genus Podarcis; species Podarcis filfolensis. The sequence continues at coordinate 100,577,975 of NC_139605.1, read as the reverse complement.
ATCAAATCAATAAAAATGCAGTGTTAGCAGGACTGTACAGATGTTTAACATCCAGAGAAAGGCAGCTATGATTTGCTCTGGTCAGACCTCACCTGGAGTACTGTGTCCAGTTCTGGGCACCACAGTTCAAGAAGGACACTGACAAACTGGAACGTGTCCAGAGGAGGGCAACCAAAATGGTCAAAGGCCTGGAAACGATGCCTTATGAGGAACAGCTAAGGGAGCTGGGCATGTTTAGCCTGGAGAAGAGGAGGTTAAGGGGTGATATGATAGCCATGCTCAAATATATAAAAGGATGTCACATAGAGGAGGGAGAAAGGCTGTTTTCTGCTGCTCCAGAGAAGCGGACACGGAGCAATGGATCCAAACTACAAGAAAGAAGATTCCACCTAAACATTAGGAAGAACTTCCTGACAGTAAGAGCTGTTCGACAGTGGAATTTGCTGCCAAGGAGTGTGGTGGAGTCTCCCTCTTTGGAGGTCTTTAAGCAGAGGCTTGACAACCATATGTCAGGAGTGCTCTGATGGTGTTTCCTGCTTGGCAGGGGGTTGGACTTGATGGCCTTTGTGGTCTCTTCCAACTCTATGATTCTATGATTCTATGATTTAAAAATAGAAAGTACCCCATTTTCCTGTTGCCTCAGTCAGAGACAAGACTGATTTTATACTGTTATAGGAGATGTTAAAAGTTTGGTGAATGTTGATATTCTCATGTGAATGCTGACTACCTAGATGGATTGGATTCTATTTGTTTAATATGCAAACTGCCTTGGGATTTTTTAACCACAGGGCAACATACAAATATATCAAACAAACAAATAAATAGTGTACTGATTCACATGACACAGCCAGTCAAACTATGGTGTACCAAGACCGCACTGATATGCAGTCTCCTGGAGAGGAACTCATAGTTGCTTTGCTTCTCCCCAGTTCTTTAACTCCCATGCCATGCTAAACCACGGTTTGGCTTAGTGCAAACAGCTGCAATGTACTTTTCTGCACTCTTAAGTCATTCTGTTGACTTCAGTGATACTATCAACCAAGAAGAGGCTGGTTTTGTCTCAGAAGTATACATTTATCAAGTCATCTCTCCATTCCTGGCTTTTGACATAAATCTCTCAGGTGCTTGTTATTCATTAGTCAAAAATTTGTTCCATCTTTTGTCAAATAACACTCAAGGCAACTAGCAATAATAATAGCAACACCAATAATATTGCTATCAGCAATATTAGGGAGGGAAAACAAAGCAAACGAAACAGTAATAAAGTCGATATAAATACCAATCAAAACCAGTTTTAACAAATTTAGTGTTCAGCTTCTGGCCAGACAGAGTGTGGTCTTGGAAAATTTCACAGAACTGTTTTCCCCGACCTCAGGGCAACTTTCCGTACACACCTTGTAGCGAAGTTAAAAATCAACCTCATTCTTTTGAATAAGTCAACAATTGTTCCGGGTGAGTCCATGCTCATTTGGCAAACTCACTAAAACAGGTTCCTACAGGGCTACCGGTTCTTCACTGAGAGACTGAGCCTATGCCTTTAAATATTCTAAGACACAATGACAGAATGCAGCTGGTGAACATGACCCACATCCCTCCTCCGTCTGTTGTGGAGCGAAATTAAAATCTGCTGGCCATAGCAATCATCAGATTGGCAAAGAAACAGTGTGGGACAGGCAGGGGCTGCACTTTTTCTCAGTGCCTTGGAACATTTCAAGGAACAATCTGTGGGTTAAGAGCTGGTCTCCTGAACTTATTGGAATATTACCAGTGAACGGTGGAACTCGTCATACGATCAGCCCCCGAGTGGCTAAAAAGAAACGAACAAGTCCTATTTCTTCTGTGAATCTACCCCTTGGACTGAGCTTTTAAGCACATTTGCGTGGTTCTGGTTTTCCACTGAATTCAACCACAATGCACTTGGCAATGCTCTGCAGTATAGTTCCTTCATTAGAAAGATCACACCGATGCTCCTCATAACAGGGGCATACCTAGGGGTGGGTCAGGGTTGACCCCCTGCCAAGGACGCAGGCCCAGGAGAGTGCAGAAATCATGCCTCTCCACTCTTGGCTTGTAGTGGCTAGGATTTCACCCACCCATCTACCCGAGTGCTCGCTGGGCCACTCTTCTGCTGCTCTGGGCAACCAAGTGAGGCACACATCTCCTCTGGGCGCCTCAGCAGACAAACACAAGGGATGGGGGCGGGCACAAATACAGCTCCTTGCCAAGGGCACAAGAGAACCTAGGTACGCCTCTGCCTCATAAAGGCACAAAGGAACTACTGTGAACCATAACTTCCCCTTCCAGTTCTACCTGCTAATTTCAACTGACTTCCAGGACACCTTTGTCTTCAGTGAAGAGGGTTTGGTACATATGACAAGGGCAAAATGGTAGTAAAGTATTTACAACATGCTCTGGAGCTTGCTTTTTTTAAAAAAAATAATAATAGCAATCCACAAGGAGGTGCTTAGAGTATGTTTGCAGGGTTGCCTTGTGTGAACATAGCTGGCAGGCACCAGAGTACAATTGTTGTTGTAGAATACTCAGTAGACAGTAATGACAGGCTCGCAACTTCAAAGCACCACCGCTACCTGCCTATTTCAGATTCAGTGTGTTCTGAGGGAAGGACTGCTGTAATTTACAGGCATAGGGGTAGGTTGGATATTTTGCTCCCAATTTTGTGATCCCACGACAGCACAAACATTCCTTATCATAAATTGTCTTCTTTCGCAGTGTCAGGATGGCAGTCCCCTTGCGGCTGAAGGACTGTGTAATTTTGACTGTTGGATTATTTTATACAAAAGGGGGTAAATGGTTTCTGTTGCACTTTGTAGCTGCTACTGTCAGACTTACCAGTCATTGCATGCGGGATATCGACGACCGTGACCTTCTGAGCGTGCGTTTTGATGCCAGAACTTGGGTCCTGCATCTCCACCAACAGAACTTCCAGCTGCAAATTGGAGCAGGTGCATATTAAGAAAAACAGGGGGAATGTGTTGAGCATGTAAAACAAAATCAAGAGAGTCAAGAAGTTTGGTCGGCCTCACTTTCTCTTCCAATATCCCATCAATTTCATAGCTATTCCAGTGGTGTTATTCTATTACATAAAAACCAAATGAGTATTTCGTGTGTCCCATGATGCTTGTTGTTGCATTTGGTGGTCAAAGCATTCCAGTGACAGCTACTACTTATAATACACATACTTCTCACTAGGAATGTATTACATTAGCGGTCAGGTACTCTTACCTAGACAGTATCTTTTAAAGCAGAGACATCACCTTGCCAACAAAGGTCCAAATAGTTAAAGCTATGGTTTTCCCAGTAGTGATGTATGGAAGTGAGAGCTGGACCATAAAGAAGGCTGATCGCCGAAGAATTGATGCTTTTGAATTATGGTGCTGGAGGAGACTCTTGAGAGTCCCATGGACTGCAAGAAGATCAAACCTCTTCATTCTTAAGGAAATCAGCCCTGAGTGCTCACTGGAAGGACAGATCCTGAAGCGGAGGCTCCAATACTTTGGCTACCTCATGAGAAGAGAAGACTCCCTGGGAAAGACCCTGATGTTGGGAAAGATGGATGGCACAAGGAGAAGGGGACGACAGAGGATGAGATGGTTGGACAGTGTTCTCGAAGCTACCAGCATGAGTTTGACCAAACTGCGGGAGGCAGTGGAAGACAGGAGTGCCTGGCGTGCTCTGGTCCATGGGGTCACGAAGAGTCGGACACGACTAAACAACTAAACAACAACACTCTTACCTGCCAGAGCTCATACTGCTCTCCTGCTTCCCATTCCCACCCCACATTTCCCAATGGGATTATGATGTTCTTGGGCAAGATAGATAACAGCAGGGAAGAGGAGAGAAGGAAGTAAGGAAGAACTGGGTTGCTCAAGTATTCTTTGAAATTCCAGCCTCAAAGTCCATTGCTAGGCACGGCTGAGATTCATCAACGTACTTAAAAACTTTATTGAGGTTTTTTATTTTTACTATTCAACTTGAGCAACCCAACATTTTTGGGAGCCAATCAGGTGGGTGGCTGCCCATCCCTAATCATAAGAAACAAATAAACAAAGCAGGCAGAAATTAAGAATCTAGGTGGCTGCAAAAGGCAAAGACACAAGGCAAAGCAAAAGGAGAAAGCTTAAGGCAGGGGTAGTCAACATGGTGAAAATACAAATGTTCAACGCCCATCAATCCCTCCAGCATGGCCAAAGTCCTGGGATTATAGGAGTTGTGGTCTAACAGCACCTGAGCGGTTGGCTACCCTTGGCCTAAGGTGTAACAAGTCTTCCTTCTTTTCTTATGATCCACAGACCACTACACTAGATAGTGGGGGGAGAGGAAAAGGAGTACTACCACATTCACCAAACCAGCTGACCACTTGCACTTGCGGACCAAGACAACTGCAACCTCGGTTGACATTGACTACGGAGGAGAATGTTGCTCTACCTGTTCTGGCAAAGCACTCAGTAGACAAGGCAGGCTGATCTGCTCCTCTTGCTGGTACTGAAGGTGTGCTGAGCTATAAAATGGTGCCACTGTGACTCATGATGTACAGGTCACACATTTGTATTTTCCCTTTTCCTTCTTCCTAGCAGAAGGAAGGGGGAAACGAAAGGGCATCTGCCTGTTGTTCCAGCTTGATGCAGGACAAAAGAACTCTATACTCGACAATATATTCATAAGAGATCATAGGGCCTGTCCCAGCTCAGTGTGGAGAGTTGAAGAATGTGCAGGATGGGATAAGGACTTCTGTCCCTCGTCTTGTTGTTCTGTATTAAAATAAAGCAGCTGTTGTATGCAGGTAGGGGCTGGAGTAACTGCAGGAACATTCAACCTCTGCAAGAAAGGGGCAGATAAGTCTCATTTTTGGACATGAAGACCGCACACCTGCATAACACATGGGGCTGGAGAAATTGTCTCCTGATTTGAAAGTATTGACCTAAAACCCACAATAATTTGGAAATATGTCCTTCTCCTTAAAAAACTTTATTGTGTATGGGAGGGATAAAAAATTATGTCCTGCAGTTGGAGAAGTTACAGGAAAGTGGTAATGCCGCTCACATCTCTTCCATTTTATCAAGAAGGCTCTGGTCACAGTGGAATAAAATGGATTGCTTAGAGCCTGGAGCATAGTGTACTTTTTTCAAATGTAAAAGGTACGGTAAGTCAAGAAGGAACAATGACATTCCCAATATCTACTGATGCCACTGAAGACGGTTCCATCCTGTTCACCTTTCATTCACTTGAACATAACCCAGAATGCATGTGGCAAGGACCTGGCGCATGGTGTTTATGTCTTAACACTTATCTATTCACACCCAAATAACTGCATCAAGAAGCACTAGTAATACATCTATGGATCCCAGACACATGTCCCTAAATGTATGCTATCCGCCATTTGTGTTTTCTGCAGGAAACCCCGATGTTTCTTGCAGAAATCATAATATGTATATGCAAACAAGTCCTTTCAAGGATTCAAAGAATGGCCAAGTACATGCGCGCCCAAGCCTTCAAGTGTCGCAGACCAGATTTTCATGCATTTGCCTAATTTAATTCCCCTGAACAATAGGAAGAAGTCAGAAACGTTCCGTAGAATCTTCAGTAAAAATCAGAATCTTGCTGCAAGTCTCACTGTGTTCAAAACGAAGCGAATCTCCCAAGCCCCTCTACATCTTTGGCCAAAGTAATTTGTCAGGCTATGCTGTTTTGAGCCCGCAGGTTCTTAACATACACAAACACATCCCTACTGCTGCCTCATCCCTATGTACTTGCCTCTGTAAAGAGCAAACAGTGTGTTCAGAAAACTCGCATCAGTCGGATGGTGCAGGGCATACTGTTTTTGTAATGAGCAAATAACTCCAGAGGCTTGTCACTTCCCTCTTCCCGCCGAGTGCCCTCTTGTCATTTAAGAAATATAATATATATCAAAGTGAACAAGGGAGATTGGGTAGGAAGCTTTCATTAGGTGCTGCTGTACTGACTCAGCCACAAACCATGCCTTTTGCTGATGAGAACACAGCAGGCCTTTTCCCTCATCTGAGAAGGAAAGTGGCTGCTTATTAAGAGTTCCGATATATTAAAAATTGCTAGCCATGCTGGCAGGCCAACCAATGCCCAGAAGGGCTAGTTTGCATAACAGTCAAGGAAGGAATGGGGAGGAATTCAATTCAGTTTGTGTTTCAACGCAAGCCTACCTCATTCGCACTTCCTGAAATAATATAGCAAATTGAAACAAGGCTGTCTTTTGAAATTCACACTTCTACAAATTTTGTGGTGTGGTTCTTTAAACAAATTAAATTGTATAAAAATGTATATATAAGACGAAACCACACGTATTAATGGAAATTGTTGAAAGTATCAGGGTGCGACTCAGCTTCCACTGTGGAATCTGCATGTGAGAGAGCAGAGGAACCTCCAAACTTCCTAGGCTGGCATCCTTGCGCTGAGCTGTGTGACAAACCAAAATTAACAGATCTGTCTATCCCGAAGATGAGGCTAGCAAGTGGTGGAGCTATCTGGTGCAGCTCTAGGACCCCAGCACATATTGCACAAGTGCATGAGGGAGGCTGTGTGTGTGCCCTCTGATGTGAAGGACCATGGGCCAGTACCAACAAGGCCCTGGATCTACTGATGTGCTAAACACTGAATAAGAAACTTGAGGGGAAGCAGCAGGAAACACGGCAGGCATGCCTTGAAATAGGTTTCTGACTGAAAACTTAACTAAAGGAATAAGGGTACTGTATACTTAACAGTCTTATCCTTGCGGTCATGGGCAGGCAGCAAAAACATCAGTGTTGCCATACCTTAGTACCTCCCAGATGTGGGTGGCACTATGGTCTAAACCAATGAGCCTCTTGGGCTTGCCAATTGGAAGGCAGTTCGAATCCCTGCGACGGGGTGAGCTCCCATTGCTCTGTCCCAGCTCCTGCCAACCTAGCAGTTTGAAAGCACACCAGTGCAAGTAGATAAATAGGTACCACTGCGGCAGGAAGGTAAACGGCATTTCCGTGCACTCTGGCAGTCGTAACCGTGTCCCATTGCGCCAGAAGCAGTTTAGTCATGCTGGCCACATGACCCGGAAAGCTGTTTGTGGACAAACGCCGGCTCCCTCGGCCTGAAAGCGTGATAAGCGCCACAGCCCAATAGTCACCACTGTCCAGGGGTCCTTTACCTCTCAGACGTTCAGCTTGGTGTGTCAAAAGATGTCCCAAACCTTTCCTTACCTGCTTTTACTGCTCTCTCAGTATCTTTATATTATATAGGGTTGCCGTATTTCAAAAAGTGAAAATCCGGACACTAAAGTTGTTTGTTTGTTTGTTTTTTGTTGAAGTTGAGCCCCCCGCCCCAAATCTCAACAAAAAATGAAGTTTTAAACCTAACATATAACCAGGTTTTCCCAGATGTTTAAACCGCATTCAGAAAATTCTGCCTGGACGCCATTTTTAAAGGACAAACCCTGGCTATGTCCGAGAAATTCTGAACAAATAACAGCCCTATGTTACATTGAGTCACCTTGTTCCAGGTTTGCCAGATGCCCTATATAATGTATTATATAATAAGGCTCACACAATAGCCCTCCCCCATTGAGCTTTCGGCATCTTTCTATTGTTATTGAGATATCGATCTACAAATCCTGTCAATCCATCCCTTGTTGACTCTCTACTTAAGAGGAACGCATGACTGACTGGTTTGGGACAGTCATTTGCAGCTGCAATCTTCTGATGCCCGCTTACCTGAGAGTAAGCCCCAATGAACTTATTCTGAGTAGACAAAGGTCGGCAACACCACTGCAGTATAATTTAGCCTTCATTGCATTATGGGGCCTAAGGCAGCATGGTTCTCAGTACCATCCAGGTACTGACTAGGCCCAGACCTGCTTAACTTCAGCAGAGTGGTGGCCACAGGTGTCTTGAGTTTTAGACCAAATTCTCAGGTATGAAGTATGCAGTAGCATCTCGCAAGAAGCCCCCTTTTCCTCAAAGCTTCCCACAGGCATCAATGGGAATTGCTTTTTAAATTTTAGAAACAAGTAACGGAAGACAATGGACTTAGGTTGTTGCAGTAAGGCTCAAAAGGGAGAGGGGTGAGCCCTGCAACTTCTTTTTAAATATTAGAGGAAGGCAAGATGAAGACACAAATATGCGGACATGATCACTACTATCCCATCTTTACTACCTGTGGGCATTTTTTATAAACTGGATCCAGTTTCATCTTGTGCTTTATGACAAGTGAACAATATGAGGATAATTTATTATAATCTGTGGCAAAAAAAAAAAGATCCCCGTGTGTGTTTTGGTTTAAGTACAGGCATATTCTGGTAGAATCATGGACTTTATAGAGTTGGAAGAGACCACAAGGGTCATCTAGTCCAACCCCCTGAAATACGGGAATACTTTGCCCAACATTGGGCTCTCATGCTCTACTGACTGAGCTACGCCAGCTGTCTTAATATAAGGAAAATGTAATTCCTAAACTGATCTTTTGTTCCTTCCGGAGCTGATCTCCTTGCCTTCTGTGGAATTTGCAAGCATGTAAATCAAAACAGAACATGGCCCAATTGCTCTTTTAAATAAATCTTGACAGGCTCTAGGAACAAACAGTTCCAAAGGAAAACATTGTGGTATCCCGCTTTGAGCATGAAAAGTACAAGTGCTGGTGATGTATGACAAATATTGTGACACAAAATAAATTCACACTCCCTCTCATCTCTTTTCTTTTTTGCTTGTAATCCTGTCGCTGCCTCCTATGTTTGATACTCAGCTAAAACAGCTTAGATGTGAATGTGTTCCTATGTTGTGCCATAGTGTGTGCGCACACAATCTCACACACACACCAGAAATGGGCAGCTGTCCATATCACTGGGAAGTCAGCTAATTCTATTCAGCAGGATAAGCCACAGACAAGAAAGGCAGGAACGTTCAGGGGAGAAAAGCTGGGCTAATACCTTGCCTGCTTAAACTCTTTTCACATATTGGTGCTAATAAAATGCTTTTATATAGATGCTTTGGGGGAAAGAATGAGGTAGTTAATCCCAAACATAGTTATTTGTCAACATGCTGTCTGTAAGGTTTAAACTATTATAAAGGCATATATACACCCACTTTAAAGTAGATTGTGAACAGGCAGAGAAAACAGCTTGCAGCGTCTTTTGAGGGGGCGGAAAGACACCATCAATATGTCAAGTATATTTACTCAAATAAATGGCTTAGGTGGCAGTCTAAACCCCACTTACCTGGGAGTAAGTCCCAGTGAATTCAATAGGACTTACTTCCGAGCAGATATGGTTAGGATTGTACTGTCATTTACTTCCGAAAAAGGTTGATGAAAAAAAGGTGGGTTTTTCTCATCCTTTCCTCTGCATGTTTATGAGTGAGGTAAATGAATGCAAATGAGGTTGGCTCTCTTCTCCAAAATCAAATAATGGATAATGGATTATGTGATGTAGACCAATCTGTTAGCTGCTTAGAGTTGTTGGGTTTTCCCCCCTAAAAATGTTAAGCAGTCATAAATTATCTAAATAAATAGGATTCCAAATCTATGTGAAAGGCTGGGAGTACAGCACCAGGGGGTCGTAGATACTCTAGATTAATAACTGCAGCATAAAAACATCTGGGTCTACATGGGGTTAGGATGTAACTGCAGCAATGAATAACGCTTGGAGGGGGACGTGAAATTAACCGGGTTACAGTTCAGTGCTGAATTAGGGCTGCAGACCCCGGGGTGATGAGCTTTTATCCCTCAAAATTAAAATATTAATGGCCATCAAAGCAAAAAAATGCCCTCCATGCAAGAAACTGTAGCCTTATGAATGAGGTAAAATAATAAGAGCTATTTTTTAATATAAAAAATAATGATATATCCAAAATGCTTATAGCTGCTCAGTTTTATTTCAAGCAGCTATTGCTGCTCCCATTCGCAAACAAACTGTGTGTAACAGGTTGCTTTCATCCGGTGACTTCCGAAAACAAGGGTATTTTTGTCTTTATTTGCTCTGTAGCAAAAGGGCTGGGGAAAACAGCAAGCAAAGGTTCTTTTTAAAATACTCCACTAATGGAATCATAGGCTCCTTGGAAAATAATTAATTCTGAAAACTGTAAGAAACAGCACACCTTATCCGGATAACATGCCTATTGTTTGCATGCAAAAATCTTTGTGATATACAATTCTGGTCAGAGGGCAGATGTTTCCCAGATGTGTTCAGGGTTCCTGCACTAGCCAGTTCATCTATTTCTCAGGTAGACTCTTAAAATAATAGCAAGTTACCTTTTTCAGGAATGCCATTCTTGGCCTGTAACGCTGCCCTTGATCTATGCGTCTGATGGTCATGGTGGTCTACTTAGCCAAGCCGAAAGCTACAAAAAGAAGAGGAAGAAAGAAAAGAAAAAAACCGGCCTAACCAATTGCAGGGAAGCTGGTCCTCTTGTTACTGATTTCAGGCAAACTGCATGACTCGAAATCCCCTGCCTAGAGAATAAAGACAGCGGTGGAATCGGGCACTGTCCCGCCATAGCCAATCAGCAAGGAGCGCCGAGGTCTTATTTGCATGTGTTTTTGGAGTCTTTCCAAGCTGCCAGCATTAGGGGGAGCCCACTCATCTATTTACAATACTAACGGGATAAGAAACGGAAGGAGAATTCGGATCGGAAACTAATCTGAATCGTTTACGAGATTAGAAATTGCTAGCAGGTTGCACGTCCCAGCAAAGGAACAAAATTGGAACAGATGCTCTTTTCTTTCTTCTTCAGGATGAGTTGAGGTGTTGAAAAATATGGGGAAACAGACTTATTTCAATCTCAAACACTGCTTAGCTGGAAACGCTGGATTTATTTAGATCCCCACCTTCAGGTAACATTATAAAGCTGTAAAGCAGCCGGTTGCACCGAGAAAAATACAGGATGCATATTTTCCACATTCCACTGATGTGGAGCTTCTCTGGGCAGTAGTCCAGATCCAGGCCACAAATACTCAGAATCCGGACGGAGGGGGTCTCCATAGCTCATGACCTCACCTGATGATAATAAATAATAATAATAATAATTTTTTATTTATATCCCGCCCTCCCCAGCCGAAGCCGGGCTCAGGGCGGCTAACAATAATAAAATAATACAACATTCTAAAATCATTTCATTAAAAAATTACTTCAAATCAAATTGATGGCAACCATTGGGCTAGAGTTCTGTGAAGATTGCCAAAGGAGGGAGTCAGGCTGTGCCCTGGCCAAAGGCTTGGCGGAACAGCTCTGTCTTGCAGGCCCTGCGGAAAGATGTCAAGTCCCGCAGAGCCCTAATCTCTTGTGGCAGAGCATTCCACCAGATCGGAGCCACAGCCGAAAAAGCCCTGGCTCTGGTTGAGGCCAGCCTAACCTCTCGGTGGCCTGGGACCTCCAATATGTTTTTGTTTGAAGATCGTAAGTTCCTCTGTGGGACATACCAGGAGAGGCGGTCCCGTAGGTACGAGGGTCCTAAGCCGATGATGCTCCCTGTTTGGCTGTTGTAAGCTTCAGAAAGATGCTAAGGCTTGGACATATCTCCCATGGGGAGGAAAACCCAGATAGCAGAAGCTACTGAAAATGCCTTTGCATTCAGTCTTGCCGTATTAAACACAAGAGGGTGCTTGGAGTCAAAACTTCAGCCCCTGACCACCTGCTGTTCTTGCCCCCCAATAACCAGTATTTGATCAGTGCTCCAATGAACAGAGAAAGTGTCAAAACCTGAGTTTTCAGATGTGCCGTTATTGTGAGCCTACTGTTTGTTCCTGTTGGAAATGTACGTTTTTCCTTCATACCATCGACGTTGGCTGGCTTCCAAACAACAACTAGTTCCGCAGACCTAAGTTAGCTTTGGGTTTGTGTTTCTAAAACAACAGCTCTCCACATAACGTATGGCAATTCATTTTTTGAATTGAGAGGACCTTTCAAAGGAAGATTGTAGTATGGCAATTAGGTCTTCTGTTCATCGTCGTCATCATCATCATCATATATCCCTGGAAATTCCCCAGTCCTGGGGCATACTGAAAGTTGCTCTTTAAGAATCCTAGCCAGCCTATGAGTGTTAAATGCAACTGCCATTTTGCTTTGAGTTGTTTCATAGGCCACAATTTGTAAATGGAAAAGAATAAATTAGAATTTGATTTCAAGAGAATATGGCAGAATGGCCCCAAGCACTTGAGGTTGCAGTTCTCTACACATGTATCTGGGAGAAAGCCTAATTGAACTCAGTGCGCTTGTTTCTGAGTACTCATGTGTAACATTGCGGAAAACCAATCGTGAAAGCAGGGTAACATCATTAATCACCTCCCATAAACACACACAAACAATAGGAACAGAAGAAACTATGGCACTACAAGTCAGCATTTATCAAATGCATTTTGGAAAAATTATCAAGAGCATTTTTATATATAGCAACAATTGACATATCAGGGGTATTTTAACAACCCCTGTTACTGTCCTTACTTCATAAGATACATGCCCTTGTATCCTGAGTTGCAGGTCCATGGTGATGGAAGGGGGGGAGTTGTAAACAGTGAGGTCAGAAAATGAGATGAAAAGCAGAAAGGTGCAGGGATACATTACATTATTAACAGCGGCTATTAGCACATAAGCAAACAGTTGTGTGAATAACATTGACATTAGCAAGCTAATTAACACATGTAGTGTGATGAAAATCCATTGTGCTCATTCAGTACACAAATGATAGCACTGAGCCTCTTGAAGTCTCTTGAAGTCTTGTGATCAGAGCGGTTTCACTTTGCAATCCCCCTTTGAAGTTCCTTCGGTTCAAGGATGGCCACCTTTAGGTCACTGGTAGGGTATCCTGCGAGTTTGAATGTTTTCCCCTGGTTTTTCAACATTTGTGCCTTAAGTAGGGCACTGCTGGCAAGTATTGCCATATATCACACTGGAAGATGTACAGGTGAATGAACCTCCAGTGTTGAGGATGACACTTACTAGGTCTTGTTATAGTAGACATAGGGTCAGAGTTGTCTCCGAGACCTGATTCCTGTGTTCATTTCTGCTACATGTCTTGTTGTTACTAGTTAGTAGCTACAGTATTTTAGCTTGTGGAATTGCCTGTGGTCAGGTGTAGGATTTCACCCAAGGCCTGCGCTATTGTCCAGGATAGACTGTATATCATTGATCTCGAGGGATTTTAACTGGGAACTGAGGTGACAAAAAATGTGGCCTGTCATTTTCTCTTCTAGGCAGTGCTGTAGTTATAGGGGGGATTTTTTGCTCTGGTTAAAGCCTCCAGAGGGGCACCATTGAGGCTCCCAACCTGTATGTGTTTGTATGCAAATGCACATGGGGTGTGTGTCAAACTGGGTCTTTGGCCTGGGTGAAATGAAGCCTAATTTTGCCTCTGCTTTTGGATAATAGATAATACTTCCCAAGTTTTAATCTGTTCTTGTTGGTCTATTTTTTTTTCTTTTTTATGGTCTGTTGTTTTTTTCACTTTGTTAGGGGAACATTGTACTAAGAGGAAACTCCGATTGTTGTTGTTGTTATAATCTGAGCAGATGTGGTTACATCATAGGGATTAGCTGTAGACAATAGTGTGTTGGGGTGAAAACAGAAAGCATGTTAGTATGTGCAGCTACCAGTGAGTCTCCTATATAAGGAGATGCTCTGTTATGAACTTGCACAGCGGCATGTGAACCTCTTATGCAGACTGGTCTAGGATCACACTGATGGTGAGGTAGAAATTGCTGGAGTCGTGGTGGAATAGTTCAGATATCCCCAGTCAGTGAGTCCAGATTATAAAGATGACAATCATCAATAGATGTATCTCAGTTAGAGGAGAGGCTTTGAAGAATGGGAGATAAGCAAGTGTTATATCTGTGTCTTCAATGAAACTGTGAATGGCCACTGTTAATAATGTAATTATCACAGCCTGAGCTTTTCTGTCTTTGCTTTCCTCCCTACCTCACAGTTTATGTTTTAAATTGTGTTTGCTGATTGTGTCTTATTTTTTATTATTATTATTGTATATATAAAGAAATGTGCTTCCCTTATGGCATCCAGATGTGGCTGCTTCATAAAATCACATTAGAGACCTTGGGATAAGCAGTGCTTACAAGTGGGGCAGATCCCCACCATACAAGCAATGCGCATATAAAGAACATTACTTTATCCTCGGAACTGTAGTTTAAGGCTAATGGGAACTGTATCTCTGAGGACAAAACAATGGTCTCATGTGTTTCCTACTGAAGAATTGCAGCCAAACGCAATCAGAGTAGGCTCAACCTGATGGGGAGATCTTCCTTTCTTCTGTGCGGGAATGCTTAATTTCTAACAGGACAGGTGAAGATGCCCCCAGCCTGCTTCGAAGCAACATTCGAGAACCAGAAAACCAGTGTGGTATAGTGGTTAAGAGTGGTAGATTCGTAATCTGGGAACCGGGTTCGCGTCTCCGCTCCTCCACATGCAGCTGCTGGGTGACCTTGGGCCAGTCACACTTCTCTGAAGTCTCTCAGCCCCACTCACCTCACAGAGTGTTTGTTGTGGGGGAGGAAGAGAAAGGAGACTGTTAGCCGCTTTGAGAGTCCTTCGGGTAGTGATAAAGCAGGATATCAAATCCAAACGCCTCTTCTTCTTCACCCTCCAGTGATCGGATTCGGATATGTATTTGAGGGCAGAGGGAAACATGGGCATAGCCAGGATTTATGTTAGAGGGGTTGGCAGGACATCCACCTGTCATCATCTACAGTCAGTGGGTGCAGGAAGGCAGCTGCACCGCTAAATCAAGTAAATAAATAAAAATGCTTAAATAACTAACTGACCAATTGCGTCACAGATAACTCGGTTCTGCCCCCCCCCGCAACATAAAGCCTGCGCCCCTAAAATAAATCCTGGCTATGCCTATGCCTCTCTCTGGCTTTGCTTAGCAGATTTGGAATGAAACGTCTCAACAGCAGTCGTTTCAATTTTTCTTTTTAACCCGTGCTGGGGGAGGGGAATTGTCAAAATCATTCTACAATTTCTACTTTTAGTGAAGTATTTTTATTTAATTACTTGATTTTGGGCGGAGTGCAGCTCCTCCCCGCCCGCCCCTGGCGAGAAACGCACTCTGCACATGCTCTAAGCACTTTTCTCACTATACTTTAGGCGCCTCGGCTACCGTGAAAGTAAACCGATACGAGCAACCGATACGAGGGGGGTTCTGCCTCGCAGAAGAGAAATCACGTGACAAAAAAGCGCGCGGGGGAGTTTTTTAGGGAGTACACCGCACGGCCACGTGACGGAGGACGGCGGGAGCGTCGACGGACGGAAAGCGAGAAGAAGTCAGCCGCGTGACGACAGGGAGGCTCTTGATTGGGCAGCTCGCCCCGTGACGTCCTCGGAGCGGCGCCTCGCGTCACGTGGGAGTGGGCTGGTGAGGGGGGGGAGCGGCCTGCCCGTCCCCTGGAGCTACGCAGGCGCAGAGCGGCGCAGGGCCGCGGCGGCCGCTCCCTGGCTGGCAGTGCTCGCTAAGATGGCGGATTTCCTGCCATCGCGGTCCCCGCTGTCGGGCTGCTTCCCGGGCTGCCTGCTCAACAGCAGCGAGGCGGAGCAGCAGCGAAAGTCCAAAGAGATCGACAAGTGCCTGTACCGCGAGAAGACCTACGTCAAGCGGCTCGTCAAGATCCTGCTTCTGGGCGCGGGCGAGAGCGGCAAGAGCACCTTCCTCAAGCAGATGCGCATCATCCACGGGCAGGACTGGGACCGGGCCGCTCGAGAGGAGTTCCGCGCCACCATCTACAGCAACGTCATCAAGGGTGAGGGTGGAAGGGGGGGTCCTCCCTCGCGCGCGCCCCCGTCCGTCCCCCTCCCCAAACTTTGGGGCCACCGGAAAGAGGGAGGGGGGAGCAGAAGAGGCGCGCGCCCCCCGATATCCGTTGAGGTGGGGGAGGGGGAAGCCAGCAAAACAACAAAAAAGCGGTGGGTGGGGGAGAGAGAAAAAAGAACCGCAACGTTTGCAGGGAGAAATCCTTCAGCTGCTGCTGCTAGTGAAAGACGGAAGCCCAGAGAGAGAAGGAAAAAAGAGAGGGTGGGAAAGGTCTGCGGAGGCGAAGTCGCTGGAGCCTTGAGGGTGTACGTGGGGAGAAGAAAACACGCGTGTGAGGGCTGCGGCTTGAGAGGGTGTCTTGAGGGAGACGGGCCAGAACGAACGTCTCACTTCTTGCCCCCCCTTTTTTTTTGCCCTTGGGATCCACAGCCCTCGCCGCAGCTTTCCTGTTTTCACTTTTTCAGTACACGTGTCATCGGTTTTGGAGGGTGCTTGAGTATGGAAAGGGCCCCCCGTGCGTGTGTCGCCCGACTCGGTTGTGCTGGGACGAGTTGGGGATTTTCGAACGGGGCCTTTATAAAGAACCTGACAGCTGCCTTGTGCCGTGTGAGAACGGAGGGCTTTCTACGGCACTGAGAACCTGGGACGCTTTGCAGGCGAAGCATGTTCTCTACCACTGAGCTAGTGGTGGTGGACATGTCGTGGGTACAACATAACTCGGAGAAACGTGATCAGAGCATGATGAAGAAGGGACGGGAGGGAGGGAGTAAGGCGGAGTTGGGGGCGCAGAGAGTCTGGGTGGCAACGCTGGCTTGCGCTCTTTCATTTTGAATCCTGATTTGGAAGCATGCTGTTTAGTCAGTTGCTGTTTAGTCGTGTCCGACTCTTCATGATCCCATGGACCAGAGCACGCCAGGCACTCCTGCCTTCCACTGCCTCCCACAGTTTGGTCAAACTCATGCTGGTAGCTTCAAGAACACTGTCCAACCATCCATCTCTCTGTCGTCCCCTTCTCCTTGTGCCCTCCATCTTTCCCAACGTCAGGGTCTTTTCCAGGGAGTCTTCTCTTCTCATGAGGTGTCCAAAGTATTGGAGTCTCAGCTTCAGGATCTGTCCTTCCAGTGAGCACTCAGGGCTGATTTCCTTCAGAATGGATCGGTTTGATCTTCTTGCAGTCCATGGGACTCTCAAGAGTCTCCTCCAGCACCATAATTCAAAAGCATCAATTCTTTGGCAATCAGCCTTCTTTATGGTCCAGCTCTCACTTCCATACATCACTACTGGGAAAATCATAGCTTTAACTATATGGACCTTTGTTGGCAAGGTGATGTCTCTGCTTTTTAGGATGCTCTCTAGGTTTGTCATTGCTCAGTACGTTGGCTTAAAGATGCGAGTGCTCTTTTATGTTGGAGGAGTAGTTGGGGTCCTGGCATGTATATGGAATTAATAGTGTGGTGGTCAGGATGGCCTTGTGCCAGATCCTGTACACTCATTGGCCATCAATTGGCAGGTTGGAACCCACTTCACAACCTGATCCAAAGTGGGGTGCAGCAGAAGTACCACCGCCACGCATATAGGTGATGAAAGATTAAGAATGGGTCCCCAGATGCATGTTAGGGTTAAAAGTGAGTCCTGAGTCTGAAAAGGTTGAAGATACCTGTTGTGGTGTGCCAGTAGTTGTAGCAAATATATATTATGTTATGGGTATATTGTGATATGAAGCTGTGACTCTGGGTATGTAGAGAGACGAAACTAGGCATAGCACTATAGGCATAGGAATTGCAATTGCAAGGTTAATGAGGGGCTTCAGAGAAAAGTTTCCAGAAGTCAGTTACCTGAGTGTACAGAAGAATTGTGGACCTAAAAACGTAAGGCTTGCATATGGTGAAAATGGATTATAAGTGTGAGTAGTCATGTGTGTGTTTATAGTCACTCAAGATTAGACAGCCAAATGTTTCAATGTCTGCTGTGGGAGGTGAATGGTCCATAACGGAACAATGTGGAATGGCGTGCAAATCCTGCCTGGGGAGTTTATTTTTAAAAAGTATTCTTGAGATTTATCAAACAGGAGTTCATAGAAGCTTGTTATCATGCCTTGCTTATGACGCCTGACAGTTCAATTGTGTCTGTAGTTTTTTGCATGTGTAATTTGTTGCATGTGAAATTGGGGACGTGAAGGGTAAGCGAGGAGAGTTCTTGGTGGTTACACAGTGAGGAGAGAAGGGTAGGCATGGGGAGAGGGAATTTTTTTAGCTTTCACAAAGTGATGAACAGTTATGGAAATATGTCCAAAACTTGTCCAAGAATGGATATATCTGTACCGTTGCTTAGTGTCATTCTAATGCTGTCTTGTGACATGGAAGTGAGTAGTATAGGAACAAATTATTTTTGCATGTCAGTTGGCTTGTGTGCTTCCTCTCCCTGCCCCCTCCTGGCTTACAAAATATTTGGGTTTGGCTCAAGCTACAACTGGTGACAATATGGTACAGTCTAAGATCCAGCTTTAACCTGTCCAGTCTCGTTTTCAACTTCCTAACAGTTTCTCTTTTTATGCACAATGAGAGTTGATGTGTACAAATCTCAATTGAGTAAAAAAGCACAGAATTAAAGATGTAAGATTTCTGGGAATTTTGAAGTCATTGAGGGGAGGAAGGTTTTTCCCCAGTGTTTCCCCTGAATGCCCTTCCCTGGAAATTTTTGGATTTATTTATTTTCAAATACAATACTTGTACATTACATACTCTTTACATATTAAAAGGCATGTTATTACTTTAGGAACATTAGATGCATTATGTCTAACTTGATTTACCACAGAATTATCATGTCTAGTATATTTAAAATAACATTTGTTCAGGCAAATGGAATTTAAAGTTTTCGTTTAAAAATGGAACTACAAGCTACAAATTGTAAGGAACCTAGCATTTATTTGGTTTTGCCAGTAAATTAGCACGCAAAAACAATAACTAGAGACCATCAACATTATAGTACAGTGGTACCTCGCAAGACGAATGCCTCGTAAGACGAAAAACTCGCAAGACGAAAGAGTTTTTCGTTTTTTGAGTTGCTTCGCAAGACGAATTTCCCTATGGGCTTGCTTCGCAAGACGAAAATGTCTTGCAAGTTTGTTTCCTTTTTCTTAAAACCGTTAATACCCAGGGTGCATTGCTTGAAGAGGTGCAGTTCCGTGCTTCGCAAGACAAAAAATTCGCAAGACGAAAAAACTCGCAGAACGAATTAATTTCGTCTTGCGAGGTACCACTGTAAAACAAATGATTCTTCAGAAAATTATGATGTCATCTTCTTCAGTCCTGCACAGTATAAAACAGACATAAAAAGAGCCAAGAGAAAGATGGGAGGAGGAACAAAACTCAGGGAACACTACAGTACATGAAATTTGAACAGTCTCTTTTTCTGTGGTATCACTTTCTGTTTCTTCATATTATCATGGACTTCTAAAAGCTGAAGGTTTCCCCAGATTGAAATAAACTCCTGTCCTTTCACATAATCAGTTTATTTCTTGATTTGGTGTTTCAAACATAGACCAGTTTCTTTCACATGTTGGAGCAGATGGAGGAATCTGAAGTATGTAAGAAGCAAGAGGAGTCAGAGACTTTGTTGTGCAGAGACCTTGCCATCATTCTGCAGGCGGGATATGTTTGGCACAACCCCACACTGTATTCCTTGACCAAATGTGTGAAGATGTTCTGAAGCCTGCAGCATTTGAAAGCACCTTTCCAACAACAAACCTTAAGTGTGCTGTTTGTTTTGTAATTTGATCATATTCATAAGTAGTACAATCATCATTTATGACATTGAATCTTGGATCCAACAGCAATGTGAATTAGATGACAACAAATAATGTTGCTATGTACTAGCTTCCACTCCCAGTCCTTTGAGGCCTAGATGAGAGGACAGAAACAGGATCAACAAATATGCCAGTAAGAGCAAGACCACAAGCAAAGATGGCATTGAATGCTTCTTCCTTCTCATGTGACGGTGACAATGCCCTCCAAGGGGCCAAAATACATCTTGCTCTTGCATGTGAGCGTTGTACTCTCAGTTGACAGCTCAGGACTTGTTCTCACTGTGCAGGAATTGTAATGATTTGATACTGTACATACATAGTCTCACATAAAAATCTTCCTGTTACATAGTTTTAGAAATCATTTGGCAGGGGGTGGGGAAAATATATGAACACTTTGGCCTAAATACTTTCTTTGTCATTCTAAATGAAAATATTTCATAATCCTTTTTCTTTTCTTTTTTTTTGCGGGGGAGAAACACATATTTTTCAGGGGACCATCTCTCCCCGCTTCAATTTTTCCATTTCCCCCACGGGCCCTCACATCTCCCTACGAAACATATGTTTGCAAAAATAAGGTGTTAAAGCTGAAAGTGCTTCCCATCTCAAGTATCTACCAAAAAAGTGTATACATTTCAAATATTTGAAGATAGCTCTCTGGAAAGATGTGTACAGGAGGTTGTACCATGACAGCTTCACGTATGCAGGAGCTGCTTATATCCTTGATCTGTATGTAGGGGAAAGTTGTTCTCTGATTCTCCAGTTTTTGAAGTGTCTAGAATCTGTTCAAAAATCATAAGATGGGGCTCTTGGCTTCTGAGCCTTGTCTGTGGTGGTGCTTAATTTATACACGAGCACAAGAATGGGGAGTTATCTGTAGTGTAAGCATAATCTTGTCATGCTGAGATTTTCTGTGCCAAGAAAATGTGCCTTCTGGGCTGTCATGCTCTCTTAAATTCCTACACAGGTTAATATATGTCTTCTTCACATGTGTCATCAGGATGTGCCTGTCTCTCCTACCTGATCTAAATGTTAGCTGCCTCAGGCTTTTTCCACCCAGTTGTTACATGGCTGGGCTTCTTGGGAATCAAACAGTGGTGGCACTTTGAGAAAATTATGCAGATATATTACACAGCTATAGATTGCCATTCCATTAATTGAAGGCTCTTCACTTAGTGGAGACTTTCTTGAGTGAAAAGGGGAAGGAGGGGGTGTTTTTTGGCTCCCTTTTCCCTAGAGCCCCCATTCTGCAGCACCTCCCACGCTGTTCCAAAGGGGTAGGGGGAGGTGTTTGAGGGCTCCAGAAGGAAAGGGAAACTGATGAAAATTGCCTTTCCCTGTTTCATGGAAGCCTCTGATGGATGAAAGAGCCTTCTGTTGAGCCAAAGGATACAGTTGGATACAAGCCTATGTTTACAAAAGAGAGATTATATTGTTCTATCGTCATAACTTGCTGCAGTAAAATGGTCCCTCTTTTTTTCTTTATAGGCATCAACAATCCCAAATGAAAAGATCTCAACTAATAGCCACAGTTCTAACTGTTTTGACATTTAAAACTAAAATTCTCCCATTCTTCTTACTTTGAAAGTAAGAGAGTCTGTGAAAGAGAGAATGAATATATTTCACCAACTATTTTCCAGGATCATGATAACTGATACGAGATAATCAATATCTTACTGAAAATACTTAATAGTGTTTTTGAAACTACAAATATATTTTTAACTTTGACACCAAAGTAGGTTTTTCTGGTCTTATACATGTCTTTCCACTTTTCATCAAATAACAGTACTTTTTAGTATTCATATAGCACAGTAGAGTGTTAAAATTCCTTGCTTCAGATATTATGTTTGCAGCACACCTGTAATATATGTTAGTGTTAAGTGTCTTGAGGCTGAAAAAGAGCACCTACGAGTTATGTAGGAACTTCATGGCAGGTAAATTTTAAACCCACAAGTTGTTCATGACTGAATCCCTTAGCCCCTCCATTACACCAGTGTTTTCATTTTATCAGTAAAATGTAACAGCTTGTACACATTCTGTTTTTTACCTTATATTTTAAGGATAGTATTTTCTTCGCATTTTCAAGATGACCTGGACTGCACTAAAGTCTGTAGGACTTATTTCCCGATAGGGCTGGGTGATAAATTGTCCCAAACAGTTCGAAGTCCATATTGTGATACCGGTTTCATAATTTTTGACCTGGCAATATATTGCAAATCATGGTGTGTGTGTGTGCGCGCGCGCTTTGCAAAAATCACAATGTGGGCAAAACTGTGACGCTACCCAGTGCCTCTGCATAGCTCCATCCTTATTTCTGACATGATATATTGGTACATCATGATGTTTAGCTGGCGATGTATCACAAGATTGAAAACCAGGTCTCACTCAACCCTATTTCACGATGTGCTAGAATTAAAGTGTTAGGCCAGTTTCACAATTGCATCCCAAGTTAATACCATGTCTATAGTTCATTATTTGAAAAGAAAATTTGAAGACATGCTTTGTCAAAGCTGATAACCTCCCTATTTCTGATTACCACACTGTTAAGTGTCCTATTCCAGCAGCTGTCTTAGGCATATATGAAACAGCTATTCTCCAGACCCAAAATTGCACAGGATCTGGTTATGCAGAAAACAGTCGGGGCTACTACAGACATTTTTCTATCCATTACAGTACTTGTCATTAGATCGGGTCTCTCTATGTGTGTCACTCATTGCTTTTTGAGAGAAGCTGTTTATTGGGCCTAAAATAAATACCACTAGGAAAATAACAAAGTGCTTTCAATTTTGTTGAAGGTGTAAGAGTCCTTGTGGATGCTCGAGAGAAACTTCATATTCCTTGGGGAAATCCTTCTAACCAAAGAAATGGTGACATGCTGATGGCCTTTGATACCCGCTCAGGAGTGGTGGCGCACGGAATGGTGGAGACCCAAGTTTTTTTGCAGTTCCTTCCAGCAATAAGAAGCTTGTGGGCAGATAGTGGTATCCAGCATGCCTACGACAGACGCAGAGAATTTCAACTGGTAAGAAGCACATCTGATACTTGTTGTTCCTGTTGAGATCGCATATTGTGAAATGTTTTCAGGTGAAATAATGGTTCCTTACTGAGCCATTGTAAAAGTTATCATTAGCCATGATGAAAATACTCCAAAGATGTATAGCCTAGTCTGCTATGATTTTCATATTACAAATTGATTATTAAGAATCATTACTCAGAACCTAATATCCACAAGGCCCACCATAATTGTAGCAGAGCCTGAAATTTGAACCTGGCCTTGAGAGTATATAAGAATGATTTCCTGCTCTTAATCTACTTCAGATAAACTAAAGATACAAAAAGAAAAAAAATGGTATTACAAGCTACTTGTGCACCACATATGTCTGGTTAAAATCAGGTGTAGGTTCTGAAAGAAGTTTAGGGATGATGATAAACACAGTCAGGGGTAATGATGTGGGAATATTTGGTTTCTAGAGGAGCAAGGCACAAATAACTACAGCATGGTGTTATTTTACATGGGAAATAGGAAACCGCCTTAGTGCCAGAACATTGGTCTCTATAGCTAAATGTTATCTACACTAACTGGCAGCAGCTGTTCGGGATTTCAGACAGGAGTCTTTTCCTTACGTACCTGGAGATGCAAGGTATCAAACATTCAGCATACAGAACAGTTGCTCTACCACTCAGCTATGGCTCCTCTTATTCTCAATCACTTAACTCTTGGTAATGTTACCTTTGCTCAAAAGAGTCCTAGGATGCTAAACACGAGCATATGAACTGCCAGTGTTAGAAATTAACCGGGTACCAGGCACATTTTGCTATTGGCGTGGGTCCAATTACGACCACATGGAGATTTCTGGATGCCAGGTTGGCACCTGACATCTCCATCTGGCTTGCATCTCCAGCTTTCTTAAGGAGGTACACAGAAGAGCTTATTTATTGCATTTATATCCCACCTTCTCTGAGTACATGGTTCACTCCCTCTCTTCAGTTAATCCCTACAAAGACCCTATAGAGCAGCGGTTCTCAACCTGTGGGTCCCCAGATGTTGTTGGACTACAACTCCCATCCCTGAGCTCTGGCCTTGCTAGCTAGGGATGATGGGAGTTGTAGTCCAACAACATCTGGGGACCCACAGGTTGAGGGTCTATAGGCTGCTATAGAGGCTGTGCCTGGCCAAAGGTCACCCAGTGAGCTTCATGACTGAGTGGGGATTTGAACCCTGGTCTCCCAGATCCTAGTCAGACACAACTACAGCATACTGGCTTCTAGAGTATTTCTGATATGGGGCAACTATATAAATCAAGTAGATAAATAAATATGGGGGAAAGCAAGATGTTACTTAGGGAAGGCTTCCATATGTCTACATTTCGTTGCACTTCCCAGTTGTGTTCCCAGTTCTCAAAACCACAGTTTATCCTTCTCACCTCATGCACTAATATTCATGAGGTGAACCATTGTTTGCATTAAATTGGATTAAATTATGTAAACCATTGTTTGCATTAAATTGTCTGTCTATGTGCTTTTGAAAATCAAGATCAAACTGGTTTACAATTCTGGTACGTCTTGTTGGTTTGGATGTTGGGCCAATTTTGTTTTGCTACAGATCAAGGAAATGAGGCATTGTAGCACATGAGAGAGAGTGAATATGCAAGCCTAAGGGTCATTCCAGGCTTGTTCATTTACTTTGAAACTATGTCTAAATCAAACTATAATTTGCTGGTTCAGACATAACGGGAAACTATGGTTTGTAGAAACCGTAAGTAAGAGCATCTTACTGTGCAAGAGAAATGGGGGAAGGTGGAAGTGTGTGAGCCCAAGACTTGCTCATGTAGAGACAGCCTATGGTTTGTCATTATATGTGAAACCATGCTGTTGTTGCCCATACTTCTCAATCTCCATATTATGAAATGAAGAACTGTGACAAAAATTTACCTCTGCTTCCAGAATAGCATATATGCAGTAACAGCTTGGATTCCAAGAAGCACGTGTAGAATCCTCCTTACACAATGGGGCTTTCCTGCCCCGTCTTCCACATTACAGCCCTTGAAAAGCTGCTCCTAAGGGTCAAAGGACCCTCCAGAATGGAATGGGATGGAATGTGTTGTGGGGAGCTGCAGAATCAATAAAGAGGGATGGGGATGACTTTCTGCTAATTTAAGTGCCTTTTTGGTTGGCAATATTGGGTCCAAGACAATGACAACAACAAGAGAAATAAGACATAAAACTCTTAGCATTTATATTTTAAGAAAAATAAATGGGCACGTATATGCAGAGTTTCTTTAGAACGTTTTCATTCAGGTTGTCAGTTCTTTGGCAAATGTGGAAACAAAGAGAGGAATTCAACGTTGTGCTAATACAGATGTTATTTTAGCTCAAGCATTTCTGCTTGCCCAGACTTCCCCTCTCCCCCTGCACACCCTTCTGGGGTTTCTCCCACCCCACCCAAGCCAATATGGGGGAGGCCTGACATGCCAGTGTAAGCCATTGCACTTCCTACCACTAGTGGAACTAGTTAACGGAATCCAGCCTCTGGTTACAAACTTTTGTATTTATCCAGTTCTCGTGACATAATTTAGGAGAAAGGAAGGTGTTCCTTAGAATGCCTTAAATCATTAAAGCAAACTACTTCAAATCTCAGAAACCTCATTTAATTTGTGTGATACTTTGTTGCAAGTGACAACTTTTTTTGTTTGTGTTTTTAACTAATTTGATTTATGTACTGTTTTAAGTAATAATTGCATCTTGGCTTTGAGGTATATGGGAGAGAAGGGAAGGAAACATTAGTCAGTTTCACTTTCGATGCATACTCCAAGGTCTCCTGGCTTGATGAATGTTTGAACAGCACACAGCTGTCATTTCCTTCTCTCTCTCTCCCCTTCCCCCTATCCCTCTCCCTCCCACTTCCCCAAATAGAAATGTGAACATTAACACTTTAGAATTTGGCAATAGCCTGTTCTTTACAAAGTTCACATAGTCTAGTTGCATATAAAACTGCTTTGCTTTTATTGCCTGAGTATCACGGTGAGGTGCCTGGTATACTGTAGAATATACCTCCACAAAAGTAGATGATTATACAAAGTAACTCTTAACTGGCATTTAAGCTTGCAAAATTGCTAGCTACTCTTCACCTTTTAAATTCAAATTTGACAACTTTTCTTACAAGGAATATAATTGACATTCTGGAGTTGTTGCAAAGGAACATCAACACGAAAGCTGTTTTAGTTTTTATTGATGCGGAGAAAGCCTTTGATAATATCTCTTGGAGTTTTATGAAGAAAAATTTGAAAGGGATGGGAGTGGGTCAGGGGTTCGAAAATGGTATAGGAGCAATATATTCAGAACAAAAAGCCAAATTGATTGTAAACAATGTGGTGACTGAAGATTTTAAGATAGAAAAAGGAACACGTCAGGGCTGCCCTATCTCTCCATTATTATTTATCTCGGTCCTGGAGGTGCTGCTAAACATGATAAGAGGGGACCGATTTGTAAAAGGCATTCAGGTCGGAGCCAAACAATATAAATTGAAAGCCTTTGCAGATGATTTGGTTCTAACTTTACAGGAGCCGGAATCCAGTATGAAAAGAGCTTTGGAATTGATTAAAGAATTTGGTCATGTGGCGGGATTTAGACTAAACAGGGTAAAAACTAAAGTATTAGAGAAGAATTTAACTCCAATGGAAAAGGATAGGTTTCAGAATGAAACAGGTTTAACGGTGGTTAAGAAAGTGAAATACCTAGGGATTAATATGACGGCGAAAAATTTGAACTTATTTAAAGAGAACTATGAGAAATGTTGGGCAGAAGTTAAAAAAGACTTAGAAATCTGGTCTAACTTGAAGCTTTCCTTGTTGGGTCGAATTGCAGCTATAAAAATGAATGTATTGCCTAAAATGCTATTTTTATTTCAATCCTTGCAAATTTTGGACAAGATGGATTGTTTCAAGAAGTGGCAGAGAGACATCTCTAGATTTGTCTGGCAGGGCAAGAAACCTAGAATTAAGTTTAAAATTTTAACTGATGCAAAAGAAAGAGGTGGATTTGCCCTGCCAGACCTTAAATTGTACTATGAATCAGCAGCATTCTGCTGGCTGAAAGACTGGCTGCTTCTTGAAAATACAGACATTTTGGATTTGGAAGGTTTTAATAATGTTTTTGGGTGGCATGCATATCTTTGGTACGACAAGGTTAAAGCTCATAAGGCATTCAAAAACCATATTGTCAGAAAATCTTTGTTTAATGTCTGGATAAGATATAAAGATCTGCTGGAAAGTAAAACCCCAAGGTGGTTGTCACCTATGGAAGCTAAGGCTCAGAAAAAGCTCAATATGGAGGCTAAATGGCCAAAATATTGGGAAATTTTGGAACAAGAAGGTGACAGATTGAAACTGCAGAGTTTTGAAAAATTAAAAGACAAAGTGCGAGATTGGCTTCATTACTATCAAATAAGAGAGGCCTATAATTTGGATAGAAAAATTGGCTTCCAGGTGGATAAATCGAAATTGGAAACAGAACTGTTAGAACCAAAAACTAAGATTTTGTCAAAGATGTATAACTTGCTGTTGAAATGGAACACGCAGGATGAAACGGTCAAATCAGCAATGATCAAATGGGCGCAGGATCTAGGTCATAATATTATGTTTGCTGATTGGGAGCAGTTGTGGACCACCGGTATGAAATTCACGGCATGTATTGCCTTAAAGGAGAACATTATGAAAATGATTTACAGGTGGTACATGACCCCAGTCAAGCTTGCTAAAATCTATCACCTGCCTGACAATAAATGTTGGAAATGTAAAGAAGCTGAGGGAACATTCTTTCACCTCTGGTGGACTTGCCCAAGAGTTAAGGCTTACTGGGAAATGATATATAATGAACTTAAGAAAGTACTTAAAAGTACCTTCCCCAAGAAACCAGAGGCCTTTCTCTTGGGCATAGTTGGCCAATGGGTGCCAAAGAAAGATAGAACATTCTTTATGTATGCAACAACAGCAGCAAGAATACTTTTAGCTAAATATTGGAAGACACAGGATCTACCCACCGTGGAGGAATGGCAGACGCAAGTGATAGACTACATGGAGATGGCTGAAATGACTGGCAGAATCCGTGACCAGGGAGAAGAATCGATGGAACAGGACTGGAAAAAGTTTAAGGACTATCTACAAAAATACTGTAAAATCTTTGAGTGTCAATAGGATGTGGGAAGTAAAAGTAACAGGGTTTGTGTGACTCTGGTCAAAGATGTGTGAAAAGAAGAATCTAAGAAAAAAAAGGATAAGGGGTTATGAACAGAACAATATTATGTCATATTTTATAAGATGGGGTATGGATTAAAATAATGGAAAATGGGGACATAATAATTAGAATATAACATTAAGTATAGTTGAAACAAGGTTTTGAATTTGCTGAATCTGATTGGAGTAAAGTGGAACACAAAAAAGGGGGATGTGAGGAGGTCAAGACAGAGGGGCATGGAACTTTACAAATTTAAGAAAGAGTGTTTTTCTTTTTTCTGTTTTTCTATTTTTCTTCTTTCACTTTTTTCTTTTTTCTGTCACATATTGTTGTTTTTCTTGAGCTTTATGTATGGAAATGATACATTTTGAAATGATGAATTCTTTGTTTTGCAAAACTTTAATAAATATGTATTTAAAAAAAAAACAAATTTGACAACTTTTCTGTTGCTTTGCCCATGGAGTTGTACAGTGAGAACTTTGTTATTGCAATACTTTCCACTGTCTGCTTTGCTTAGTTGTGGCTTCTTGCTAATGCAGAAGATCTGGACATGTGAAAATATGTGAAGTCAGCTGTACTTCTAACACCAAGTTTTAATACAACTCTTGTGTTTGTTTTTTTGGAACATAAAAGTTAACTAACTGCAGTTCTGGTCTGAACATGGGAGTTCAGTTCAATCCTTATTCCATCAAAGTCACGAATGGCTCCCAGTAAATATTGCAGAAGTGTAAGAAAGTGTAATAAAAGGCATGTTAAGAGTAAAGCCAGCTGAGAAACACCCCCTCCAAAATCCAAAAAGGTAGGCAATACCTTTATTAGGGCCAACCAAAATGTTACAAAATATTGGCAAGCTGTCAACTTCTCCAGAACTCTTCACCAGGCAAGATGTTAAAGCAGAAGGGTGTGGGGGAGGATGAGGAAGAATAAAGAGCAAAAAAGTAAGAGAATTAAGCTTGGTGCCATATGGTCAGCTTCTAAACTGTCTTCCAAGATGAAGACTGCAAACTGAATGTCTCTGCTAGGTACCTGTAATGCATGCTTGGGGAACCTCTGCCCACAGTGCTGGGCAGGCTGGGATCCTAATTTGACTTGCAAGGCCATTTTCTCACAGCCGTGCCTATGATCTCTACTCTCAATATCATATGATGTCAGATGTGGGGGAGATAAAAGTGTGCTTCAGATTCATTTTAAATTTGGCGCCTTGAGTTGGGCTGTATTTGGAAGGCTCCTGAACTGAGAAGATCCATACTACAAGCAAGGCTTGCATTGCACACTGAACTTAAATGCCCACCCATCGCTGGGATTGGGGAACTGTCAGGAGCTGGCTGATGGATGGGATCCAGTTGTCCACCCCTGCTAGCATAAGCTATTCATTTTGCAACAGTAAATCTTGGTTCTAAAGGGAACACTATTGTTATATTTGAGATCCCACATACTGTGTGGAATATACTCCTAGCCTAGAGACTTTTTCATGCGATAAAACTGATTGAATTGGGCCCTAGCCCACGAAAGTGTGTGCCGCAATAAACCAGCTAGTCTTTAAAATGCTACAAAACTTTTTTTTTTTGATGCAACATTGCTACCCCTTTCAAATATAATCCCATAGTATGCATAGATCAAAGTAATGCTCTATTTAATTAACTTCCAGGTTTGCTATACAATGCTAATATTTTTTGTGTAGTTGTCTAATTCATGAGGCAGTGTGATCTGTTTTGAGATATGAATCATAGATCATGTTTCTTCAAATTATAAGGGACTATTGTGTAAACATGTCATAACATTAAATAGGTTATACAAATATATACTTAGAGTTGACCAAAGGTTTTAGATGACTCTCAAAGTAGATAATAGAAATCCACTGAATAGATGTAAACCATAAATTAAATGATCTATGCATTAAATAAAAGATCAGCCATGAGGACATTTTGGCCTGAAACAAACGTGTAGTACTGTTTAGGTAGTGACTATTGTTTGTAGCGGACAATTTTCAATTTTACTGTTTTCCAATTGTTGTGCTTAGTAGGCTCTGTGTGCTAGCCTTTTATTCACTGCTTAACATGTTTGAGTACTAAATAAAGTACATTGCAAGATTTTGGTGATTTCTGCTACAATGTGGAAAAATACAGTGTTTCTGAATCATTTGAGTCTCACTTGAAATTACTTCATGTCATGCAGAGCAGTTCCCACATGACACCTGTGCTTTAGAATGAATTGACATTACCGTGGAACCTCGTGTTACGTACCGTCCTCCTTACGAATACTTCGGGTTACCAGCTCCACTAACCCAGAAGTAGATGCTCTCAGTTGCAAACTTTGCCCTGGGATGCAAATGGAAGTTGTGCTGCAGCGGTGGGAGGCGCCATTAGCGAAAGCACGCCTTATGTTAAGAACAGTTTTGGTTTAAGAACGGACCTCCAGAATGAATTAAGTTTGTAACCGGAGGTACCGCTGTAGATGTAGCTCCTCTCTAGGAGAACTTACCTGGTGAGATCACTCTCTTATTTCCCCCCAATAAGGAGTAGGGAAAATATTTGCCTCAGAGTCAGATGATCAGAGCTTGCGACTAAAATAGTATTGTGTGACTGGAATGAATATATTGTCTGGTGGTAGGTACTAGTGTAATTGAGATTCAATTGTATAGATTCATGGGGCAAGTGATACAGGTATGAATTAATAGCTTTTTGTGATGGCAATGGCATAATCAGGTGACTGTTTTTAATCTGATGCTGATCTTCACTTTAGAAGTTTTTGAAGGGCTAGCATGTAAGAGGAAGGGAGAGCTGTCTTAGAGTGGTGGCATCTTATTTCTTAAACAAAATCAACTATTTATGTACAAGATTATTAGCTAAAGGAATATTTAGTGGAATAGAAAAACCTTGCAAATAGTGTCTAACTGTAAATACAACTATATAAGCCAGTTGCATTTTAAATTTGGAGTTAGAACAATTTGGATAAATCTAAATTGAATTAATTTGCTTCTGCTTAGTTTTACACTGGAATATATTTGTTTAAATCCAGTGAGGCACAGTTTGCGTTTGAATAATGTTGTGGCTTCTTTGTAGATTTAGCATCTCTCTAAATAATTTTAATATTCTCTTAACATGTTCATACAGTATTCAGAGCTTTGGATGCTCACTTCGGTCATTTAACTGAAATTGGATGTAGAATTGGCCTCTTGGTCTGCTAACAACTTTGAAAGAGAATTGTCATTAAAACTAGTGCAAGACCATTCCAGGAAGAATTAGAACAGTGTCTTTCTTCAGAATCCTGTTTACGTCTGTGACAATGCTTGCAAGCCTTTGATCAGATTGTCAATGACAGGAAAAGGTGTGTTTGGTTAGAATCTCTGCAGTTTGTTTCTCTTTTTAGCATGAAAAGCAGTGGAGAGAAATGTTCATTATCCACGTAAGCGATTGCAGCCCTGTGATTTGTCACTTGCCTATCCCTAGGTGAACACTTGATTGGGAAATGGCCCATGCTGTAGTGATAAATATGTTCAACTTCTAGCCTAGAGTTTCAGTATGTTGTGTCAGTCTTGCTATCAAAGCATTAAAGAATTTATAGTCCTGTAATGGTAAAAGATATGGAGGACAAAAAACATGGAATGAAGGCTGCAATGAAGGCTGAATTACTGGTGCTGTGCATCTAATGTTAAAGTGTTACCACCTTGCTTAAAGAATCATACTAGGTTAGGTTGTGTGTAGCTATGTCACTATCTCAGTCGCACTAAGGAAAATACCATAAAAGTAAGGCCTGAATTGCTTTTAGCACTAGAAAAGATGAAGCTGGAGAGGGGGAAAGGGTTGTGCATGTAAACAACTGGCATGAGAGCTTACCAGCCTGTCTTTGAATAGCTATGTATAGGGTTGATCTAATCGGTTGGGAACCAGCGTAGAAACAACAAGAGAGCCAGCCTCAGAAATGCTCATGGCTGTGTAGCTATATTTCAATGAACTTTTTGTTTTTGTATGTCTTCAATGCTCAAGTTTTATGTGATGACGCCAGACGCGTTTGTTTAAACCTGCTTCTGACCTAGTGAGGTACAAAGCTTGGGGTGTTCGATTTCCAGAATTCCTTTTCTCCTGTAAGGACGCTGAATCTGGAGATAAGAAAAGAACTCATGAAGGATGACTTGCAAAGAGATTAGCAATGGACATGCAAGAAGGGTTCAGCTTCCATTCTCTGTGTTCCCCTGTGAACCTACGTGGCTGAATGGGGACATGAACATTGATTTCCCCCGTCCAAGTTCAATACTTGATCCGCTGTTCATCACTAGGAGTTAGCTTTCACCCTTATTAAGAGGCTGCATTTCGCCTGTTGGAATATTTCTGGATTAAACTTTTGCAGTACTCTCTCCTCTGATCTCATAGAAGTAGATTTAAATTAGGACATGAAGAAGTTGCTACACTGTGTTTTCCAGCCCAGGCAGGAAATGCAGGCGATACAGAGACAAATGTTGTCAGTGGAAAGACATGAAAAACAGTTTGCTAAATGCAGCAGGCCTTTCATATGAGTAGCTTATACTACTCAAATGCTTTATTTATTTGCCTACTTTTCCTTTTAGTTTTCTCCAGAATTTTATATAGATGTTGAAATCAGCACTGGAAATGGACTGAAAGGCTAACTGGAGAACGAGGCTTCAGGAAAAGGATGAAGGAAATAAGAAACTGCAGCAAAAGGAGAATCCGAAGAAAACCCTGAAGATCAGTAAAGGTTGTGGGGTGGGGCAGGAAGGAAGATGAGTCAAAAGACAAGGTGGCTGAAGGAAGGGGGACAAAGCAGGCTGTGGACCGACAAGGAGGGCATGAAGAAACAGTGGTGAAGGCACAGAACTGAGGAACCAAGAAGAAAGCTGTCAGAGACAAAACTAAACTAGGGACTATGAATTATCAGCAGTATGGAAATAGACAGGTGAGGGAGGGGGGGCATATGCGGCCCATGAAACCAAGGACTATAGGGTTGTAGACCCTGAAAGTGGTGGTTTGGCAGTCATGGTTTCACCTTTGTCTACAACATTCTGACCCTAGTAATGGGGGGGAAAGAATGAGAGCTAGAAATTAGTGGGCATCAGGTGGGTGCTGAATTTTACTTAGTCATTAGCACATACTACAAAGGCTTTCAGTATTGTGCATTTTACAGTGGTACCTCGGGTTACATACGCTTCAGGTTACTTATGCTTCAGGTTACAGACGCTGCTAACCCAGAAATAGTGCGTCAGGTTAAGAACTTTGCTTCAGGTTGAGAACAGAAATTGTGCTCCGGCGGCGCAGCGGCAGCAGGAGGCCCCATTAGCTAAAGTGGTGCTTCAGGTTAAGAACAGTTTCAGGTTAAGTACGGACCTCCGGAACGAATTAAGTACTTAACCCGAGGTACCACTGTAATTGTGAATGTTTTGGTAAGCCGTGGAGGAAAACACTATAAGTGTTGATTTGTGATCAGTGAGCTGTCTGGCTGTGTTGCTGAGACATTGCTGGATATTGAGGGAGGTATGAACCTCTCCCAGATGCCCAAGCTATTGGATGTAGCACCAAGCATAATTTGAGGGGCAGGATGTATGGCTTTGGACTCTGGACAGCATCTGCCTCATCAGATGCCCTATTCAGCAGTTGGCCAGTTCTGTACCTATTGTTTTTCTGCCCACATCACCCTATTTGAACTGATACAGGTGGTCTTGAGGGTGTTATTGAAGACTCCAAGGCAATGGGGTTGAGGACTTTAATGTCCATGCTTAGGCTACTTTGTCAGGAGGACCTTGGAATTTCATGGCTTGTGCAGTTGGAGGATGTGGATAAGCTTCTTAGATAATTGAATCCCAACATGTATACTCTGGGTCCTTGACAATTGTGGCTATTGAAATCAGCAATAGAACTGGGCTGGAGATGAAGGTAGTGAACATTTCACAGAAAAAAGGGTGTGGTTCCTATTGTTCTGGAGGTGGTGGTTAAATTCATTAAATATAGTAAATCCTTATTGAATCCACAAACCTTAAACTAGCCTCCAACCGTTAATATTTCATTATTAGTCACGGTATTAGAACATATGATAGCTTCCCAAATTGACATGCTGATGCTGATTATTTGGATCTGTTTCAATCAGTCTTCATACCTTAGTTTGGGTAAGAACAGTCTCTGTCTCATGTGGGCGGCTTACATTACAATGTTCACTACCTTCATCTCCAGCCCAGTAGATTGGGTGGGGCAGAGGGGATGTGACCCTGTTGGTTCTTCAGTGGCTTTCAGTACCATTGACCATGGTATTCTTCTGGCCAGTTTAGCTGATTGATTGGTAAAACATTTGTCAGTGTTTTTTTGAAGCACTGTTAAAACAAAGCAATACTTTAATCCAGTCTTCCCCAACTTAGTGTCCTCCAGATATTTGGATGGCACCAAGTTGGGGCAGACTGGATTAAAGTATTACTTTGTTTTAACAGTGCTTCAAAAAAACACTGACAAATGTTTTACCTATCAATCAGCTAAATCTTTGTTGACTAGTCAAATGCCCAACCCCAGTGCCAGATCACATAATGAAATTTGTAGTCATACCCTTTTCCATTTTTACTTGCAAGCTTTAATCCCTCATTGGACAGCACAGAGTAACTAGCAAAGAGTCATATAACCTTTTTCGAATGTCATTCTGGTATAGGGGTTTTTTCACTCTTGATTTTCTCCTGTTTGGCTTCCCACTCTTGGCGAAGTTCTTCTCGTAGGTGAAGAACCTCACCGTCGGTTTTCTTCCTCCTGTCACCGTCAGGCAGGAAGCTGGTGTCCACATCTGAGTTTCCCCCGGTTTCTTCTTGGGGGGCCAGGTCCTCCCACTCCAGCTCTTCTTCCTCTTCCTCCTCATTCAGGGTGAAGGACAAAGTAGAACAGAATTCAGAATAATGTGGCTCTAAAACTGCACCAATCCTAGCGTACTATAGTTGTTCTGGTTTACTGGCAAGCAGTGGGCAAGGATAGTCTGGTCTGTATCTCTGGTGGTGGGAAGAGCATAACTGCAGGGCAGCTCAGCTTTTTTACAGGCTCTTTCCCCTGTCTTTTGAGGGGGTGACCTCTGACTTGCTGAACAATGGGGTCCAGAGCCAATTGCTCAGGTCTCTCAGGTAGGCATCTTAAGTACTCTTTGCATTTGAAGAGGATGGAACAGCTTGACTTGGAGAACTGGTGGTACTAGGAGACCAAGGTTGGGTGTGACAAGTAACACATGTTGCATTGGGCAACTTAATTGTGCAGTTAAGTTGCAAGGGATCTTTTCTTAGAAGCCTTTTTGGATATTCAGCTCTCCCATTTGTGAATAATTCTGACTGCCTCGCCTGCAGAAGGGCACATTGGTTTTATTTCATAGATAGTTACTGCTGTTGCCTGTTTGCAAACTGAAACTGGATTCTATGACTAATTTGCCAGATGTCTGACTCAGATGGAAATAGGGTAGGCTTCTGTAAATGAATACAATATTTAAGGAGAAAATACTGATTTTGCTTTGGATTTGTCATCAAGTTCTAGGTTAAGTATTTCCTTTCTCACAGTTCATCATAAACCAGCACTTGTCTAACTGTACTAAAATGTTTGCTTAAACTTTCTTCAGTTGATCACAAGACTACGGGGAGAACCACATGCTATCTAAATACAGCCCCTCTGAAAACGGAATACTTGCTGTTTATGAATCAGTGTATTTAACAGTGAGCATCTGTAGATTACTCAGATCTTTCAGTTGGAAAAAAAGACCAGGCTTTGTAGCTGAGTTTGGCCCTGGATAATGCTGATGAATTCAACAAGAGAGCAGATGTTCCATGAGCATTCAGAGACACTGGCTGAAGGCCAGCAAAATGACAGAAGGCCTTTTTTAACTTTGTACACCAGTGATGCTGTTAAGCTTCTTTGCCATCTTAGTGTACAGAAATCCATACAATGTTCAGTTACAGGGTAGGGTTGGAGGATCTCTATTTGTAACCCTGTGGAAACATCCAAGCTCAAATATCAGTGGTCACAAGTCTGTTAGATTTAGAGAGTTAACACTTGGTTACTGATAGCTTCTGACTATAAGGAAACGAATGGCATGCATGTGTGTTTGAAATTGCTTGTGATTTTCTCATTTTTTTTTACTTTTCATCTTGACATGTTCTGTGATGGTTTTAAATGGGATATTCTAGTGCTCTATGCCCAATTTGAGTGTAACCTTTCCTTCATATATTTTGGGCATCATATGCCGGTATTAACACCTTAAATTGGGCTCAAAAGCAAATTCACAACCAATGCAGATTTCTGGACGTGTCTGGTCAGAGCTGGCCGTTAGCAGCTTCATTGTGCATTCTGCACAAGCTGCAGCATCCAAATACTCTTCACGAGCAGCCCTACATAGAGTGCATTACAATAGTTAAGTCTGATATTCAATAAAATACACAGTGGATTTGCACAAAAACCTGGAAGAGCAAGTCCTTTGGCATTCTCCTGAAATTCTGATGCATCTCTAGGTGAAAGAAAAGGGGGAAACAAAGATACACTGTGGAGCGGGAGTTGTAAATGGGGATGACAGAAACGAAACAAGGAAAGTTATTTGCTGTATCTTGGCGACTTCTTAACAGAAATGTTTGAGATTTCATATGAGTACGGCATTCACCACTTAGGTGCTCTATTTCATAGTTTGGGCAAGTGGTCTGGATTTTATAGACATCTAGAACAAATGGCTGTCATCTTAAATTTCAGGTAAAATACTATTTATTCATTTGCTTAGAGGAAAGCAAAATTCACATTTGGCATCCCAAAGTACATAAAATACAACCTTCAGAACTAGCTTGTCTCAGCCTACAAACAATAACATTACTTATTTGGTGAGTACTGTAAAAGTTTTCCCTAAGTTAGCAAAAGCTTGTCAGACAATACTATAGGTTTGCAAGTTTGTCTAAATTGTTCTGTATTTTTTGCTGGTAGAACATGGTTTGCTATGTGGTTGAAAAATTCATCATTTAATGCTATCCTTGGTTATAAGAAACCTCAGTGCAGTTTCCTCTTGCACCACAGAGTTCTTTTTGACCTCAAGCAAATTACCGAGTGATTGATCTCTTCCTCTTTAAAGGTGCAGATGAAATTATAGCGCAATCTATAATTTAGGAATCATTAAAAGCATAGTCTAGGAATGATTAAAAGCATAGCCTTGCACATATCTACTAAAAAGTAAGTTCCACTGAGTTCATTGGGATTTGCTACCAGGTAAGTGTGTTCAGAATAACAACAGAAGAGGGTTAACCTCTGTAAAATGAAGGAATAGATAGACATAGACATGAATGGTGAACTGTAAACTTACTCTGATCCTGAATGCCACAATATATGTCATGGAAATTTCTGGACAGTGGATCAGTTGTTGTTTAGTCGTGTCTGACTCTTCGTGACCCCATGGACCAGAGCACGGCAGGCACTCCTGTCTTCCACTGCCTCCCGCAGTTTGGTCAAACTCATGTTCGTAGCTTTGAGAACA
The DNA here is from genome assembly GCF_964270895.1 of Podarcis filfolensis. NCBI lineage: Eukaryota > Metazoa > Chordata > Lepidosauria > Squamata > Lacertidae > Podarcis > Podarcis filfolensis. The sequence continues at coordinate 100,540,709 of NC_139605.1, read as the reverse complement.
CAGTCCAACCATTTTGTCCTCTGTCATCCCCTTCTCCTTGTGCCCTCAATCTTTCCCAACATCAGGGTCTTTTCCAGAGAGTCTTCTCTTCTCATGAGGTGGCCAGAGTATTGGAGCCTCAGCTTCAGGATCTGTCCTTCCAGTGAGCACTCAGGGCTGATTACTTTCAGAATGGATAGGTTTGATCTTCTTGCAGTCCATGGGACTCTCAAGAGTCTCCTCCAGCACCATAATTCAAAAGCATCAATTCTTAGGCAATCAGCCTTCTTTATGGTCAAGCTCTCACTTCCATACATCACTTCTGGGGATCTGGGAATGAATTCATCATATGTTACCTGCACAGTGGATAACCCCTTAGAATAAGCACAGATTTGAGAAAGTGAAATGCAAGCAAGCAAGCACACTGTATTTCTCAATAAATGATTCTGAATGAGTACTGTAACATCTATAATCCTAAATGTTTTATTGTGGCAACAGTTTGCTTCCACTGGATACATCAGGTATCCTGGTAAGGTGGCCAGTACACATTAATATAGATTTAAAGCCTAATAAAACAGGATGTGAGATTACAGCATGTACCCCTGATTAAAATAACTCTCAGATTGAAAGATGGTGAAGAACGACGGAAGTTCATGCAATTCGTGAACGGACACTGAGAAGATTCCAGGAGATGTGCTGAGTGCTGCCTTGCTGCACCATACTAGTTGTATTTATGATTTCTTCTCCCTCCCCACTGCTAAGTGTTATATGACGCAATTGCAATTATACAGTGCTGTGCAGAACAACGTAGAAGTAAAGCTGAGTGTCATCAGTGCAGTCATGACACTTCAACTTCATACCTCTGCATGACTTTCCCCAACAGTTTGGAGGCCAAGATTTATTCCACATGTTCTCTGGGTCAAAGATGCATGTGAGACTCAGGTTTGTCCCATATCTACCCTGTATGTAGTTTATGCAAAGTGAAAACATGTCCTTGGCTGGAACTTCGTTTTCTATGAGATTCTATGAGTAACCATTGCATACTTTTCACATTGGCAAACAGGAGTGCTTCGTGCAACACAAGTCTGGTGGGACATTTACATTAGCACGATTGTTGTGACACAAGATTTCTCAAGCTAAATCCCACTTCATTAGGTGCAAGAAATGTGGTCCTGAGTCAGGAGACTGGTTACAGGAAAGATAAAATTCATTAGTGAGGCCAAATCGTCATGAAATGTGAGATATATGCAAGAGTCCATTCACATTGGCAGTGATTGATGGCGATGATAACTGTACACATAAGATGGAAAAGGAGAGAAAGTGAGAGGGACGACTGTGTGGGAGAAAGGGAACAGAGAAAAGGGAGTGGCTAAAAGAGGGAAAGAGGATCTTTGAAAATCTTCCAATTGAGGATAAACATTTATACATCTAATAGAGTGCATGTTTACACCACAGTAAATCTTCATGCTTACATTTCCTCAAGATTCTTTTTTTACGTCAGGAGAATGACACGGTTATCCTTCCAGAATTTGTCACTGTTCACAGTGGTTATTACATGCATCAGCCCCAGGCCCTGCAGTTGCACTAAATGCAGATTTGTTTCTTATTATGAAAACCTGATTTGACCAAATTAAAATCTAAAGCCTGAAGATATGCTGTGTGCATTTTGTGAGTACTAGCAGGATTGTAACCATAAAGGGGGCTGTGAGAAACAAGAGGGGTATGTTGATGCTTTTCTTTTTATCTTTTATCTTGAGTTCAATCTTATGGACTGGTGCTTTCTGGAGTACTATTCTTGTGTTCTGCTTTATTGTGATGGTGTTTTAATAAATTATCTGGGCATATTTGTTTTATTGCTTTAAACTGCTCTGGGTTCTTTTTTGGGGGAAATATGGAATAAATGTTTTTAGATTTAAAAAGAGCATGCTTGAGCGTTTTCTGAGATTTGCAGGGAAAAAGTAAACTTTGAAAAAAGAAAAAATAAGGGAACAAAAAAGCCAAACATCCAATGAGAACTGCAAATACTGGAGTGTGGAGGATACAGAGTGCAGTGCTCTGCTTGGAGAGAATGGCTGCATCAAATGGTGGATAAGAGCACATATTTTAAGAGAAGTGGGGTACACTGCAGCATTTTGTTGCAGGGCATGCTGACTTATTCCAATAGCAATTGTGTTTTCTAGGAATCACACTGTGCTAGCCCCAGTACTATAGGGCGGTTGTAATCTTTCTCGAACCTGCCATACATAACAAAGCATTTCACTACTTAAAGAATATTTTGTTTGAAGGATACTGAGTCAAATGATAGCCCCCCCCCCCCGATGATGAGCCATCTCTGGCTTGTGCCAGCTATATTAACTTTCTGTATGCATGGAAAGGTAGTTTGAAATATGCGTTTTTCAAAACACTTTCTTAAAAAGATGTACTAGTTTATGGTGAACATGGCAGGAGCTATATTCCAACGTTCTCTGTTATTAGTGACTTTGCACTTCCTTGAAATTTGGGTTGCTGCTTGCTACAGCCAGTTGTATTTATTGAAATAGAATCTTATGTGCATGTAACTCATATGAATGTCAATGTATCAATCTTCCCCCTTTAAACAGATGAGCAGCAAATTTGTGCAGGCAAATTATGCAGAAGTTCAGAAATCATTGTCACACTTGGAGTCATTTCCCCATCTTTACCTCCTTGTAAGCAGAATTTCTAAACAGTTTCCTTGCACACCCTGATCCCATGTACATTGGTCCCAATCCAGGAGTGTTCAGAATGCTTAAATTCCCTGGAATCAATGTGCTTGCCCTATGATAGATTGTGGCCATTGATTTGATGCAAGTCCCACAGATCTTGGTGGCATTTGTTTTCAAGCAAGTGTGTTTAGGAATGGGGTGCAATATACCTGCTTTATCTAATTTGCATTAGATAGTTGTATTCATATATTACCTATGAAAAGCAATTAACTGTACAATTCCTTCATTTTAGGGGGAATCTGTGAAATATTTTCTGGATAACTTGGATAAACTTGGAGAACAAGTAAGTGCAACTTCATTGATTTTTAAAGCAGTCTGGTATGTTTTGAATGTTTTTATTTATTTAACAGCTTGTAACAGTTGAAAGTTAATTTATATTGCAAATTAAAAGTGAGAAAACATGCCAACAAACTGCTTATGTGGTGTTTGTGTTCAGTAGTCATTGGTGTTTTCTACTAAGCTTCCTCCATTAACTCAGAGTGCTATGGTTGATGCTAATAGTGTTTTTCGTCTGCTCAAATTGCATCTTGCCCAGTTCTTTGGCAGCTCTAAAACACAGTAAAGCGAATAACAGCGTCTTCAGGGCCACAGTTTCCATCAGGATTATAGAATTGTTTATAAGCTCCAAAGGCATACAAAAAAGGTGGAAGCTAACACAGGCCTTGGCTTAGTGTTATGAGCAAACCAGTGCTCATGGTTTGTTTTATCTCTAAACATTAATGGGTAAGTAAGGAACAAAGCCTGACTTCTGTTTATGATTTGTTTGGAGAGAAACAAACTACCAATGCAGGTTTGCATGTTAACACTAAGCCTAGGTTTCATGGTTGTTTCTCACATCTCTAGGCTGGATGGAACGATGAAGCAGGAGCAGTTTGAGCAGTGTGCTTGAGCAGTGAACATTGCTTATTCACGGCAACCCATGGCTTACTGCAGGGGTAGGCAACCTAAGGCCCGGGGGACGGATGCGGCCCAGTCGCCTTCTGAATCCGGCCTGCGGATAGTCCGGGAATCAGCTTGTTTTTACAGGAGTAGAATGTGTCCTTTTATTTAAAATGCATCTCTGGGTTATTTGTTTTAATTTTTTTCCAAAATATAGTCCGGCCCACCACATGGTCTGAGCGACAGTGGACCGGTACACAGCTGAAAAAGATTGCTGACCCCTGACTTACTGTTTACCATGATGTGCAAATTGAGCCATAATCACTTTTCAGCTAGACAGTTCTGTTTTAGTTGAGTTGGTTAATCTTGTGTAGCGGGAGTGAGCCTGTTGAATTGGGCTTTAGGCCCCAGCAGCAGCGAAGTCGTGAGAAGCGTCTTGGGGAGGAGGGAAAGCTCCCAGCATTTCTCAATCTATCTTGCCTTCACATCAAGCAGCACACGCCTTTCTTCAGCTCCCGTGTTTGTCTTCCACATTCTTCTGCTTGTTAAGCAGCATTATTCTGGGCTTAGGTGTCTGCTTCTGAAAGATAAAGATCCTAAACTTGAACTATATTATGCAGAGAAGAAATAGCATTGCAAATCTGCATAGCCAAAAAGATTGAAAAGTAGCAAGCTGTGTCCTTTTCTGTCCATAAAGCTCTTCTGTATTTCTTTTCTTGATTAGAACAAATCAGCTAGGATATGTTAGCATTTTAATTCTGCTTTGCAAAAAATGCTCCTGTTAGAAATCTTCAAGATGACAAGGTATAATTTGATCAATCTCCACAGGGAAGAATTATATTTTTTCTCTCAAGTGCATTGCAGGGGGTTGACGCAGATGACCCTGAGGGTCCCTTCCAACTTTAAATTCTATGAATTTAAGTTTATGAGGGGCTTTATTTAATGTTCAGACACACTATTAGTTACTTCATAATATAGCTAACTTTGCAGAATGTTAGAAATTAGGTAAGTGCTTTCCTGAATAAAACACAATCATAGAAAATGGTTCCCTTCTCTTCTCTCCCTGCCCCCAATAATTTCTCTTTCTGAAACCATATATTTGTCACTGAAAACTTTTTAATCAATTACCGTATTTTTCGCTCTATAGGACGCACTTTTCCCCCTTCAAAAATGAAGGGGAAATGTGTGTGTGTCCTATGGAGCGAAGACGCTATAGCCCCGTGACCCTCTCCCGGCTGGAGAGGTAACGCGCGGCTATGGAGGCTCCTGCCATAGCCCCGTGTCACCTCTCCAGCCGGGAGAGCGCGCACGGGGCTAAAGCAGTCCCCCGCGACCCTCTCCCGGCTGGAGAGGTGACGCGCAGCTATGGCAGGAGCCTCTATAGCCGTGTGCCACCTCTCCAGCCGGGAGAGCGCGCGCGGGGCTAAAGCAGCCCCCCCCCCGCGACCCTCTCCCGGCTGGAGAGGTGACGCGCGGCTATGGCAGGAGCCTCTATAGCCATGCGTCACCTCTCCAGCCGAGAGAGCGCGTGCGGGGCTAAGGAAGCCATAGCCCCGCGACCCTCTCCCAGCTGGAGAAGTGACGCGTGACTATGGCAGCAGCCTCTCCGCTGCGCCTTTCCGCTGCTCCCTGACCTGCTCTTTGGGGCTGGTGGTGGGCTTCCCCCCGCCAGCCCCAAAGAGTAGGTCGAAAGGAACCTTCCAAGGTAGCCGCCTGAACGCACCTTAAACGGCACCTTGTTTTAGAGCGGGAAAACAAGAGGGGGAAAATTCTCCCACTCTCTGCGCAGCGCCTCCTGCCACTTCGCTGAAGGGGCGCTGGGCAGAGAGCGGAAGAATTTTTTTTCCTTGTTCTCCCCCCTCTAAAACAAGGTGCGTCCTATTGTCCGGTGCGTCCTATGGTGCGAAAAATACAGTAAATGAGATAAACTTAGAATGGTATCATTCTCATTATACTTTTGGCACTGTATCGTACACGCAACTACTGAGTTATTTTAAAAAAACACACACATTTAGATAACAAAGGATGATAAAATCTTCTCTGTTTCAAACATTCCAGGGCAGTTCATTTTAATGTTCAGTACCATTCACAGCACCTTAATTAACTTTGGCTTTTTGTTTGTTTGTTTGTTTGTTTGTTTGTTTCTTAGGACTATCTTCCCTCCCAGCAAGATATTCTACTGGCACGAAGACCTACAAAAGGGATTCATGAGTATGATTTTGAGATTAAAAATGTTCCCTTCAAGATGGTTGATGTAGGTGGCCAAAGGTCAGAGCGAAAACGTTGGTTTGAATGCTTTGACAGCGTCACTTCTATATTGTTCCTGGTTTCATCGAGTGAATTCGACCAGGTACTTATGGAGGATCGACTAACAAATCGCCTTACAGAATCTCTGAACATTTTTGAAACTATAGTCAACAACCGGGTTTTCAGCAATGTCTCCATAATCCTCTTCCTAAACAAGACAGACTTACTTGAGGAAAAAGTGCAAAAAGTGAGCATCAAAGACTATTTCCCAGAGTTTGAAGGGGATCCCCACAACTTAACAGACGTCCAAAAATTCCTGGTGGATTGTTTTCGCACGAAACGCCGGGACCAGCAGCAGCAGAAGCCCTTGTACAACCACTTCACCACTGCTATTAATACAGAAAATATCCGCCTGGTATTCCGTGATGTAAAGGATACCATCCTTCATGACAACCTCAAGCAGCTCATGCTACAGTGATGCGCAGCAACAACAAAAAACTTTGATTTGTGTTAATAGTTTACAGCAGGAGTTGGAAAAAGGTCTTGTCCGACCTCACGATGTGTGGGGTAAAGCTGCTGCTGTTCCAGTTAATTGCCAACTTCTCTCAAAATTCAGGCTTAAATCTTTTCCGCTATATCTCGTGTCTTGAAAGAGTTTTCATTTCTTAACAGACCTCAACTTTTTTAAAGCTAACTCACAAGTTTTAACCTCTTCCCTCTTTTCAGCCTGACGAAGCCTGTACTCCAATAACAAGTAACTTGTAGACATGCAGTTTAAAGAATTTACTTCGGAAACTTGATTAAGTTTAAAAAGCAGTTTTGGCATGTGAAAGGGCTATAGAAGAGATTTGTATAACTCTGGACTGCTCTCCAAGCTTGGCCAACCACCACCGTCAGTTCTTTGTGGCAAATAGCTCCACCCTGTCAAATAATTAAGCTGTTTTTGAAGTTTACAAATGCATTTTTGCTTCCATGCCAATATAGGATGTTCGCCAAATGGTACCAGAAAGGAGGTCCGCTACCCGGGAATTTTTTAATCAAAAAGAATCATGCAAAGGGACTTCTGATCTTAATTGGTCATTGTTAGATCATGTGGTTTGACAAAAAAATCTATGCTTTAAGTTTGGAACTAACTAGCTTAAATCACACAGCTGTTTGCAGCTTTAGATGTCTGCCAGTTGCTGTGAATTAACTGTTTTAAGAATGTTCCTTGAGGATTGTTGTTGTTCAGTTAGCTCATACATTATGGTTTGGATGATGGAGGAAACCAAGCGAGAGATTTGTTTCTGTTAAGCAGCAGCAGTGTTTATAGATGTCAGGTGCATCTATAGTGTTGACAATACTGAGAATGCACATAACTGTATTAACATACAGGACTGAATATTATATTGCTGGCCAAAAAGGCAGAAAGTGATTATCAAAAATTATAAGGGAACTGAATGATAACCTTGAAATGCCATATTGCAAGACAGTGAAATTTTAAAGGGCCTCCACTTTCCACATCAGTTGCTGCACACCTCAATAACTCAGGCTTGTAAGCACCTCATTCACTGAAAACACAACAGTTTTGTGGAACTAACTGCCTTTTTTCATCTCAATTCTGAGGAGGCTAGTGACATTTTTGATTTCTCAGGTGTTGGTTTAAAAGCCCATATGCTACTAGTTACTCTGGATTTCCAAGTTAACTGTAAACATAACTTTATGCTATGCTTTAAAGGGAACATCTACAAAAGCAATGGATACTTATGCCTGTTCTAACGCTTTACTCTCATAAATGTTTTAATGGTTAACATGATCAGAGATTAGCAGCACAGTTCCCCCTTTTTTTGTCACACAGGCCAAATTTGATGCATTGCTATTGTAATTCCGTAATCTTTGTGGAAGGAAGTCAGTCAGCAAAATCCATAGGTTTGAAACCAATTTAGTTTTGCTGTCTAGATCCAGGTAACTTGAGAGCTCGTGCCAATTAAGTGCTTTAATAGAACAGGCTCAGTGTGGAATAGTGAGCCTATTACAGCATCAGAAAACACTGTTAATTGATGCAGAATCTTTTAACCTAAAGTGCCTCTTAATTGCTTTTCCTTGCGGTGGCCTTAACACAAATGCCAATGTTTCAGATTGTGGCCTTCTGTGGGGTGGGGTGGGGACTCCATTGCCAGGTTAAACTTAGCTACAGCACAGAGATGTTGCATATTTGCTAGAAAATACTAAAAATAAAAATGAAACCACCCACTCAGATATTCTGAAGTGTAACAGTATAGGTGTAGGTGTTCTGAGGATAATATTTCTCCCACTCCACTCCTGTATTCTTTCAGGGGTCAATCAAAATCGGTATGCAAAGCGCTTTTTGCTAGTCTTCTAAGTAATATATAGTTAAGGGCAGTATTTGTTTTTAAATGTGTTAACAAATCATGATTTATGTGGAACTACAAGCAAATAGGAAGAAACAAAATGGTTTCATTGGTTCAGTTTTATAATATTGCTAATGGGTATAGTTTTTAAAGTGCGTGGTGCACAAATTTTCCATTGTACTCCAGAAGAATTGCTAGAAGTGGAGAGATTTGGAGTATTTGGATTTTTTAACCAAAAGGAGACATTTGGGGGTGGGGCTGCAAATTTAATTAAGGGAACTAGGGAGGAGAGGGATGGTCCTTTCCCCGCTGGCAGCTTTCCCACTCAGTCTCACACATACACAGCTGCTTTTCCTCCACAGCTTGGTGGTGGGGGTGTCATTTTGATAGGAAAATCAGCTAGAGGAAAAAGAGTGAAGCAGCCCCTGGCTACTCATCCGCTTAACCTTTCATGGCAACTTCAAAAAAAGTCATGGGAAAGATACACACAACTGTGTGTCATGTCTAGTTTGGTAGAACCTTACATTTTCAGATGTCACCTTCAAATACAGGGCTGGTTTGTAAGAACACTTTTTCTCAAGTGTCGCTTAACAAAATGCTTCCAAATTTCTTTTGCAAATTCCGGGATTTGTATTTAAGTAAAATTAGAGAGTAGAATTTTCATTCTAACCTCCGTGGAATAAACATGGAGTGATCTTGCATATAATATTTTAGACTGCAGCAAAAATCTGAAATAAAACATTTAATGTCAAAATTCTTTTAAAAATTCAGTAGAAAAATTAAGGCAACTGATCTTTTTAAACAACAAAAAACCAGTCTTAACTTTAGCCTCATGCCTTATTTTGGAGTAGCACTGTATAAACAGCCACTTTTCAAAGCTTAAAGAACCCTCTTTTCTCAATGAAGTGCAAGATGGGACTACTGCTGCCCCACTCTCAGGCTTCTTGAAAAGTTCACTGCAGTGTGGGAGAGCAGTTTGAAGAGCCCAAAAACTAGAGGGAGACTTTGAAAACAGCCTTTGAAGACAAGGTGATGGTTGCACACTCTCAAGATGCTTTTCACTTAAACCAAATGTGATTTTCTTGTAAGATTATTTGGAAACTTATCTTAAGAAGAAGCCTAGGTTGAATCCAGACTTGGTCATATTTGGAAAATTATGGGACTCTTCCCATAATGATTTCAGTGGATCTGTTCTAAGCATGACTAAGTCCACATCCAATTCATTGGCAGCAAATTCTTGCTTGAGCCCCTGATTAGATTTTCTTTGTGCTAGAGTCAACTGCACAAAGACCAGTTTTTTTTAATAGGCCTTTTTCTGGTACCACAACAAAGACATCCCTAAGACCAGACTTGTAAAGATGACACAGCATTGTAATACTGCCATTTGCAGTTTTCTTTTATCTTGTACTTGAAAGCAAATTGCCACTTACTTAAAACTGCTTTCTCATTCTTCAAGAACATTGAGAGCTTACATTCTAGAAACCTTTTCTCTAAAAATATATTTGGTAACAACCTCACATAATATTTATCTAATGAAACCAGGATTTGTATTAGCTTTGTATAAATGTGGGGTGTTTTGTGGCTTTACATTTTTTTTATATTTGTAACTTTTGTAACTTTCCAGGGACTAAGAGAATCTGCTACTTTGTAAAAAAAAAAATCCCTCTTGCCTTAGTTCAGCATCAGCAATAAATTATTTCTAAAGGTCTTAAAGGCATAATTTTAAAATGGTTCGGTTACTAATAGACAAAAGCCTCTTTGAGATTTACGTTGCTCTCTGTACATACATTGCAGGTGTTCCAACTATTAATATTTGCCTTATGTAAATTACTGACGGTAAATAAACAATATACATCCTCACTGTGCATATGGAGTTTGTATCTTTGTGTATATTAGATTGAGGTTTTATATCTTGCTGGCAATGCAGCCAGATTTTGACAACTGCCTGTCTTTGAAACATTTAAAATTCTAACGTATGTGGAACTTAATTGTATTTTGTGGGTTTGCGTTGTCTTCTCTAGCTGCAAAGTAAGCAACTCTGTGCATTCTTGACATTGGAAAAATAAGTGCCATTTTAGAGTTTTGACACACCCAAGTGTCCAAAAGTTAAGCGAAAAGTTTACTAAACATTGAATCTCATCCTATACAATTCTGGAAAAGAATTCAAAGAAGAGAAACAAAAATATCAAGGGTTGGAAGCTCCTCTATGTTGAAATACAGAATTTTGGTGTAGTTTGGAATTTCTTTGGAAGAGGAGGAGAATAGTGGGAAGAGTAGAAGCATAGAGAGTGAAGTGAGGGCTTGCCAAGGCTGGAACGTTGAAAAGAATTCTGGTTGTATTAGTCCTAGGTTTTATATTCTGCAGTCCAAGGCATTTTGTAGGCATGACTACTAACTCAATTATTTCACATTTCACATGTCACTAGCAGTACAGTCCTAACCTTGATAACTTGCAAGTAATTCCTATTTAAGTTTTATTCTACATAGGATTGCAGCATGTAGTAGTTATTCTCAGACATGTGCTGGTGTCACGTTGCCCAAAACAAACAAGTATTTAGAAGCAGAGCTTGATCCTTGCCTATAAAAGGAAAACTTTCAGATGGCAGTCGGCACAATAGTATTAGCATGTTGACTTAGCAGAGTAATAGAGCTACTTAGAAACCAATAGGTCAGTGTTAGGAAAGAGCTTTATGGTCTCCATTTACGGGATACATCCATGTGACTTGATTTGAAGTTCGTTCTTTTCCCCAAGAAGCCCTCTACGTGTTGAGTGAAATTTCTCAAGCCTTCCTTCCTCTGAAAGTAGTTTTAAGGTTGCACAATGAGCAGAAAAAAGTGGAAGAGCAATCCTTTTGTGACGTTTTGCTAAACACTCACTGAGTGGCCTCATTGTGGTAGTGCATTCCTAATTTCGGTCAGGATTATCAGAGCTGAAATGAAGTTTCAACTTGTGTGTTTGTGTGTGTGTGTGCTTGTTTTAATTAATACCTCTTCTATACACAGTCCAAGATGGCATTTGTTGTTGTTTGTTGTTGTTTAGTCGTTTAGTCGTGTCCGACTCTTCGTGACCCCATGGACCAGAGCACGCCAGGCACTCCTGTCTCCCACTGCCTCCCGCAGTTTGGTCAAAACTATGCTGGTAGCTTCGAGAACACTATCCAACCATCTCGTCCTCCATCGTCCCCTTCTCCTTGTGCCCTCCATCTTTCCCAACATCAGGGTCTTTTCCAGGGAGTCTTCTCTTCTCACGAGGTGGCCACAGTATTGGAGTCTCAGCTTCAGGCCTGTTGTCTTTGCCTATGGAGTTTTCTTGGCAGGGATACTGGAGTGGCTTGCTGGTTCCTGCTCCAGATGGATCACGTTTGGTCAAAACTCTCCACTATGACCTGTCCATCTTGGGTGCCCTGCACGGCATAGTTCATAGCTTCTCTGAGTTATTCAAGCCCCTTCGCCACGGCAAGGCAGTGATCCATGAAGGGGCAGATGGCATTTAAGCATTCACAAATCTAGAAAATAAATGATCCATGTAGTGTTTTGGACATGCAATTGTGTGGAATTAACACAACCAGCCAAATCATTCAGAATTCAAATCTCCTGGGTGGCAGAGGCAAAAGGAAGGAAAGAAGTGTCCCTTTTTCCTTGGGTGCAGTTGCAAGAAAAGCCCACTGGATCAGGCCAGTGGCCCATCTAGTCCAGCCTCTTTTTCTCACAATGGCCAACCAGATGTCTATGGGAAACCTGCAAGCAGGAACTGAGTGCAAGAGCTCTCTCCCTGCTTGTGGTTTCCAGCAACTGGTATTTAGAAGAATACAGCCTCCAACCACAGGAGTCCTTTTTACCCAGACATAACCTCATTAGGAATTGCAGAAGAGCACTTTAGTTTTCCAGCTACCCTAGGCTAAAGCAATTGAGACATTTTGGCTGCATCCAATGAGTGTGCCTCCACTGATACTAAGGCTCTTTGATGCACTAGTGCCTTGTCAGTGGAATAGGTATTGAGGTGATATTCCTATATCATGTGTCATGCTGCTCTGAAGGGTTGGGCAGATTTATAAAGATGGCAAAATCATTTAAAACCACATTGATCCCTGTTCTGGTGATGCAAAACTTAACTGGATATTTATATTGCCTTTCAGGGCCATGAAACACCTTGAGGGGTGTCTGACATCACAGGAGGGCTGTGGTTCAGTTGCAGAGCACCTATTCCTGACATCTCCAGGTGGGGCTGGGAAAGACCTGTCTGAAATCCTGGAGAGATGCTGCATATCATTAGAAAATACTGAGCTAAATTGATTTGTAAAAACCTGTTGCCTTTGTTCTATCTACTGGAGCAGAGGGACAGATTTGGAAGCCTTTTAGCTATTTGTCCAAACACAGCTCCAACCTAGTTAAGAGGCAGAAGGAACACCAGGAAATATAAACTTTACAAAACTAGTAAGGGTCTTAGGTGGTGATTTTCAGATGGTGTTGCTTGCTTTTCTATCTATATGCCAGTATCAAGCACGTCTGCTCACTTTTTAAACTTTAAAAATAAGGTTTGATATTTAATTTTGATTCTCCCCTCTACTAAAAAAAGAACATTATTATCCCTATTTTCTGTTTCCTTGTTCCCTGAACACATTCTACTTCACTATTTCCTCTGATGTATGCATTCAAGACTTTGTTGGTACAGTTCATTCTTTTATCTCCAGGAATTCCAGAAAGTAAATGTATCTAAAATGTGCAAAAGGCAAAAGCACATTTCTTCATTTTATTTATTTACTTTAAAGTGAAATGTTACTGTGATAAAATCTTCCCCTCTCTGAGTATGTGTCACAGGAAAGATTTTTTTTTTAAAAAAGAAAGGCTTCTCTATAATACACACAGAACATGTTTCTGAGCACATCAAATATTTGATTCAATTGTATCATCACAGTATTGCATTAAAAAAATTTTTTGCATGCGGTACTGCTGTTAGAAATAAACATTGTTGTCCTGATTTCCTAATAGCAGAACTTAAAATTTAAAAATATTCTCAAAAAATATGGCTACTTAATTTACATTAAATTTGAGTTTACTATAAAGTTTTAGAGAATTCTGTAAAAAAGAAAAATGGAGTACTCTTGCGTACTCTTTTGTCTTGCAATGTTTGAAAATGGGGTTGACACAAAATATCCTATAGATCCAGTGTAATCCAATTACTTAGCCCAAATAAACTGACATTGGCACACCTAGAAACACAATATGCTATTTAGACAATAGTGTAAGCTGCACACTCTTATTGTGAATTTGAGACACAGTATTACTGTTGGGGTGTGTCTAAGCAAGAGGATTTTCTGCTACAGGAAATCAGATAAGGAAGTGGTGTTCATTTGTACAAAAGCTTGTACCTCCTCCGTAAAACCCTTTGCACAATTGGACTGTACAGAAGTGTGCCTCTGCAATTGTTTCTCTTTCATTCATTACACAAACCTTTTTTTTTAAATTGCCTAATTCAGAACATTATGCTAACACCAAACTAATTTCTTTTGTAGAAGCTAAACTTGGCTTTGCTATCTCAGAATCTACCTATTTGACAATTGTTTCTTGATACCCCTTCTGCAGTTTTTCAGCGTACCATCATACATATTTAGGATATGTTGCTGAAATTCTATTTTTTTAATAGAAGAAAAGCTAAAGCCCAAATTTGATGAATTGGTTCATATATGTGGGAACTGCACATGCTGCAACGTGTATACAGTGGAGAACAAAGCTAGGATGCAACAAGAATATATACTGTATAATAAAGTGGAAATGACATTGAAAGGTAGAGCGCTTTTTTCTTGACTGATGATAAAGTGTAACTTTATTCTTCCTGAATAAGGTAAGACCCATCCCAGAGCATCAATTCATTCACACACTCTTATTCTGTACAATCTTGCAGCTGGGACAACAGGAAATAGCTATTTTTCATTTAGTACACACCCTTCCCCAGCATTGCCCTATTGTTCGTATTCTGCACTAATGAAATCAGAATACTTGTCATTGTTTGGTTCTGCAATAAAAGTAACATAATAGAGAAATCTAAAAACTAAATTTCTGCATGTGCAGAGGGAAAATCTATACTTGATATACTAATCTCCTAAAACTCACATCAAGTTAGAAAAGGCTCCTGTTCAAAATGAAAACCAGTCCGAAACCTTAGTTTTACACTAAAGGCATCGGGTCTCCTCACGTGATGTTCTGGGCTGGACTCATAGCATAATATACATATTACTTTGCCCTACTGTATATTCCAGTGCTTCTTTTCAAGAGATCCTGCACGGGAACCTGCCTGGTTGCCCTATGACCAGGTTGGCAGCAAGAGCCATGGGAGTAGCTGGAGGGGGGAGGGTAAAGCTGCCCCTAAATCAAATAAATAAAACAAATTAAAAGTTGAAGTAATATTTGAAATTAAAATGCTCATTGTGGTCACTTGTACCAAAGAGTAGTCATTCTTGCAGAGTAAAGACCTGGCTAAGGTTGAAGATGACGGGAGCATCTCAATCGGCTATGCTTACTGAGCATGCACAGAAAAACTATGGTGGGGAAAGGAGGAATTTGAGAAGTGCTGAAAAGGTTTTCAGCAAATCTAAGAAAGCTTGTTTTAGTTTATAGATTTTTTTTTAAATGGAAAAAGGCATGTTCTTTGTAATTTTGCAAAATACAGTCCTTAACCTCATGAAAGGTTCTCCCTGATGCAGTTTTTTCATTTAATTTCCTACTTTGCAAACGACTGAAGATTTGGACAGATTTTCCTGAGCACTTGGGGTCAAAAGAAAGTAATTGAAAAGAGCTGTTGTGGAGACATTTCAATCCAAATCTTAAGAGAGCCGGACAGGTGGATGTGCCAACATAAATCCCTGGATACGCCCATAGCGGCAGCCCCCTTAAAACAGCGTTGAGAGAAATGCACTCGGCACATGCTTAGAGACACTCACTGCCTGCGTGTGACTGCATTGTGCCCAGGGGTGCCAACTTGAATAATATATTCTGGAGGGGGGGGAGGCCCAGGTAAGCCTGCATAATCGATCTCAGGATGGGGCACACCCACAACAACAACAACAACAACTAATAATAATAATAATAATAATAATAATAATAATAATAATAATAATAATAATTTATACCCCGCCCATCTGGCTGAGTTTCCCCAGCCACTTTGGGCCGCAATGCGCATCAAACTTTTTTAGGGGAGGAGGCCCCCTCAAATATTTTATTTTTTTGTAGGGGGGGAGGGCGAAAGGACCTCGGCCCCTAGGAGTTAGCTCCTATGACTGTGCCTTAGCGTAGGCGTATATATATATATATATTCCGAAGCTGGGATGGCAGCATCTCTTCCGCCGACCAGGCCCTACATATTCTGAGACAGGAAGGCAGACCAGCCGGCCTGCTGCTTCCCTCACGGCCGGCCGGGCTACGAATCCGGGAGCAGAGCCCTCGCGTCTGGAGAAGACCCGAGCCAGCCCTCCTCCCCGCCCGGCCTCCGCCCTCTCAGTCCGCCTGGCAACGGCTGGAACCGAGCCGGGCTTCGCGGCCGACGCGGAAGGGCGGAGCAGGCCGAGCCGCGAGGCTATGAGAGAGGGGCGTGCCTGAGGAGGTAGGCCTCGCCTGGGCGTGGCGGCCCGCGGAAGCGGCTGTGTGGGGAGAGGTGCTTGGGTGTGGGTGTCAAGGCAGAGGGCCCCGAGGACGACGCCGGAGGGAGGGAGGGGGCCTTCTAGCATGGGCATAGCCAGGATTTTTGTTAAGGAGGGGACAGGCTTTTGTTGCGGGGGGGCGGGGGGGAGCAGAACCTCATGTATTGATTTGTATTGATTTTGATTGATTTGGGGGGAGGGCAACTGCCCCCCTTGGCTACGCCCATGAGTTCCGGTAAGGATGGAGGTGTCACAGTCAGGGCAGGGGTGTGTGTATTGTACTGGGTCAGGGTTGCCAACTGCTCAGGCCCTCCCAAGAGTCCCCATTTCCCAGGGACAGACAGCCAGACACACACACACACACACAGAGAGAGAGAGAGAGAGAGATAGATTCTCTCTATATTTTTAAGGGGGGAATATCTCAAAGCGGTTTATAACCTGTATTAAAACATCAAATAAAACAATCCAAACATTACAGAACCAAGTCAAAAAGAGCATACGCTCTTAGCCGGAAACTGAAATATTAAATGCAGTCTCTTGAAAAGTTAGAGAATCACAGAATTGTTGAGTTGGAAGGGACCCCGAGGGTCATCTAGTCCAACCCCCTGCAATGCAGGAATCTCAACAAAAAGCAGCATTGTCGAGGGCCCCATCTCTGCGGTCCACTGCTAACACATCTGCCCCTGCCTCCTGGCCCTGTTCCTCCTCACTGTCACATCCTGCTCACCTGTCCTGTTGAGCATACAAGAGAGAAGACAGAGCAGCTTCCTTCACTTGCCTTGCGCCTTCCCTCTGGGACAGCAGTTCTCAACCTGTGGGTCCCCAGATGTTGTTGGACTACAACTCCCATCATCCCTGAGCTCTGGCCTTGCTAGCTAGGGGCGATGGGAGTTGTAGTCCAATAACATCTGGGGACCCACAGGTTGAGAAAGGCTGCTCTGGGGGAACAAGAGTGAGAAGTCAGCAGAGGGGTGAAGGAAGGAGGAGGTAAATCCACTCTGAAAAGGGACCCATTTGGTGCATCTTGCCCAAGTAGCCCCTGAAGCTGGTCCTGTCATGTGTTTGTAAGTGTATAGCAATGACAGCTGATTTGCTCAGAATAAAATAGCAAGGGGTCTGGGTAACTGCACACTGTCAAATTCATACAGGCACAAAATTATATTTTATAGGATAGATGATGAAGAGGTTTGCTAAGCAGCTTCATTGTTCTGTCAGAACCTTCTTCACAGAACTGTGGCTGATCTATATAATTGTCTTCTTTTAGCTAACAGTAAAAATAAATAAATACTTGGCCAAGCCTTTGGGGAAGGGTGATTGGGAATGACACCCTATTACTTCTTTCTACTGTATTGAGCATGATGAGTAGCTACTGTTTTTAAGGTTATGTTCATATGATGACTTCTATGGCTTTTCATTGCCAAGGTGTCCTGAGCTCTGATAGCAGGAAGGGCAAGGGAAACATTAAATAAGCAAACAAACAAATTCTAGAAGAAAATTGTTTTGAGAAACAAGCTCTAAAAAATTAGTTGAAGCTAGTGTGCCTTAAGAAGTGCTCCCATGACAGCCAGTCTGGGACCCTTAGCTTCATGCATGCAAGGTAGCTTTTGGCATATGTGTATAAAAGAGCAGCTTTTCTTCCCCACCCAAGTCAAGTAGCAATTTGTTTTTGAAACTGAGGGAACTTTTGAAAGAAGTTTGGGATATGTTAAGATGTCAATAGTTTTTTCCCTTCTTTTTTCCCTTTAAACTTCCACTGGGCAGGCCCAAGCTCTTGAACAGACCTAAAGTAATCTTTTGGTGTTTCCTGGAGTTTTTAATGGCACCTACAACAGACACATTCATGTAAAATACAAATTAGAATCAAATTTATTTGTTGTTGCGGCCATCCTGTTCATTTGTGATCATCATGGTCAGACCATCACTACAAATAAATACAGTGGTACCTTGGTTTACGAACTTAATCAGTTCCGGAAGTCTGTTCTTAAACCAAAGCATTCTTAAACCAAGGCGTGCTTTCCCATAGCAGAGAGGGACTCAATTTACAAATAGAACACACTCAACAGGAAGCGAAACATGTTCTGCTTCCAAGGGAAAGTTCACAATCCAAAACACCTACATCCAGGTTTGCAGCATTCTTAATCCAAGTTGTTCACAAACTAAGCTGATCTTAAACCAAGGTACCACTGTGTACATGGGATGCGGGTGGCGCTGTGGTCTAAACCACAGAGCCTAGGGCTTGCTGATCAGAAGGTCGGCGGTTCGAATCCCCGTGACAGGGTGAGCTCCCATTGCTCGATCCCTGCTCCTGCCAACCTAGCAGTTTGAAAGCAGGTCAAAGTGCAAGTAGATAAATAGGTACTGCTCCGGTGAGAAGGTAAATGGTGTTTCCGTGTGCTGCTCTAGTTTGCCAGAAGCAGCTTAGTCATGCTGGCCACATGACCCGGAAGCTGTCTGCAGAAAAACGCCTGCTCCCTCGGCCTGTAGAGCGAGATGAGGGCAGCAACTCCAGAGTCATCCGCGACTGGACCTAACAGTCAGGGGTATCTTTACCTTTTTTACCACTGTATACATCCTATCCATACTATACGGTATGTGCCTAGATACACCATTAAAAGTCAGTATTAGCCAATTGATACATGCATACATATCTTAAAATGCAAACAAAAGCACGAGTTTCTATATTTCATTGATGATCAGATCTTTGCAGTCCACCATATTATTCTTGATGAACATTCTTCTTAGTTTTTGGGAAGCAACTGCAAATCTTACCATGTTGTTTGTCACAAACTTATCAAGTCAGACAACAAATAAGTGATCTTCACTCAGTAGTCTGCTTCAGTCATCTTACATAACAATTCAAGAATATACTTAGCTCTCAGTTCAGAATACAAAGGACAATATAGTACATAATGGTATAGATCTTCAACTGCCACATATACAAAGCTGCTTTTCTATTGCGATTTTCCTATAGCGTCCCTCTAAATATTCTGAGGGCATAGTCTGAAAACGCAGAGCCAGAAATGCCTACCTAAATGAGCAAATTGGTAAATCGTACAGATAGTTCTCAAAGCCATGTGTGTCTTGCTGTTCTCATTAGGGAAGATTCAGGGTCTGGGACTTCTTCTCTAACTCCACCTCTCCCCTCCTCCTGCCCCAAACACACGCATGTCAGAAGAGGAAGATAAGAACATACCACAACATCCTGTACTGATGGCACTGCTGATCATTAATATGTGATTTTAAAAGGCCATTCATGATAGAATGGGTTTCCTGTGCTGTTTAATGTTTCTCAGACGTTCAGAATGGGCTGTGGTTGAAGACAGAGTGACGAGTCTAATAAACCACTGCTTCGATTTCATTAGGACAGACGTCATGAATTGTAACTGGATTTAAGAACCACCTAGATCTTGGTACAATGTGGTTTTCAGACTAATGTAAATGTGGCTGGATTTTTTTTTTTTGGTGACAGTTGGGATGTAGTGACCCAGTGAACATTGTATGGAACTAGGCTGACGACTGAGTTTGTAGCAAGCCTTTCACATGCTCGTCTTGTCCAAAAGCAGAAGCTGATTGTGAAATGATGGTTGGGTATGGAAATAGGACAGGAATGAGGAAGCTGAATGTTGCATATGTAGGACTTGATGGTTGCTGAGTAAGCAGCAAGCTGCAAAATATGGCTGGTGGGTGGCTTGTTACTAATCGTGAAAGGAATAATAGGAGCTTGCGAGGAGTGGTGGAAGAAAGGGAACAGTTTAAAATAAAATAAAAATCTGTGCATGTGAAATGCAGATGTTGTAACACTTTTCATCTTTCTCTTTCATTAGATGAAGGTTATTAAACATTCTGAGGAGGTGCTGAAGGCAGCCCTGGTTTCCAAGGACACACAGCTTGCAAAACTTTATGAGAAGTTTAACCCTAAGGAGAAGTGCTTGCTAAATGAAGCATTTCGGCCAGGCAGTGTTCTTTTCAAGCCCATCACGCTGCATTCTGAATCGGATTGGATCTCCTCACACCCAGAACCCACCCAGGATTTTGCACAGTTTTATCATGACCCTTGCAGAAAGACACCAACTCCCCAGAAAAATCGGATTTATGTTCAGCCCATTGGTAATGCTTGCCTACAGAACCTTATGGCCAATAAAGCATGCTAACCAAGCTAGGCAGGTTCTTTAATGAGTCATTAAATAGGAACTAATTAAGCTGGGGTTTTTCAAGCTTTTCACCTTCAGGGAAGCCTTTTCACTTTGAACAGTCTGTGCCCATCTACCACAGAGCCCTTGGACATTGCAGCAGATATCACTCATATTTTGGGGTGCACTTGGTTGGCAAAGGACACCCGTGAAGCCTCACCATGTGCCTTATTGTATATCCAGTCCTTTGAAGTCTAGAAAGTGTTTCATGACACATAGGAATTGGTAGATCGGGATGAGGTACATGAGAAGCATAGAAACCTAATTTTATATTGCATTTTATAAACCTTCACACACTTAGTTTTCATCAATACAATAGTCCTCTATCATTTACAGAACTTCTTGAAATCCCACTAGCGTTATTTGCTCATCACATACACATTTCAGATAGTCTGAAAATTTTCCCCAGTCTTCAATGAACTTTTGATCTTGTATATATCTGATCTTTCCTGTTAGTTTGTCCAGTTCAGCATACTCCATCAGTTTCATTCTCCATTCTTCGAGCGTCGGAAGTTGTTCCTGTTTCCATCTTTGGGCCAATAATATTCTCGCTGCTGTTACTGCATATTGGAAAAGTTTACAATCCATTCTATTTATTTCATTTCCTACTATTCCTAAAAGAAAAGCCTCTGGTTTCTTAACAAACATATATTTCAACATCTTTTTCATCTCATTATATATTATTTCCCAGAAGCCGTTCACCTTCTTACAATCCCACCACATATGATAAAATGTTCCTTCTTTTTCTTTACATTTCCAACACTTATTACATGTTTTATACATTTTTGCCAGTTTCACAGGTGTGATGTACCATCTATAAATCATTTTCATAACATTTTCCTTTAACGCAGTACATGCCGTAAATTTTATATTTTCATTCCACAGTTTTATCCAATCATTAAACTGTATATTATAACCCAAATCTCTGGCCCAGTGTATCATAACCGATTTAACTTCCTCATATTTTGTATACCATTCTAGCAAGATTTTATACATCTTGGACAAAATTTTATTTTCATTGTTTATTATTTCTATTTGAAAATAAAATTTAAAAAATATATATAAAATTAGGAAATGTGTATTTAAAAATTTGAATAATGGATGATTGTCAGAGAGGTTGAAGGAAGTCTAAAAGAGAAAATATGTGATAAATTTAGATTGGATACTATAAATGTATGTTGGAAAAATTAAAAAAAAAGAGAGAGAAGCATAGAAACCTGCTTTACATAGAGTCCTGGGGAACGTCTTGCTCAGAAGTGGGCAGAAAGTAGATCAGGATCTGCTGGTAGATCTCTGGGTGGTTTGCAAGTTAAGCCTAACCGGGGAGTCTGACTTTCAGTTGTCTAGCAGTAGCAACAACATAGCGGTTTCTTATACCTAAATTAGACTGCTAAAATAAAGAAAGCTAAACAGGAGTGGGCATTTGTGACGCGGGTGGGTGGCGCTATGGTCTAAACCACTGAGCCTGGGGTTTGCCAATTGGAAGGTTGGCGGTTCAAATCCCCGCGACGGGGTGAGCTCCCGTTGCTCGGTCCCAGCACCTGCCAACCTAGCAGTTCGAAAGCACGTCAAAGTGCAAGTAGATAAATAGGTACCGCTCCGGTGGGAAGGTAAACGGCGTTTCCGTGTGCTGCTCTGGTTTCACCAGAAGCGGCTTAGTCATACTGTCCACATGACCCGGAAAAACTGTCTGCAGACAAACGTCGGCTCCCTTGGCCAGTAAAGCGAGATGAGCGCTGCAACCCCAGAGTTGTTCGCGACTGGACTTAACGGTCAGGGGTCCTTTACCTTTACCTTTTTAAACAGGAGTGGTCATTTGTGTGAAAGGACTGTGAGTTCTAGAATTGAGAACAAATTCCTAAGCTCAGAGTTTGCTTATAGTCACCCTCATTTATTCAAACTAATGTATGTATTTTGCACATGGCTTTGGTTCTTGATGTTCTAATAAAAAACAAGGTGGGCCACAAGCCTAAAGTCTTCCGACCTCTAGTTTGCACTGAGTGGTAGCAGTTCTCCAAGATTTCAGAGAGGAGTATGCACTCTACTGCTGAGCAAAAGAACTTTAGAAAGGGTGTCCTAGTTATATAAGTGTAGTTCAAACTTTTGTTTACTTTGTTTAAAAGTCCCACTGATATCAACAGACTTAAGTGTACAGGTATATCCCATTGCAATAAATTGAATTTAAGCATGTCTGCTGTGTTCTTGCATCATATATACAACCATAATTTTAGCCTTCGCTACTTTTTGAGTGCTTGCCTTTGTAGAGTTTTTGCTTTTTGTATGCCATTAAAAAGGGAAAATCTAAATTTGACCCTCAGATAATGTTTCCTGGCTTTGATAGCCAGTTGCGACCGTGCTGGATAGTTTTGCCAACACACCCCTTTTCACTTTTATCTCAGCCCCCCACCCCGGCTTACTATTTGGAATGGCAGCCAAGACAATGTGGCTCTCCCTACCAAAATATGCAGGAGATAAATATCGTGCCCAGTGGGATATAAACAGACAGATAAACCGTGTACATGTTTACTCAGAAGTAAGTCTAATTAAATTCAGTGGGGCTTGCTGCCCAATAAATAAGTCTACATTTCTCTGCATTGTGAACCTTCTGCCCTATGACTTATTAAATGAGAGATAGCCAACGTGGTGCCATCCAAATGTTAGACTACAACTTCCATTATCTCTGGCCTTTTCCCATGCTTACTTGGGCTTATGGGAGTTGTAGTCCAACAAAATCTAGAGGGCACCATGTTGGCCATTCCTGCATTAGATGGTCTTTGGCAAACCATTATCTCTCTGCCTTTGTTCCTCATTTTTAAAACAAGACTAATGGTGCACATCTCAGAGTCTTATTCTAAAGCCAGACAAGATAAATACTACAAATCATGGGATGTATTCAACTAAATTAATGTAGTAACTGAAGCCAGCACAATGATTCTCGCTAGCACAACATGACTCCCCCCCCCCTCCATGCCCTCCCCAAATCTGCTCAAAAGCGTTGCAAGAACTTCTAAGACAGCACATCGGGGAGGGAGGAGAGGGAAGATTGTTCTTTTTCAAGCAGAAATGTTTGCATTTCTTTAGCACTATATTGAATGCAAACCCATATCTCATATTTTAAAATAGTACTATGTATACAATAGCTCCTCATGTAGTTTGAGGTGGGAGGGGGGCAGAACTATACAGCTGAAGCTATAACATGCTGCTTTTCTTCACTGTTTTTTGGTAGGTTCTTTTGGAGATTCCAGAGTTAGCACAGATGTCTACATGAAATGGCTGAAGGATTACTGTGAAGCCTTTTACTACGGCTTGATTGTACGAATCCTAGGACCAGTGCCAGTTTCACACACAGGTTGCCCTTTTCGGATCAATGAAAACACACACAATCTGCAGATTCATGCAGGTATGAGCAGTGCTTTTTTTTCTTTTAAAAAATGTTTAGGGGTACTCTCATTTTCCTACTCATATTGAAATACTGCCCCTCAATGAGGCCAAACTTAGATTGACAAAATGTTTAGGGGTATGCATACCCCTGCATCCGATTGGGACTTTCTCATGGCGTTAAATCAATTTTGCCAGTTCTGTGGGCTAGCTTATAAATCTTAGCTGTGTTAAAATAGCATTATGGCACTCTTTTTAGCAAGTAAGAACACTGAGAATTCTTACTCCTGAATGACTGGCTGTAATCAGAAAGCAAATGAGAAGGTACTCCAAAAGTCTTCAAACTCTCGTGGATTTTATGTCAGCTTCATGCATTGAGCCTTTGGGATTATTCCGTGTTTGCCTGTCATTCTTCTGTGCAGTTCTTAACCATGAAGGCAAGAAGGGTAACCGGCGGTTCACACCAGTTGCAAAGAGCAACACTTAGAAATATAAAACCTAGGAAGCTTCTTCAGATTTGAGAGTATTTCTCTGTCCAGCCCATTCTAGCCTACTCTGACTGGCAGCTGCTCTTCAGGGTCTTGCTAAGTGATCTTTTTAACTGAAGTTGCCTGGGATTGAACCAGGAACCTTCTGCATGTGTTTTTCCGCTGAGTTATGGCTCCTCCCAGTACTAGTGCTCCTGTTCAGTTTTTGTATGGTTTTGTCACCTGTGGGACAAACAACAGCTTTGGGAGGTTGTGTTTGTGATTTACAGTCCTATTCAGTACATGCATACTTAAGACTAAGCCATACTGAGTCAACTGGCTGTATAGGTTTGCTGCCTTAAAGCAGGAAAACAACACTGGAGGTTGAGAGCGTTAAATACCCTCTCCCCAAGAGCCACTCCATCTTGCTGTAGCTGCTTTCAACTTGAAAAATAAAGCGTAGAAGATTAGATGACAGGCCCCTCAGCACCTCTTCCAGCTTGGTCCACAGAATGCTTGTTTCTGTTAACCATAGCTAAGGCAAACCACAGTTTGTCTCAGTTCTGACATAGTAGTAAACTCTACTTCGTTACAAGCAGAAGCAAAAACTTCCCAATGTTCTCCATGCCACATGAGATGAAATGAAGAAGGGTGCACAGTTCTGTGACTCTCCCTGGCTTATTCACATAACAACAAACCATTACTTATTGTTACAGGGACTGTATTTGGATGGATCTTTTTCGCACTAACTATAACTGTCTTAAAATCTGTTGTGTAGACTCTTGATAGTAGGCAAGAGTTATGACGGCTAGATTCCTTTTCAACTGAAAATTATTTATATCTGGAGGGAAATTCTGGCTGTGTCTTTCCCCTGGCGCTAGATAGATAGAGGACTGTGCGGAAACAAAATGGGAGAGTACAAAACTGCAGTTTCATTTGCTTAGTGGTAAATCGAGTGGTAGACTCGTTGGTTTTGCTGCTTTTCTCTGTGGAGAATGCTTAACTCGGTGGTAGGTAAAGGACATAGGTATCTTATATTCCTTTTGTATAGCATGGCTTAGCATTAAGACCCTTTAAAGCTGCTGGAAAATAGTGGGTTTGGGAACACCCCTCCCCTCCGCCAAAAGCAGTCTCTGGGCAATGTGTGTACAGGGCAATGTGTAGGCACAGGCTACAAGCAAGTGTGGAAAACAAGTGTGTAGGCATAAGTTCTCAGCTGGCTGGTGCTCGAAGTGGGCGGCTGAAAGGAAACCATGACACTCACTTCTTGCTTCCCTCCAGCCCAGCACAAGCCCAAGGAGGAGGCAGGCTCATCCTGTTGCCCTTCAGTCCTGAACGTTTCATGGAGCCTGGGCTGGAACCCAAGACAAATTTGCATGATGACTTCAGCACTTCCAAAGGGATGAGCAGAATTTGCCTCCCTTGGGTCAGAAGCATTCTAAATGCGGTAGGCTCAGTGGTTAGAGCATGGTGTTGATAACACCAGGGTCGCAGGCTCCATCCCCATATGGGACAGCTGCCTATTCCTGCATTGCAGGGGGTTGGACTAGATGATCCTCAGGGTCCCTTCCCACTCTGCAGCCCTATGATTGTAAGCCATCACAGGGACTTGAGAGCTTTCAGATCCTGGGCCCTCTTTCATCAAGCCGAAACAAGCTTCCAAAAGTGAGGAGACATACTGGAGGGCACAAGGAGGGAAAACCTCTTTGCTCTGCTCTCTCCCATAGTTGTTTTTTCTTCTGTATATCTCTACTTATTATCATTGCAAATGTCACATTAATTTTAATAGAACTAGATAGCTCCAAAAGCCGTCTGGAATTCTGGGTTATGCTGTCACTGTGTTAGGGCATTTACAATCTCCTGTCCTTTTGCTTCTGCTGAGAGAGACCTATGTCTGTTGTTCATACAGGTCACCTCTTGAGTTACCTAAAGAAGAAAAAGCCAAAGGATGCTTTTTGTATTGTGGGAGTAACCATGATAGATCTTTACCCAAAGGACTCCTGGAATTTCGTCTTTGGCCAAGCCTCCTTGACTGAAGGTATATACATTGTTTATTGTTTTATTAAGTCATCAAGACTATATATGACTTTAATTTGATGATGAGCTTCTTCTGTCTTTGCACAAAACATCAGTACAGTGGTACCTTGGGTTACAAACACCTCGGGTTACAGACTCCGCTAACCCGGAAGTAGTACCTCGGGTTAAGAACTTTACCTCAGGATGAGTACAGAAATTATGCGGTGGCGGCAGCAGGAGGCCCCATTAGCTAAAGTGGTACTTCAGGTTAAGAACGATTTCAGGTTAAGAACAGACCTCCGGAACGAATTAAGTTCGTAACCAGAGGTACCACTGTAAGACTGAATACAAGCCAACTATTTTTTGAGCAGTGGGGCTGCTCCAGAAGTGCACTTTTTATTTTGGTATATGTATTTATATATTAAAATACAACACACATTGAGGAGAAAGCATTTCTTATTTATCAGTGCACATGATGAGGAAGAAAGCTTTGAAAATTGAGGCTGCTTCTGAGGGAGCTGTGCTGCACATCCTGTTCCCCTGCCAACCCTGTGTAGTCAGTGTTAAACTTTGCCACAGATGGAATTCAGATTGGCATCTTTCCTTCTGGCAAGCTGAAGTCCAACTCTGAAGCTGCAGGCATCCCACTTGAGGACAGGGTGTGATGCATGACTGCATGGCCATGATAGCAGAGCTCAGCTTGCGAGAATGAAGGATGTCCTCCACACAGCACAGAGCCTTCTGGCATAGATTAATGGCAGTCTTTACTCACACAGGATCCTAGAAGCCTTTGTGCAGATCCAGCATGGCTCTGTGTAGATCAGAAACCTGTGGCTCTCCATCCATCATCCCTGACCATTGGCCTTCTTGGCTGGGGCTGTTGGGGGTTGAGTTTCTCCACTCCTGGTGTACATTGTTCCCTACCTTCCCAGCCTTTGAATGGCGGAGCCAGCCTCTTCACATTTAAGGCACTGGCAGTAACTATAAGTAAGCTGAACAGAAACTTTTAAGGCCCCATGCTAGTATGAACCTGCAATGAATATGGCTGTGCAGATTGTTGTGAAATTTCTGCTGAGATAGAACATGGTTTGTGCTTGCACTAGAGCAACTGGGCTTTTCCTTCCTACCCCATCCGGACAGTGGATTTCAAACCGGAGATGATAGATGTTTCTGCAGAATTTCCAGCTTGGTGTTGTGAAAATGAATATGCTTTTGAAAAGGTTCTGCTGAGTTCTTTTGATTCAATAAAGGTCCAATAAACAGTGCAGAGGGAGGGAGGATTTGCAAGAGGGTTGCAGTACATGTCTTGACCACAGAGGGGTGGCAATAGTACATACAAAACAAAATGAAGTCTCCTGTGCTGTCTAGAACAGTAGGGCATTCTGGACCATGAGGATAAAACTGTGTGAGATTGGGTCTCTTCTCATTTTTGCAAAAATCAACTCGGGAACGACGACACTCAGATATAGATACAGATGTCAGGGATATCCATTTCCTTCTGTATCATTTTCATGATAAAACCTACCACCCCCTTCCTGAAACTCTGACCTTTGCAACAGGTGTGCTAACGAACAACAGCGCTTACCAAGTTCAGAGGAGGGCCATACAAATCTATGCAAAATACAAATTTCCTTTGAGTGTGATGAAGTGGTTTGAGTTTTGAGCAAGTCATTTCCCTAAGGTAAGAGGAGAGTGGCCAGATTCAGAAGAGGGCTGGACTCCTGCAACTTTATTAGTCACACACGAGGGACCATTTCAGTAGGAAATTCAGTAATGCAAGTACACTTGCTAAAACTCCCATCTCTACACAAACTATTAAAAGTGCAGGAGGCCTGTCCTCTCTTCACCCGACTCCCTTAACTCTTACAGGACAGTAATGAGCTCCTTAGAGGAAGGGTAGGATTCAAATGTAAAAATAAAATAAAAATGCTATCCATCAACTTGCTTGAAGCAAGTTGCAGCTAAAGGTGGGTGCTGCAGTGGGACTGCAGTTCTGTGGTTACTCCCAGCCCCACCCATGCTTTCTCAGCCTGACCTTAGTCGTACATGTTCCATTCCCACAGCAAACGTGGAATTCTTTTTAGAGATGACTGCTGTGAAGCCACAGCTGGCCCCAAGAGTTCTGGGGAGACCTTGGGACCTTATGAAGCTCACGTGTCTGAGCAAGAACGTTTTTGTAGCTGGACTGATCTCAACAGGGGCCTATGGGTAAGTTTCCCCCATGTCACTTCTAGGTGGAAGAGGGGAGGAAGCCTCATTTCTGACTTTCTAGAAGTATTGCACTTGCTTTTCCAGTAGTATATTCAGCATTTTGGTGCTATTATCCTGTCACCACAGCCGTCTGCCCTTTGTGGGAACCTTAATTTGATTTCCTCTTTGCATTGTTAAGGAATGGGGATCTTCAGCTTTGCCAGGTATGACAGCAACTTTTACAGTGCAAACTACAAAGGCACACTGAAGACTACAAAGAAGCTTCCTCCATCTGACTATTCTGTGTTTGATGGCTACTATACCCCTGAGATCACAAGCAAGCTGCTTCTGAGGTCCTGCAAAGTGGGTGTGCTTCAGATTCCTGGCACTACATTTCCACATCTAAATCAAATCTGTGTTTTAGTCACCACATTTCCTTTAATTCTTTGATTAATTTCCTTTATTACTTTAATTCTGTTAAAGTAAGTGGACTTAACACTGTTTATTTATTTTACTTCTTTAAGGCCATTTCTATACTCCTTAAATATATATATATATATCTAAAAGGCATACAACCACAAAAAACCACAATACTTTGTTGCTGGCAGTAAACCAAAATGATGATATACAGTAATCCCAGTTTTGTCACGTCACTGTGGCTTGATAGCCTAGCCCTAGCAAGGGAGTATTTGGATCTAGAATAACAAACTGGATGTTTAGCAGATCTCCAGAAAAAAACATGATTTATTTAGTCTTATTAGGAGTTCGACATTTTTGTCTTGTGTGTGGTGTTTGGGAGGCTCATGTTGCTTGGATGTGCTGCTTTACTTTGGCTACATGAAACCTCTCAGAATAGGCCGCTCAATTCACCTCCCTCTTAAGGCAATGAGGCTCATCCACCCTGCTTTCCCTCAGGAAAACCCATTGTTTACCACTGAATTGGGTTGGGCTTTTCCCCCTGCAGATTGGTGTTTGTTCCGATTCAGCAGTAAACTGTGGGTTTTCTCGGGGAAAGCGGTGGGGCAAATGAAGAACTGCTCGGACCCATGCCTAGAAATTGTGGGATAAGCGGAAGCACGGACGAACCTGTAGTCAGCTCACAGTTAACCGTTTTGGTTTAACTGGGAAGCAGATGTGGCTGGAGCTCTGCATAAGCAAGCCTTTCCTGTGGAAGCCACTGTGCACAGAATACATAAACAGTTAGTTTTTGTTGGGGAAGCGAAAATATCAAGTTTTGTTTTGGGAGGGTTTATTGCGTAATGCTCTGCGTAACGGCAAGTTCAAGTTCCCTGAAAGAGCAAGAATTTTATCACCGTTAAGTGTATACCTTGTCTTGGAAAAGAGCTAACAATACAGTCCTTATTATTGATTGATTGATTGATTGATTGATTGATTGATTGTGTGTGACTGGGTCGCCCCAGCCACTCTGGGCAGCTTCCAATATATACAGAAACATATATTTAAAAGCTTCCCTATACAGGGCTGCCTTCAGATGTCTACTAAAGGTTGTACACTTACTCATATGTAGTGCCATGGGGAATGTCAGGTCCTTAGAACACACACTCCAATTGTTCCTTGTTTCATTTGGTCCTGTGTTTCAGACCCTGACTCACGAGATTGGGCACATCTTTGGACTGCATCACTGCCAGTGGTTAGAATGCGTCATGCAGGGCTCCAACCATTTGCAGGAATCGGACCGACGCCCATTGGATCTTTGCCCCATTTGTCTGCGCAAGCTACAGTCTGCCCTTGGCTTCAACATTCTGGAAAGATGCAAGGTACAAAAAGATTGCCATTCAGGTTGGAGACATCCATCTTTTTTGCCTCTTACTCTAAAACTAAACATGGGCAAGTGTTACCCCAGCAGTGTAGGAACTACTTCAGGCTGCTTTCAACTTACGGGTTTTTTAGGGGGGTGCATTAATGTAGCTTTTGATTTTACGTCTCATTTTGTATTTAACAGATAGAGTATTTTTTGCTTATTTATTGTACACCACACAGAGAACTTTGTTATGGGACAGCATAACAATGTTGAAAATGAAATACCGTATTTTTTTGCTTTATAGGACGCACTTTTTTGCCTCCAAAAATTAAGGGGAAATGTGTGTGCGTCCTGTGGAGCGAATGCAGGCTCCTTGGCTTCAGCGATAGCAACGCGAAGCCTCCAAAGCGCAGAGGGAGCGCTCCCTCCGCACTCCGGAGGCTTCACGTTGCTTTCGCTGAAGCCTGGAGAGCGAGAGGGGTCGGGCTTCAGCAGAGAGGGAGAGCTGTGCAGTGCCCCTTCAGCTAAGCGGGAGGAGAAATGGAAGCGGCTCTGTTTCTCCTGCCACTTCGCTGAAGGGGCACTGAGCAGAGAGGGGGATAATTTTTTTTTCTTGTTCTCCCCCTCTAAAACAAGGTGCGTCCTATGGTCCGGTGCGTCCTATAGAGCAAAAAATACGCTAACTTAAGAGACGAGTTATCACTTTCTCCTCTGTGACCCCCATCCCATGCTGCCTCCTTGTACAAACAACCCTGTACAGATTGTGAGATTAGATTGTTGAGGATTCTCAGTCCTCAATCCAGATCCACCCAAGATTTTGAGAAGTGAATGTCAATAAGCCACTGAACTGCTTAAGAACTGGTTATATTTTAACACACTATTTTCTTTATGAGGAGATAAATCCACAGATCTGCCACACATAGCCTGAAGAAATATTTCTTTGTGTTTCTTCTGCTACGGTTTGTTTCTTTGCTTCTCTTTGTCTCCTTATCTTCAACAAATAAAGGCACAAATAAACTGAAAGGCCCTGGAGAAAGCTGTGGTCTAAAAAAATGCACAAAAGAAGTCATTGTTGGTGCATAATCGTGGTTCCATGCCAAACCAATTGGTTTATCTTAACTCTTTATTTTATTTGACACGACCATTTTATATAAGACTTTTAGTAAGTGTTTGGATTTCTCCTAGGCACTGCAGAAGTGGATGGAGGAAGAAGCTACTGGAACAGAAGAAGGGCTTAGCAGTGAAGCAAGGCCAAGTTTGCAGAAACCATTGGAAGCATTTAAAGAAAGCTATGACTGGATTTCCAAATGCCTAGAAGTTCTACAGAAGTAAAATCCTTTGGGATGTAGGTAACGTTAAAGTGAACACTCTTATTTCAGTGGGGGCAGCTGCTAAAATATAAGATGATGATGGATGAATGAATGATTTGTTTAGTTCTTTCGTTTGAAACTAAACAACTTGTCCTTAAAAGTTTAGTGAGTTTATTTTGTGAGAAAGGTTTCCCCTTGCTACTTACTTTAATTTTTTGTTCTGAGCTATCATATAAAACATTTCAAAATACTTCAGCTACGTTGGATTCCAAAGAACTAACACCAGAGATTCATACTTGTCCCCCTTTTGATTGGCAGTCTTACCATTATCTACCTGCAGGACAGTTGTGTAACATTTACATACCTTGAAAACCTGGAATTCTAAAACAAGCAATGGCTCTTTGGCACAGAGTGATGTACACAATTTTTTTTTAATCAGAGAACATTCATACAATATAGATGGATCAAGTAAACCTTAACTTCAAAGTAAACCTCAATTCTGTGAGTTACCTATTATAAAGCTAAAAGTCAGGAACAGTGAGGTTTCAGCAGCAATATCCATTGAAATCAGCATTTAGTTTCAAATGAATGTTTATGAGGATTGATGTGTCCATTATCTGAAGGTAGTGGGAATTTTCCCTAAGATGAGTAGACTGAACAGACAACACTGCCTGTCTTGAATCCGTTAAACTAAAACATACAGGTACATAGTTTTTAGCTATGCAATCAATTTAAATTCTCTAATAGTTGGAGTTGTTCAGAGAGTTAAGGATTATTTTTACTTATATGAAAGATTCATAGTCCACCCTTCATTGTTAATATTATTTATTTATTTGTTTGTTTGTTTGTTTGTTTTACCCCGCCCATCTGGCTGGGTTTCCACAGCTACTCTGGGTGGCTTCCAACAAAAGATTAAAAATACATTAAAACATCAGTCATTAAAAACTTCCCTAAACAGGGCTGCCTTCAGATGTCTTCTAAACGTCAGAGAGTTGTCTATTTCTTTGACATCTGATCAGAGGACGTTCCACAGGGCGGGTGCCACTACAGAGAAGGCCCTCTGCCTGGTTCCCTGTTTGATTTGTGCTCTATAATACAAACTCTATAAAAATTCTTTTTAAAAAAGCATTAAACCATTTCTATTAATTTTACAAATAGTATTCCATAATTAGATTGGGTCACAATTCAGGGAAAGCCTTCTTGAACAAAAAGATCCTCAACAGCTGCATAAGTATCAAGACACTGCATCTGTCTGATCTCAGCTGGTAACCAATTCCAAAGGGCTGGAGCAGCAACACTAAAAGCCCTATTTCTAGTACAAAGTAGTGCACTTCTGGGGCATGTGGTACTCTCTGCAGTGGCTTATCTGAACAGCACCCAGCAGGGATATACAGTGGTACCTCGGGTTAAGAACTTAATTCGTTCCGGAGGTCCGTTCTTAACCTGAAACTGTTCTTAACCTGGGGTACCACTTTAGCTAATGGGGTCTCCTGCTGCTGCCACGCGATTTCTCTTCTCACCCTGAAGCAAAGTTCTTAACCCAAGGTACTATTTCTAGGTTAGCGGAGTCTGTAACCTGAAGCGTCTGTAACCTGGGGTACCACTGTATGGGCAAGATAGGGTTCAGCTATAACAGACCAAAAAAGGGACGCGGGTGACGCTGTGGGTTAAACCACAGAGCCTAGGACTCGCCAATCAGAAGGTCGGCGGTTCGAATCCCCGCGACGGGGTGAGCTCCCATTTTTCGGTCCCAGCTCCTGCCAACCTAGCAGTTCGAAAGCATGTCAAAGTGCAAGTAGATAAATAGGTACCACTCCGGCGGGAAGGTAAACAGCGTTTCCGTGCGCTGCTCCGGTTCGCCAGAAGCGGCTTAGTCATGCTGGCCACATGACCCGGAAGCTGTACGTCGGCTCCCTCGGCCAATAAAGCGAGATGAGCGCCGCAACCCCAGAGTCGGTCACGACTGGACCTAATGGTCAGGGGTCCCTTTACCTTTATAACAGATCAAAGTGTCTCAGGCTGCACTACTTTAATCAATGATCAATAGAGGATGTTGCACTTACGCTATCCTAGGAGGCACTGGTTATTTAGTAACAGTGTACAGCCCAATCGTATGCATGCTTTTACGGATGTAACCTCCTGTCGATGACTTACTCCTGGGTAAACGTGCACAGGATCGTGCCACAGTTTGTAAAACAAACATGAGGCGCGCTGGAGGCAGGTAGTGCGTATTAAAGTGCGGGTGGGCGTGGCTGCTTTCTGTGCACTGCGCCGCAAGCGGCTGATCCAGGAAGTGCAGGCTGCACGTGCGCTGAGGCACTCGGATCTCGCCCCGGCTGCAGCCTGGTGCGACAAATAGGTTCGCGAATAGCCGGTCGGAGTGCCCTGGCTCAGCTTTCGTGCCGGAAGCAAGCTCCTGGAGCATGAGGGCAGCGGCATTGCGCAGGCCACGGCTTTCGGAGATCTCTCCTGCAAAGCGCCCACGGGCGTCCCTGCTGCTCGCTGCATCGCCGGCCTCGCAAAATCTTGCCCTGCGCAGGGAGACAACGACCACTTGCAACTTCGCCTTGCCCAAAGGCGTTGCATTACGCGGAGCAATGCGGATTCGCCGAGCTCGGGAGTTTAGAGGGAAGGTCCCCATTGGTCCAGGATCGGGGAAAGGGGCGGTGCAAAGCCCGCGCTCACACGGGCCGCGAACCGTGCAACGTGGGAGCGAGCGGCGCCTGCAGCAGCAGCGGTGGGGTAACTCAGCGGCGTAGACCTGTGAGTAAATTGCCCCTTTGGGGCAGGCTGTCTTTGCCGGGGGTGCGAGCGGGGACTTGCAGATTTTGCAGGGGGGCAAGCCCGGTGATGGGTGGGACCGATCCTGGGTGGCACGAGCAAGTTAGCAGCCGCCAGCCCTTTCCGAGGGAGAGGGCGGTTTTGGAAGCGGGGAGGGATGCAGAAGGAAGGCTACACCTGCTCCTATTTCCTCTTCTGCACGCAGCTGTTGAAGGAGTCGGTGCCCTGGCCTCTTTAGTATGGGGCCAGCCTGAGGAAGGGATGCATCGAGATATCTACCCCCCAAACAAAGCTCTTGTAGGTTTTTGTGGCAATCCAAGGGATCATGATGTTCAATAGGATTGGGGTGGCAATGTGCAGCCAGATTTCCTGCTTACTCTTAAGCAAGCTTCGCCAACTTCAACTGGGGGGCGTGGAGGTTTCGTGTCCGCAATCGCTTTAAAATCGTCGCTGGGGATGGGAGCCAATGGAAGGCAGAGTGCGGCGCTTCCGGTGCAGGGCGGCGCACTGGAAATTTCCGCCGCTACGCAGCCTGCTTGGGAAGCCATGCTTCTCTCTGCCCGCCCAGCTGGCCCCGATGCCCGGCGCGTGGAGGGCGGGGCGCAGGTCGCGGTATGTAGCGCGCTGGCGCAATAGGAGGGTTCCCTTACCGCCCCCTACTTTCCCCGTGTGGTTTTAGGGGCTGTTTCCTCTCCCGTCCGCCTCCGACAAGGAAAAACAGAAAACGTCGCGTTGAAAACCCCTCTCCTGTTGTCGTGCTCAGGTTGGAGCAGAGTCAGCCCCAAATATACTCTCTGCCAACTGATGCATTAAGCTGGTTTTCTTTCTTTTCACATACATAGATCTGGATACAGTGGTACCTCGGTTTAAGAACTTAATTCGTTCTGGAGATCCGTTCTTAACCTGAAACTGTTCTTAACCTGAGGTACCACTTTAGCTAATGGGGCCTGCTGCACAATTTCTGCTCGCATCCTGAAGCAAAGTTCTTAACCTGAGGTACTATTTCTGGGTTAGCGGAGTCTGTAACCCGAAGCGTCTGCAACCTGAAGCGTCTGCAACCTGAGGTACCACTGTAGATAGATATGGTAGGGCCGTGGGTCAGTTACAGAGCAACTGCTTTGCGAGCAGCAAGTCAAAGTTTCAGTTGTGTGGAAGCCACAATCTAGTGCCTTCCATTCTGCATTGTAGCTGTGGCACACCCTGCAGCGCCCCACAAGGCTACACGCCCCATGTGACCAAACCGGTTGCGTTCCCCTAAATCTGCTCCTAGGAACAGGGCCGGCCCACCAACAATGCAAAATGAAAGGACTACCTCAGATGGCGAGATCCACAAGGGCAGCAGACCCAGCCTCCAAGGAACGCATCACCTGCTTCTGCAGCTGTGGGGCACACCTTGGAAGACAGATCTGCCGCTGCCGCCTCCTCAACAACCCCCCTCCAAATGCCTCTACAGTGACCTCTTGGAGAACAGGAGATGCTGCTGGTGTCCTCCCACCTGAAACCTCACTCCCTAATATTCAGGTTCTGGGCTAGGATATATATACACATGAACATACTAAAATGGTAAAGAGCTATGGTGTAACTGATCTCTGTCTGAGATCAATATTTGGTAACTTTTTTTCTACATTGCAACCAGGAAGTGAAAAGTGACAGCTGACAGGGCCAGTTTAATTGGTTTGTACAAAGAAAGCATTCATCTGTATATTTAACTCAGCCCAGGGCTGTTTCGTTTGAGGGACCCGTGAAATTTAGGCTTTTCCTGCCTAATTCCTGGCATGAGCTAGTATGCACTGCTCGTTATGGCCCTCCACAATGTATTGTATTGTCATTATAGCCTACAGTATGGACTAACTTGTTGCTGAATTGGATGAAGTGTTTCCCCCAAAAAACCTAGCTCTGTTTTTATTCAGCTGCAAATGCTTGCCGGGCTTGTTCCTGAAGAAAAGGTGAATTCAAGAGGAAAATGTTAAAACGAGGTATTGCTTGCCACAAAGGAAAAGCAAATGCAACATTGGATTTTATTGAGACCTGCTAATATGGCCAGATCCTGGGAAGCCCCACGAAACAAACAAAAAAAGCAGGTTTTAAAGTAATCCAGCTTCAATTCTGTCTTGGTGGGCTTGCTTGGCACTGGGGGAAGATTATGTATCTCAGTAGCAGAGCATGTACATTGCATGCAGATCAGTGACACCTCTAGTTTAAAAGGACCAGGTAGCAGATGATACAAAAATACCCTTGCCAGAGCCCCTGGCGGTCTGGGCTCAGAGGTGGTTTTAGGGTAACGTGACTGGTACAGCTTGAGTGCCTCACTGCAAGGGTGCCACAACAATGCAGTAGAACGGTGCAAGTGGGGGTACCAAATTTTAGTGTCGCTGCTGAAATTTGAGAGCCGAAAGTTTGCCACTGCTGGGCTAATGGGGCAAATAGCCTGGTCTGCTACAAGGCAGCATGAAATGTGAAGATGTGTTATTGAACCCTCTCATTATGGAGTCTGGCTTTTGGAGGCCAGCCATAGCTTATGGGCCTACTGGTCTTGATCTGCTAGATGTGGGGTCTCTGGAGGGACCAGTGAAGTCAGTAAAATCCTGCTTAGTTTGGAGTGAATTGGCAGCCAGTCCCCCAAGGAAAACTGAAAGCTTGATGGGACAGATGAACTTAGATGTGATAGTCAACCAAGTTTTACTCAGAGTAGACCTGTTTAAATTAATGGACCAAACTCTGAGTAAAAGTTAAATTCCACCAAGGGTGTGTGTGTGTAACTTCTTACAGCCTAAATAATATTGTTTGTATTTGTGATGCCAACAACATGTCTTAATATAAGTACGGTAAATCTTTTCTAGAACAGCACACTAGAGGGAACTCTCTAGCCTCTTTAAAGCAAAGTCTGCTCTCTCTAGCCTTACACCCTATGTGTATTTAATGAGAATTTCTGCAAAGCAAATACGTTTGAAGATCTTTTTGTAATTAAAATGAAATGTGTTCTTTTCCCCTTCCTTCCTAAAATTCACACCTGAATGCTAAAATCTGCCGCACATTTAAAGTTTTGAAAAGAATGCTTCAAGTGAAATGAATATTTTGTTACGGCTTTAAAGGAACAACATTTTAAGGAATCAAAAAATTGGACAGGATACATTTTTCTTCTTTTTTTTTAGAGATGTGAATAAGCATTGAACGTTCCTTACGGTTATGTATAAATACAGCAATTTGGTCTTGGGATGGGAGCGCCACTAGACAGATAAAGCTACCCATCAACCAAGTTTGCACATCTGTTCCCCCTCCCCCTTAATATAGATTTGTTCCCTCCTTTTTGAACGAATGAGAACATCCTCCAATCCATGTGTGTGTGAAAGCCCCTCAAAACCTGGAAAAATGCTTCTCCTTATTTTCAGATCTCCACGATACCGTTGAGCATATGGGGACTGTGAATTGGTCTGCTGTAACTAATAAGAATGCAGACAGTTTAATAAGGACTTCTCTGTATTAATAAAGACCATCACACTTGATTATGTAGCGTTTCTAACATAGAAGCCATGGGGCAGTAATCCTCTTCATCATCTCAATTCAGTGAAGCAGGTCCTTTGGAAGGAAGGGAAGGATAGAAATATTACCAATAATGAAGATAGCAATCATTCTTACTATAAAGATAAGAAACTGAAGGTGGCAGCTTGTGACTTGCTGAAGATGAGCTAGCGAGGCCATCAAAAGCGGGTGCTTCAATCAAGTGGCTAGCAATAGATGATCAACAAAAGGATGCTTGGAAAACAAATCTTTTCCCCCAAAGGATTTTGGGGGTTGGGGGAGAAGCATTTTGTTTAATGGCCAAACATTTGGCAGTCCCATGCATATGCTGTACACCTATTTTACTCCAATCAGAAACTGTTTCTACTTTGTAATGCGGTTATTAATGTTACAGCTTTATAGTATGGGGGAAAGAAGTTTGACGCTTGTACAACCAATCTAGAGTTTCATGTTGTTAACAGGCATACAGAACTCATGCGCAAGTGGATTTCCCCATTCACTTAAACTCTGCCTGTGCAGAGTTGTCCACTAAAGTGAAGTGAATGCGAGTGTCTTTGTGGGTGGGAGAGGGGTGTGCGTCTGCTAGAAGTTCTGTACGCTGGCGGGGCCATTGGATTCACTTTTGGCCAGAAAAAGTAGCCGAGCTGTTCCCCTGCCTGGAGTGACCCCTCCTGTGAAAGGTGGTTGTGACGGCTGAGCCTGATGGCTGGCCGATACGTGGCGGAGACCAAGGTGTGGGACGGTGAGAATAGAAGTTGTCTCATTGTGGTAGCAACTTCGGCTTAACTTTGTTAGATGAGGCGGTTTTAGGCAACATCCCCTGCCAACGTACGCATGTTGAAATAATGTATTTGTGGGGGGTTTCTCCAGCTGCACACCCTGCTGAAGTCAAGTCTAAGAACCACATCCCCACTGCCTACATGTTCAGAGTGTGTCAGAGGCATGCGTTACAGTATACATGGATCCTTTTCCATGTGAGGAGGTATCCTGAACCAATCCATAACCTGCCTCATGTAGAGATGCTCTGCATGCATATCTATCTCTTCTAGTACAATACTTTTTGACCGGATGATACATGACAGATGGCCATCTAACCTTTGCTTAAAAACCTCCAAGGAAGAAGAGTCCACCACCATTTATGGGAGTCTGTTCCACTGTTGAACAGCTCTTACTGCCAGAAAGTTCTTGCTGGTGTTTAGATGCAATCTCTTGTAACTTGAATCCATTCGTTTGGGTCCTAGCCTCTGGAGGAGAAAGCAAGATTGCTCCATCCTCCATGTGACAGCCCTTGTTATATTTGAAGATGGCTATCATATCTCCCCTCAGCCCCTCTTATCCAGGCTAAACATACCCAACTTCCTCAGCCATGCCTTGTAAAACTTGGTTTCCACCATTTATCATCTTGGTCTCCCTCAGTTTAGATACTATGTTGTGTTCACGGCAGATCAGATTTCCAGAGCTACCAGAGCTCGGGCCATTTGTGTGTTTTAGTGTTTGTGAGATTGCCGTAGGTTTTTAATGAATAAAACTTGCTTGGCTGAAAGGCACGGGGGAAGATGGAGGAGTAAAGAGGAATTATTAAACTGAAACATGAAGGTTGATTTCTTTAAAAAAAAGTTTATTGCAAAATTCAGTGTTTGGTAGCACTTCCAGAGTTCACTAATTATAGCACAGAACAAACCAGCAATCCATGTTATAGCCTGATTTTGGATCTTTTGTGCACACAAATATGCTCTTAGTCATGCTAATATAGTATGTACTTGGAACAATAACTTACGATGTGGTCAGTTATACACATATTATTTAGTAATGGAAATCCTTGTACAAAGAAGATACAGTAGAACCTTGTTAAACTGCAGGACAGCTAGGTTTCCCCCACAAACACAGAATGTGCTCCTTAACCGTTTTATCTTCAGCAAAGTTGTAACAGCAAAAAGTACTGTACTGAGGTCTTTTATTACGGAGATAAATTTAGCCAATTTAGTATGTTAACTTCTTCTCTAGAGGTATAGTGACAAATAATTCATAAGGTAAGCTTGCCAAATAAATAAATAACACATTTTGCAAACGCAAGTTTCACGTTTTGTTCATTTACTTGCTAGTTCCAGGAAAGTGACCCACCTCCCCGTTGGGGATGGTTCATGTCTCCCACTTGCGGCCGCAATTTATCAAGGTTCTGCTGTACATTATAAAGTGCTGAAGTTATTCAAAGCACACTAAACTGCAGTTGTTTTCATGCAGTGAGGGAGGAGGGTGGATTGCAAAAGCCACTCCTAATGGTAGAGCACCCTTCCCCATGTTTTTTTTTTTGGGGGGGGCAGCTTAACATCCTGAATTGAAATGACTCGAGTGGAACATACTTCCAAATAAGTATGCCTAGGTTTCAGACTGGTACAGTGGTATATCCGGTTGCAGATGGGATCTGTTCTGGAGGTCCGGTCGGATCCCAAGGTTTCCACAACCTGAGGACCCCTTCTGCGCATGTGGTGAAACCTGGTAAAATACTTCCGGGTTTGCCGCATGTGCATCCCGAAGTTTACGTAACCAGACGGTTACGTAAAGGGAGGTACGACTGTATTTCAATGTTAAGGACACTTAGCTTGCAAGTATATTCCACTCTAAAGATCAACCAGCATCTTCGTAAATGGGTTTGAACCTTAAACACATTGAAAGTGCAAGGACCTCAAAAAATGTATTCGGGTGCCAGTGGTTGCTCTCTTTTAAAATCGGATTGTCCCTCACTCATTTCTATGGCTGACAATGCATAAGCATCTTAGCGGAGCAGTCAGCATACAATGCCACTTCTACTGAAATACTGAAACGCATTTGAATCTGTACTGTGTGTATCCAGGACCAAAAGAAACATTTTTATATTCTCATTTTGTCCCCCTGAGTTGTCTCATTGACAAAAAAAATTGCGTAAAAGTGGGACAAGCAAGCTTGTGTTACCACTGATAGTTATCTATTGAGTGTAAGTGAATAGCTGACATGTTGCCTTGTTTAATCATTCCCTTTCTTTACACATAATTGACTGTTAATGGGAAGCAAACCCAACTCTGCAGCCAACTGAGCATCCAGGGTGGTGGCATAATCATTTTTAGGACCAGTTATTTGATGCGTGTGGCAGCTGTTGAGTACACTTGTTAAATTTAAAATAAGAATTACACTGCAAGTTTCTTTTTGCTTTAGGTTCTCTCTAGTGATCCGTGTGCAGAATTTAGCTGTTGTGAACATTCACAAACACATGAGACGCCAAGGCCCAGTTCATAACGTTTGGCTCCACGTGATCCCCGGTGTGCCTGCTTAGGGGCTCATAGCCCAGTGTGAGTTGCATGGAGTTGATGATTGCCATGTGTGTAGTCATGACTGCTCAATACAGGGACCGCTTTCAGTCTTGCAAATGGCAGAACTTTGGGCTATATGACACACACACACACACACACACACACACACACACACACACAGTCAGTGCTTCCATGCAGCTCAAGGCCCCATACAAGGCAGTGTCTGTAGGCTTGAGCATGTCTTGTACCACCTGAGAATGTGAAACCTATATACTTTGGTGCAAGCCTGGCTCAAGCCTACAGGTGTAGGGAGACTCACTGTGAAAGCTGAAGGTCTGCTTCACAACATACAAAAAAAGAAAAGGAAAGGAAAAACAACCAACATACAGTAAAAAGAAGGTATTGTCTTGAAAATTCTCTCACTAGATTCAGCAAATCGTTTAACCACTGGGTTCAGTTTTACTCAACAGCTGGAACTATGATTCCTGTTCAGGACTGAATTCAAGAACAGCATGTTTGCGTGCCTTGTGTTTTTGTGTTTTAAAATAGTTTGTCTCGAAAAGAACACATAACACTGCTACCTACACCTTAAAAAAACCCATATCAATAAAGTTTTACAAAATATCAATGCATTTAAAATACCTGTGAAAAGTGTTAACCCCCTACCCCCCCCACTTGCCCATACAGACATTGTCTAATAGTCTTAAAATAAATAGGTAATTTTATTTTATATTTAAAAAAATGCAATCAAGTTGGTTTATCTAACTACCAAAAGAGAACATGACATCAGCAGTGCTCAGAGGGAATCCCCACTAAATTTCAATGAGATGGGAAATCCTAATGAGGGACCAGGAAGGGCTGGAGCAGTAGTCTTTTGCCCTGCCAGTTTGGGGGTAGAAGAGGACCATTTTGGGGGAGGGTCTTTTTGGGTATGCAAACTCCAGAGGGGTCCAGCTCAAGTCCCTCTCTGCAAAACAGGCCAATTTAGAATCCAGTAGATCCATGTCTGGCCCAGTTCTACCCCAAAGGGACCCTGTCCAAACTATAAGTGAGCACAGGATTCCAGCCCTAAGGTTGCAGTTTGTATGCCCACTTTTAAATATGCCCTATTGAAAGCACTGAAAAGTTCTGAATAAACATACACAGGGTTGGACTGTATAAGCGTTAAATCTGGAAAGATAATGGTCCCATGAAATATCCACAATAACTGGCCATAAAAATAGAATAGTAACCTCCAACTTCCCAACTTATATGAAGTTCAAACAAGTTTTAAAAACAAAACCCTGTTAATTCTCTTCGAAATATCATTTAGCTCAACCCCCTTTACTCCCCCCATTCTCTGAAATTAGTATCTACTCTTTAACCTGATTTTAAAACAACTAAAAAGTTCAAAATAACTTGTTTTGTTACAAGATACATCCTTGCTCTTTGTCTAATGCAATAGTTGGTTTCTTCCCCGTGATTTTGGAATTGGGAATACGATAGCTTGAACCACAACTTCATGCTAGATAGGAGTGCGCTTAATGGAGGTCAATGGGGGGGGCATCAGAATTTGAGGTGTTTATACAAAAAAACTATCTAACAAATCTTTCTGAAAGGGTTGATAGCATCTGTTCACATTTATGATTTTGCATTCCCTTTAAAGTGTAGATTTGAGAAGGTGGATCAGGGCTGACGTGCTTTGCCCCCCCCAATCTAAACTCTGTGTGTGTGTGTGTGTGTGTGTGTGTGTGTGTGTGTGTGTAAAAAAATATTCAGGCCACGCTACCACTGCTTCTTGAAGAATCCTCGTTTTTTCCAAGATCAGGCTCTATAAAGTCTTCTGGTACATCCTGCAAAGGCTTTGACACATTCTCTTCTACTGGGTCCTTCTTCCTTTGACGTGCCTTCTTGCAAGGCCTCACCA
Source organism: Podarcis filfolensis (assembly GCF_964270895.1). Lineage (NCBI taxonomy): Eukaryota > Metazoa > Chordata > Lepidosauria > Squamata > Lacertidae > Podarcis > Podarcis filfolensis. Next base: position 100,498,072 of record NC_139605.1, on the reverse strand, counting down.
AAGAAAGGAATATGGCAGCCAGCAGCATCCCAGCAGCACAAGAATAGAATGCAGAGCTATAGTTCTTTGTGGTATCCACTAATATACCTGTAAGGGTGAGAGGGGGAAAAATATATATTGAAACATCATGTCAAAAGTGCGTTTTGTACAAGCCTATAAAAATCTCTTTGTATAAGTTCATTTAAACATTTTGCAAAGTAGTCCAGAGCTGTAGCTATGGAATGCCTAAATGAAGTTTGAGGATTTTATGCAAGAGTAATTTAAAGGAAGATACTAGATATTATTATTTACTATACTAGATGATTTAAAGGAAGATACTAGAGGAAAACGCTGAGGGAGAAGTGCCACTTGTGCATAAACAACATCTCTCCTCCCCCTGCACATATCATTAACAGTAATGATGATGATGATAAATAATTGTACCCCGCCCATCTGACTCTGGCAGCATCCAACATATCCAAAAGCATCTTAAAACTTTGCACTTCTCTCATGCCATATCCCTTCATTTGCAGGGTTAGAGTTCTGTGGGTAATTTCTAAAGCAAAAAAAAAAAAAAGTATACTGCAGCCACTACCTCCCCCAAATTACTTAGAAGATGGGCTTGCAAAAATCACTGGAAAGAATGACCCTTTTGACTAAAGTACTTCCCAGTAAGTGTACTCTGGATTTTTGCCCATGATTTCCTATGACCTCAGGCTTGTAAACAGTTTTCGGAATGTTGTTGCAGTTCCTGAACTGCAGTTGTCAAGCGAGCCTTTTGCAAGCAAAGGTAATTAAAAGTCATTCTTAAAAAGAGTATTACCCCACCAGTGCAAGGCTTTCCATGCATGTTGTGGTAGCTATTAACAACCACATAGAATCACGGCTGTCTAGGATAAACAGGTTTTCTTAAGGAAGAAGAAACTACTTAAGGAAGAGACCCCCCCCCTTATTTAATGTCTACTTGGAATAAGTGAAACGACCCCTTCCTGTCTTTGTGTTGTTGATAGCATCTGTCTTTCAATCAAATGTGTTAGCTGATGCCCTTCTCATAAGCCTTTTGCATCATTTAGACCTTTCCCCTTCAAGGAGATGGAAGGGCCCCCCATGACCTATCCCCTCTTTGTTCTTTGCTTACTTGCACTTGAATTGAAAACAAGAATGGCCTTGGGCAGTCACCTTCTCACCTGATTGTCAATTCCCACCATAATTCTTCTGAGGAGTAACACACAATAGAGATTCTGAAGCACGTTGTAAATTAAAAGTACTATACAGTCATATCTCTTGTTACGTTTGCTTCAGGTTACGTGTTTTCATGTTGCGTCCCGTGGCGACCCGGAAGTACCAGAAAGGGTTACTTCCGGGTTTTGCCGCAAGCGCAGATGCGGCGAATTGCGACCCGCATGTGCACAGGTTGTGTTCCTTTCATGTTGCGAACGGGCCTCGGGAACGGATCCCGTTCGCAACCAGAGGTACCACTGTACTAACAACAACAGTGCCAGCAGTCAAGTTGTCTTTTGTCTGTCCTTGGAGATGGCTGAAATGTGTTGCGAGGAAGGGTTTTCTTTTCGCTTAGGTGTGAGCTACTTAGTCTCCAGCGAAAGGTAACCTGGATGGCAGTAATGAGGCTAATTTATTTAAGGGTGCTGATGGCAACTTGGTTTTCTGGAAAATGTGCATGTGCTGTTGTGTAGTGTCTTCCAAGATGCAGCCGTTTCCTTTCCAATTGCTCACCTGCTAGTCACTGTTTTCCATGAGTGCTCCCACATCTCTCTATTGCTCTCGCCCTTAGCTCACTCTAGTTGTTTGAAAGCATTTGTTCCCTTTCCCAGTTGTTACCTAGCTAGAACAGAAGTTAAGAACAGTTGGGTGCATCTCATTTTTACCTGCAAGGGGTGGTCCAGCCAACCCTGATAAACTTTGAATAAATACGTAAACTCCCGCAGCAGAGGACATCTTCTCTATGCCGACGACGTCATCTTCAGCCAACATAGGGATGTGTGTGCCTGCCACTGTCCCAAGCATGAACCCAAAGTAAATGCTACATATCATTAGTCCCCAAAAATTGTATGCAAAAGGGAAGGCAAAGAGGGCAATATCCAGCAGAATGACACAGATGAGTTCAATGTAAATTTTTCGGATAGGCTTTTTGTTGAGGACCCAGCCGGCGCTGATTCTGCCAAAGACCTCGGCAATTGCCATCGCTGAGAGTATGTATGCGGAGTGGTCCTTGTTTATTCCAAGGCTCCTGCTAAGTGGAATGATGTATAGGGAAGGAGCAAAGAATCCCAGAGTAGCAAATAAACCAAAAAGTGCATAACAAATAAAGCCATGGTCTTTCATCACAGAGAAGTCTAGGAGTTGAGGTTTTGGTTCCTTGGCAGGGATGCTACTAGCTTCTATGAGCACCTCTGTGATTTCCTTTGGTGGTCCCTCGCTTTTCAGTTCTGATTTGGCATCTGCAGGCGTGTTGCGAGGTGAGGTAGTTACTTCTACTCCTGAGTCAATGGAATCTATGGAGGTGCGTGTCTGTTCATTTTCAAGCATGTATTTTGTCTCTCTCTGCTCTTCTGCTGCCGACACTCTCACTTCTTCCTGCACTTTGATTATGATGGGCCGCAGCAAGAATCCACAGGCCACAATTCCAAGCTGCAGTAGACCAACAAACAGGAGGCTATGCCTCCAGCCAATGTGCTCCTTCAAAGCAGTGATAGCTACAGATAAGAAAAAGTAAAACACATCTTTCACTGATTGAACAGGAAGCTCTGATTTACAAAGGTAGAGGCTCAAGTTTTTAGGGTCAAGTTATGCCCAAACTTGTTCATGGTGTCTCCTACGCACTTGGCTCAAATATTTGGGACCAGCTTTGGCAGTATATGAAGCAGGATCTAAGATATAAGAAGAAGTTAACGAGGGACAAGGATTCATGCACCGCCTGGCCTCCATAGAACAAGCCATTTCTCACATATGCTATGCAGGAAAGCAGGGATGACACAGTACATATCAGCTCAAACTAGGCACAGACACTGTCTGCTTGTTAGGGGGTAATCTAGTGCAGAGGTCTTACTTTCTCAGGTATGTTAACCTACACCTTCTGGAGAAAGAGATAGGGAAGGTATCTTTCTCAACTGCATCAAGATAGAAGGCAGGCTCTCCCTTATTCTACAACACAGCTGGAGATGACACAGTTTAAAAGCAAAAGGGAGTTTTTAAAATGGCAAAAGGACTAGGAGAAAGCACAACTTATCTTAGCACGTTTGAAAAGGCTTGATGTAATCCAGCTTTTTGAGATCTCAGGTTTGGGATTTCTCAAGTGAGAAACCCTCTGGTTTCCATATCAAATAACATTTCATATAGGCTCTGCATTATTCCAAGGTAGCTGGGGTTAGCGCTTAGCGCTAATTTTAGCTTGGAAAAAATTGTACTGGGAACCCACCAGATTGTATGTCATCGGGTTGCTATGCCCTTTAAAGTTTGTAAAAATAGTGCTAGGCTGAGAATGGGGGCGTAGGTTTGCCAGTGGTGGTGGGGGGAATAGTCTGAATTCAAATCTAACAACCAGCAGGATAGAACATAATTACAAAGATGGGAATTTTGCATTTTCTCTTCTGCATGCTTTCAAGATATAAAGGTGCTGTGGTTATATTTATCCCCCATTCTCTGTTCCCAACAATGTATTTTGGCACCTCCACACCTGTGACTTTCCAACTGACTGTTCCTGGGAGTCCACATAAGAGTGGAAAGATGATTTGGCTCTAGCAAAGGACCATGCATTCTGAAGGCCTAACATATATCTTCTCTTGACCAATTTCCTCCCAAAGATGTAACAGTTCTTTAATGGAGGTACAAGGATATTAATGATCTGTGCTTTGGTGACTTGATATTCTGAGACTAACTGCAGAAGGCATTTTGGCTTCAGATAAGAGTTCTCTGGATTCCTGGCAAGGCGCAAAATGACCCACTGAACCATTATAACCTGAACTTTGGGGAGCCTCCACAACCAGCTCAGAATTTGTGTGCTGGAACTAGCTGAAGGGGTCCAATTTCCTCTACACCACCATGCCCAATCCCTGGATTAGATGGCCCTTAATCAAACATTTGGTGGGAGTAAGGTCACACCATTAAGCCAACTGAGCTGTTTTAACATGTATTTAAGATTCAAGTTAACATTGTGATCATGGGAAAATCTCAGAAGGGTGTTTCAGTACCTGGTGCAAAAGAGAAGACAGCAAAGCATTCTCCTGTGGAAGCTACCGCTGTGACTAATGAACGCTTCTTGTCAAAGTACTGTGACAGAATGGTGACTGTAGGCAGAAAAGCAAGGCAGTATCCTAAGCCTATAAATAAAAGCCAAACAAATGCTATTAGTGCATGACAATAGCGGAATTGCAGACATTGGATGAAACCATTTCATTAGTGTGTGGTTTTTTTAAACCACTCACTCTAGACCAGGAGTCAGCAACCTAAGGCCTATGGGCCACAAGCAGCCCACAGGGGTCGTTTAACCGGCCTACGAGCCACCCTGAACCAAGCTGCCTGGTCAGCGAGTCCATGCGCTGTGCTAAACCGTGCAGGGACTCGCTCTTCAGCGCCAGAAATAGTGTCTGTGAATGTGCAGACACCAAAAATCGCGTCTGCACAGACGCAGACCCCGGAAATCGCATCTGCGCACACGCGATCTGGCCCATGGAGGTATCTCCGCTGGAGTGAACCGGCCCAGGCGAGGTAAACCTTGCCAACCCCTGCTCTAGACGTACCACCCACAATTAGTGATGTTGCTTGCTAAATATTTGCAAAGTTGGCCATTTCTTATTAACAGCAAGCGTAATTTTTCAAGCTATTTGAATGCATCATACCAGGCTTCTGAGTGAGGTTATCTGTTTAGTTCTACCCATCTATGATACTGTTAATAACAACCCAGGGAAGTTTTCATAAAGCCCAATAACTCCACAAACCCAACACCCACCAAGAATTAGTATTAGGAGGTGGTTTTTGCAAGATTTCTTGGCCATTATGAACCTGGAGGACTTCCAGCCCTGAATATAAAACATTTATCTTGGGGGGGGGGAGATAACTGGCAATTTCACTAGACGATGGACCATGTTAACTTACCTGAGACTATGCCAATGGAGATGTACATTTCGACAACTGTGCGTGCAAAGGAGCCTGTGACCATCCCAGTACTGATCAGTAAACCTCCAATCACCACCACCAGGCGATGACCAAAACGATTAGTCAGTACTGTAGAAAGAGGAGCTGCAAAAGAGGGAAACGATTTTTTTCCAACATGTACCTCTTTCAAATTACAATAGCGACTCTCATCATATGCAATAAAAAGCTTTGCTGGCTTTTTATTATATTACAAGTGGCACTGTAGTATTTCTCTTGCATAAACCATGGGTTGGTGTTAATTTAAAAACAAAGGGCCTAGCTGCTATTTCCTTTGTAAAAAAAAATGCTTTAGTTTTAGGCAAATTCCAGGTTGGCAGAGCCCCAATTAACCCCCGGCAGACCTTTGTATTAAGTATGAAATAGCTGACACCATGTAGGTCAATGTTCCAGTGATTCAGTTTCAGTTCCATATTTGCTTTTCTTTGCTTTTCCAGAGGACCAGTAGACAAGGGCTCAAGTGAAATTTGCCTTCTGTCAGTAAACTTGAATTAAACTACCATACAGAGCAGATGCTAACACACATAAATTGAAGGGAGACTGTTTCCCAGAAGGCTAACTAATGTGATTTAATTAACTCGAAAAAACAACTGTTAATGTCAGAAACAAGCCTTCATTGTTCTGGTCCCTTTTTTCAGACTTATCTTCCCCTAACCAAAGAACTGGTTTGATTGAGTTGCCTTCTTGGGATAAACACTAAGGAGCAGTGTCTGCTGGGAGGAGATTCCTCTATTCTAGCCACACTGAAACCAGCTTTGTCCTTCGCTTTAACTCTCCATGCATTACAATGGTGGAGGTGGAGCAAAAGTATATTGTGCCCAACTCTTAACACTACTTTCTACATCTTCTCTCTGATTATCTTGCCCTCTTGGTCCCTTCCCTCTCTTTAACATTTCTTTCCTTTTCTGCTCTTACAGAAGCACTTCTAAATCCTTGGAAGTGTCACAACTGACCTTGAAACTTAAGCAAAATTGTGTTTTTATGCATCAGCTCTAGTTGTTAAGCCAGCCCTATAAATGAGGGGAGTCTGAGAAACGGAGGCTTTTAAAAGTACTCTGTCTGTGTATGTAAACAGGGTGTCCAGTGAACCTCTGTGTGCATTTTGCTTGTCAGTGTTTGCCAACAATTAACATAGTACGTGGGTACCATACATACAGTTTCTTGGTACTTATGTAGGACTGCGATATATGTGCAAAATTACAGCCGTACAACCACACGATCCTAAGAGCCCAGACTTCTACAGTGTGAAAAGGGATAGCTCAGTCAGTAGAGCATGAGATTCTTAATCTCAGGGTTGTGAGCCCCAGGTTGGGTGAAAGATTCCTGCATTGCAGGGGGTTGGACTAGATGACCCTCATGGTCCCTTCTAGCTCTACAATTCTGTGCTTCTATGAAATAATAGGTAGGCATGCTTCTCTTTGCATAGGGACCAGGCTCTCAGTTTAAACATAAGATGTGCTGCACGCTCACCTGTAAATGTTAGTACAAAAACGCATATTGAGATAATCCATGATATCCTGCTGTTGCTTTCATCAAAACTTTCCATTAGGTCTATAAAGAAGACTCCAAAAGACTTGATAATGCCGTATGTCAGGGCTTCCACAAAGAAGAAAGCAAAAGCCACAATCCAGCCCCATCCTCCATCAGGCACTTTAGTATAAACATTGGGAGCAAGGCATGACATTCTTGTTGCTTTGACAGTCATTTTTAACCTGGAATGACAGGGAGAGACAGAAACAGAGCGAGATCAGCACATTTTCTAAGAACATCTCATATGTCTGCTTGGAAGTAGGCTTACTCAATTCAGTGGGGCTTACTTCCTCCTAAGCATGCTTGGGATCACAGACCTTGTTACAAAAGGTAACTTGTCTTTTCCATCACACAGAGATTTTCTGCTGCTTTGGGACCGTATCCTAATGGAAACATTTCCCTTTTAGGATAAGATCGAACTAGTTGAATCAAGAATCAGAAAAATATGTTTCATCGTAAGGACCAGCTGGTTCCATTTAAGAACAAGCAATTAAGAAGCAGTCATCTGACTTAAATACAGTGGAAAGGAGGTAATTTAGTGAAAAACCCATGACAGACCCAAAGGCCCTGTGAAATTTCACAAATGCTGTGAAAGGGTTCTCCCAAACTTGCAGTTTTGCATTGCATAAGCAGACAGATGGCAACCCCTAGAAGGGACTCTGCATTCCATCCTTCCTTCCAGACTTGAGTTCTGTCACAGCCCAAGCCTATCTATGATTCTAGTCAGCAGTTGCACATGCTAAGGTTTCTGGATGATGTTGATAAAGGACCTACATTGAGCTGCTTGGTGTTGACTCCCAAGACAACAAAATCAAGCCAACTTGTTTCTTGTGCTGCTGCTTTATATAACTCAGGTTTATTTGGATCCAGCTAGGGACTTCCTCATTGCCATCTAGGTTTTCTACATATTGCTAAAACTTTTGAGGTGACTATTTTTTAAAAAACAAAAATAACTATGCCACTATTCTGCATCACATGCATCCACAAGCTAGGGAATTCAGACACACTTGGCAAATCTCCTTCGTCCGTGTTAGAAACTCAGATATATGAGTAAATCTCCAAAGGGCACCTTAAACCTAGGTTGCGGTCGCCACAACAGAATGTCTAGGAGCCATTTTCCTCCAATGGAGTTCTTTATTATTAATAATTTCATTTCTATATGACTTAATATTTTAAAGAAATAATCTCAAAGCAGTTAAGAGAAGAATCTTAAGTAGCACTTTGCTTTCCCCCATATTTATTTACCTTCTTAATTTACATAGCTGCCCCATAGCAGAAGTACTCTAGGAAGCCAGTGTGCTATAGTGGTTAGAGCGTCCGACTAGGACCTGGGGGATCAGTTTTCAAATCTCCACTCCGTCATGAAGCTCAGTGGGTGATTCTGGGCCAGTTTTGTGGACAAATGTAACCCATTTTGTGATCATTTTGCTCCCAGGATACAATGCAACCAAATTTGTTTTCAGGGTAGTAAATATATTTTCAGAATGATCTGCAGAGACACTCGCCATAGAACAAACAACCCTACAATTAACTTTCTGCATCTGGCCAGGTAGTCATAATTGAAGGGGGGGCTGGTTCACTGATTTGGGATTCTTCAGTAATTTACCTTTCCTCTGAATGCCCTTAAGCTGTAGTTTCCTAGAGGCAAGGTCTGGTTTGTGTTATGAAATATTGGGGAGGGGGGTGGAAGATGTCCTTCAGCAAACCTTCATCTTGCCTCAGCTCAACAGCTAGCTTTTGTTCTTATCAGTTTTACTCATTTTAATTACTTAGACAAGTCTGTACATGAGTTTTGAAAACAATATCCAAATGCCCCCATTGTACGGCAAGTTCTGCTATACAGTTATAACTGTTTCAAGTTTAACTGCATATAATATGTAATTGTTTATATATAATATATATTTTATCTTCTAGTTAGTCTAATTGTAATGTATGCAGAGTACGGTGTGTCTAAACCATTGAGAGTATCTTCAGTGGGTTTAGTTAGACATACCTTCATTTGCCTAAGATTGGGCTCTGTTGATTCTTTTAGTGGTAGTACTGAAATATCTAGTAGGTTATTTCAGAATTGCTTACGGAGAGAATTTTAAATGCATTAAAACATGGTCAGCAACTATCTGAAACATTATTTTTTAGTAACTTAAGAATGAATAATATTATCTTTTAAATGAATCCCACTGGCGTTGTACTTCTTTCACCTGGAGACTGTAACTGGGCTGTAGATTGGAGGCAGTTTTTGAACTTGAGTTTGCAAGAACCAAATTAAAGGAAGATTATTTTTTATCCATCAAATCTAAATATATTTCAATGCCACCCTGTAATACATCATTAGATGCAAGCCAATAAAGGTATAGAATGCTTAGTAATATGCAAAGAATTAACTAGCTAGGAACAGCAGTTGCTATCTCTAGTAAAGCCTGCAGTGCGCAGGTGCTTATGAAATCACAGGACAGGACAGTCTATGCCCCAATGATCTCATGTTTGAAGGAATCTGAAGCCTATTTTTTCAACCACTCTGTGTAAAATAAGAGCAAGAACTCTTTTCAAATTGCAGTGTTGATGCAAACTGGCTAAAAATATCAGTCCGATAAACCATATCAAGTAATGTTAGCATTGCAACAAATCCTCTGAAATACTGACTTGCAGATGAATTTTTCATCATGTGGGGCAGAAGGAAAAATACATTCATGGACTGCATTTTCGCTGTGACTGTGTAACGTGCTTGGCTATACAGAAGTGAAAGGCAATACACTCCGGTGCATCTGCAAGGCAGGTCTGGTTTTGAGAAAATACACTCTCATCTCTGCCGTGCAGGACAGGCTTAGATACCAGTTTGATCCGCTTCTGAGGAGTACCATACTGTGAGTCCCATTGAGGGCATTCCAGCCTCCTGCTGCTGCTCAAGCAAAGACCCGACTACAGCCTGGGTAACAGAACTTAAGCAGCATGCCAGGCAGAATCAGGATAGGATGATGCCTGCAGAATTTGCAGTCAGAGAGAGAAGCGAGGGAGACACTTTTGGTGCCCACGTTGCACCATGCGGTTATCCTTAATCCAGTTTAAAGCGCCTTGATACCTTGTTGGAATGCAGAGTTGTCCAGGTCTATAGCATCGCATAAATGACCCCAAGCTAAGTTTCTTTAAGGAGGGGTGGCCAATGACAAGAGACCACACTATTGTGTGCAAAGAGGTTCCTCTGGGAGAAGGGGAAATGCTTTCTTCTGAAGGGAGAAAAAAACCCCAGCCCCCTCCAACCTGAAGGGATATGGATGAGGAAAGAGCCCATCTACTTTCCTTGTGATGCAGGAAAGCTAAGCCCTCCATATGTCTGCATCACTTTGCACATCACAATTTAGCGGGCTCCTTCAGAAGGGGCCACATAGTCTCTCTCCCCCCCCCTTTAAAAAAAGGTATGTAGTATCAAATAACGTTTAAAAAGAAAAAGAAAAAGCTACAGCAGCAAGACAACCAAACTTCAGTGTCCAGAAGAAAAGCCACTTACCGAGTCGGTAGATGCTGCAGCTGCAACTTGGGCAGAGGAAACGGAGGAAGGAAAAAAAAGATTCCTCCCCGAGCTGCAGAGCAGTGCAGCTTTGGCCTATGACCCGGTCAGTAACATGCTGAGGTGGCCTGGGAGGAACACGCAACCCTTTCTGCCGCCTCAGCTTCGAGACCCCTTTTGGAGAGGGTGGAGCCTGCGCCTCGGACAGACCCTCTTCGCTTCGGCGGGGAAGAGAGGAGCAGGTCGCTGCTCCCCCACCCCCCGTTACCCGACGCAAGGCTCTCTCCGCCGGTGCCAAGGCTGCCCCATGCCCAGCGGGGTGCACCGTCCGCGCCTAGCTTTTCGAGAAGGGGGGTCCCTGTGGGGCGCCGCTCCTCGCCTGCCTGCCTGCCAGCTAGCTAGCCAGGCGGGCTCCCTCTTCGCACCCCCCACCTGACTCTCCTCCGCCCGGTCCCTCTTGTAACTGCGGCAGTGCTGCCGCTGTGCTCGAGCTCAAGCTTTTTATACCGGCTCGAGCCGGTCTCCGCCGGCGGACCCGGCGCGCGCGGCAGCAGCAGCTCAGCAGCGCCATGTGCGCGCCGGGCCCGGCTTTGCAATTGCAGCGGAGGAGGGGCGGGCTGCTGCTCCCGCGTGCTCCGAGGGGAAGGCGGGGCGGCGCAGAGGCAGGGGCGCGCGCCGGGCGGCGGCATGGGGGTGAGGGCGAGAGGCGCTTCAGATAGCGCGCGGGCCTCTGCCACGTCTGCTTTTATGTCGCGCCGCTTTCCCTCAGACCCGGCGGAATAATCTTATTTTTAATTTGCGCCGCGGGCGTTTGAGGCTCCTCGTCCAAGTAGCCCCTCTCCACGAGGCAATGCCGCTGCCTGAATGAAGGCTTTTCCTGCCACTGCCTCTATTCCCCCTTCCCCCCAAAAGCGGAGACATGATAGTCGGCCGCCTCTTCAGCCGAGTATCCTGGAGAAGGTTGGGGGCAACGGCTGGAGAGCTCGCCTAGCCAGAGTCCCTCACTAGAGCCACCTTTATGTCCTTTCTCGAAGTTCGTGAGACTGGGCATCCCTGCCACCCTCTGGGGAATGGACATCATCATGTGCCACCTCCTCTCTCGCCCATAATACGAACTAACATTCGCCCCCTTTGCTGTGCCCTGTGAAGGATGCTTTCCTGTCACCGTTGATTTTTCCTCCTCTCTTGGAGCCTTTGAGGGGGAAAGAGGGGATTCCGCTCCCTAACTTCGCCCTGCTGGGTCTCTGGAGTGAAGTGTCCAGTTCGAGTATTGCAGGGATCGGTGTGCTTAAGGCAGGAAGCAGAGCCACTCCTTCAGCCAAGAGGAGCGCGCCCGGTTGGCCAAGTCTGCGCTGTAAGGTCCCTTAAGGTGAACTGCGCCGCAGGCAGGCAAGGCAAGCAGCTTTCTGCTCGCTGCAAGGCTTGCAGTGCAAGCCGCCTGGAATCGTCTTCTTCCCCGTTATCTGCACGGATTTCTTGCTCTCTCCCCCCCCCCCACCGCGTGTTCTGCATTTCCCTAAGAATGTGCGCGCGTGTACATCTTGTATCTGGAGGGTCGGGACTTGGGAGCCGCTCCGTGCGCTCCTTATTGGCACTAGGGAGAGCAAGGATGGGCTTCATGTTCATTCCTATGCTTCCCTATTGAGAGCAAGCCCTGGATGAGAGTTAGATCCGCCAAGCATCCTCGACGGATGCTGCCCGTGCCGGAGCCCCGACGCGAGCGCTTCCCTAAGGAATTAATGCGGAGTCGCTCGCTGCTTAAGTGACAACAAAACGCAGTTCTGATCCCCCGCAGTTTCAAATCTATGGGGAGAATTTCATAATGGGCTTTCTTGCAGCTCCGCAAGACGTTTCCGACTCCAGTGCCGAGCAAATCCTGTATAAAGGAATTGCAAACCCACAGCTTCCTTGGGCTGGGGCTTCAAAGGAAACCAATTGCTAGATTGCCACCCTAAGGGGCTACAGGACTTATGTAGTGCATAATGAACTTTTTGTGTGTGCGCGCGCCCCCCTTTCTCCCAGCAATTTTTTGTTTTTTTTAAAAAAAAATCTGCCCCCATCAATGACAATTGTATTACGCGCGGGACCCGGCGAGCGCCTCCTAGCGGCTGCATTGCCCGGCGGCGCTCTGTCGGGCACGAGCGCGGGCGCCCTGCTTGGCGGCGGCGGCGCGAGCGCGTTCCACTTTCCCAGGTTCGAGCTCGTGCCGCTGCAGCTGCTGCTGCTCGAGCCGATCCGGGCAGAACAGGTTTCTGCCAGTTTGGGTGTGTGTCTGGCTGTTGCTGTGTGTGCACACACTAGAGACTCGTAATCTCCCGGAAGCTGAGCTCTCCTTGTTGCATTGGGGGAATGCTGGTGACTCAGTTGGGCTGGCTGGCGGTGCTTTGCAAAGCGCTCTGGGCAAAGCCGGGGGGCATCCATCCTGGCACGGTGTCCTTTGCGTGTGTGCGCCTACACCCTTGGAGTCAGCAGTTTTGCAGTCTTCACTTTGAACCTTCGGTTCTGCCAGCAAAGTCTTTTGAATGTAGGAATGTTTTTGTTTTGTTTTTAATTCATTTTCTTTTATGGCTTTGGAACAAATAAAGCTTTAGCAGGATTTTCAGAAATATTTGCCATCTCTGCTCATGAATGACCCCTGTGAGGTTTTTGTGGGTTTTTTAAAAATGAAGTAAAATTCCTAATACAAGCTCCTAACTTACTTGTCTTTACTGTGGAAGGGGTTAAGATGTAAGTCAAAACTAGACTAAGGACCCAGATTAATCACAGTATTGATTTTTTTTATTTTTGTAATGTAATGTATTTTTTTCTTAGTTTTGGATGTAGAACTGCAGCAGGAGAGGGTTAACTTTTCTTTAGCGTTATGTTAAATCCAGTTGAAAACTAGTCCCCTTTTTAAAAGCAGTGTGCAGGTAAACCTGCTTTTGTTTAAAATAATTTCAGGGGTTTCTTTAGAGCAAGAAACATTCAAATAATTAGTGTGGGGTTTTTTTCAATGGCCCATTGATCTCAGCTCTATTTTTAAAAAGTGACATTTTTTCAGTGAATTTTAAAAAGGTGATTGCTGGAGTGATTTTTGTTAAGGTTTTCCCCCACCCCCCATAATTTGGTTTATACTGAATTAACTTTTTTACCCCAGTGTGTAAAATCCCATACAGAAAACAAAGCAATATTCATAATGACTTTCTGTTAGCTGCACATTAAAAAACAAATGTAGCATAGTTCTATGAAATGAGCTCTGATATGTTTGTTCAGAGGGCCTTTGGAAGCAAATCCTTCTTATATCAAAGGGGCTTACTTGTAGTGAAACACCTAAGGCTAAAGGTCTGTGAAATATTCCATTGAAATCAATATTTACACTGTACCTATTGGGATGTTAAACAGCAAACCAGTATTTTCATTGCAATTCCTGCTTGTAGCAAAACATAAGGCTGCAGTTATATTTCCACAGACTGGAGTAACTCAGTTTGCGATAGGATGCGAGTAGGGGTCACAGCTCTGGAGGATTAGCTTGTTTTCGGAGTTAAAACTATATTTCCAATTGTTACAAATGCCTTTTAACTATTAAGTAATTGAAAGGAACTAATACCATTCTGGACCATCCTTAGCTTAAAAAAGCAAGGTGGTCAGCCAGAATATCTATGCTCTGTTCTCGCACAGCTGAAAACCTTACCAATACCACAACAAAACAAACTTAACAATAAATAGGCATTGCCCCAGAGTTGCTTATAAATATGCTAAAAGAATACAACTATCAGTATAATATACAGTTAAAACACAGCAGGGCAGCAGCAGTTACCATAAAAACAAAGTGATTAAAAGTTATAAAATGCCCACAAACTTGGCTTCAGGCAAGCCTCCATGGGTGTGGGAGGTGTTTTTTGTTGTTGTTTTTAGTGGGTGTGCCACAATTACTAAAAAGGCTTTGTTTGGTCACTGCTTGCCTGTTTACTACTCAGATGTAGAGGACAATATAGAGAAGGGACCTCTGAAGACGATAAACTTAGACCTTGAGTCAACTAAATCGTTGCACTAGCGGGAGCCAACACAAGTCCCACTAGTGCACAATTAATCAGTTAAAATGCACTCCTAATTAAAAATCCTAGTGGGGGCAAAATGTTTTGACCTGGCTCCTAAGAGATGCTGATATTGGTGCTTTCCTACCTTGCCTGCAGCCTCACTGAGAAATAGTGTTGTGAGTAATCTGCGTCTGCAAGATGCCAGCTTTTGAAAGGCTATGACCTGTCACAATGGAGACTCTGGCTGTACAGAAAATTGATTTCATTTCCTCAACTCCTGGCTCTCTCAGGGCTACATAAAAAAAATAAAAATCAAAGGCTGATTTCTGATGTTTATTCAGCCTCTGGAAGAGAACACCTTTTGGCCTGATAAGTTATTTACATTTCAAACAAAGAGGATGACGCTGTATATGTTTTTTTGTTCCTGCGTTCACTGAATTTCTTAACGTTGTTCTCTGCAGCATGTGCAGCTGGGCTGCTTGAAGAGCAAGCTCTGGTCAGGCTTGTTTTTATTTTATCAGTTTCTGCTCTCCCCTTACACAAACACACGCAAATGTACATGCTCATATGCGTGAACATAATCCCATTGCCATTTAAAGCACTGGATTCCTGAGCCCTGTAGTTTTTATCATTGCTGCTTTTTTGTATTTGAACTCTTGACTTTGTGCCCTCCTGTAGTAAGAGATAATAACTTCATTCATCCTTGAATGGTAAAATTAAACCCTATTGGTGGAAACTTGGTGGAAACTTGACACGTTGCCATGCTGATCAAACACATTGCAAAGCAAACTTTTGCTTTGCTTAATCAAGGGAGAACTTAAAAAAAATTTTTTTGTAAGGATGCCTTTGACGAGAAAACTTCTGCAGCCCAGAAAATTTCATTCTCACCAAATTTGCTAAGAGCAGAATAAATTGTGCAAATATCACACAAGTAATATTGTGGACTAGATGATCCTCTTGGTCCCTTCTGATTCTGCTATGTTACTTGAAGAACTGCCTGCATCCTTACTAATCTGTCAGTACTTTAAGATCTGTCCCTGAAGCCCTACTGAGGTATAGGAATTATGATTTCACAGGACATGAGATAAGCCTACTACTAATTTCACCTTGCAAGAAACTCCATTTGACTTTGGTTGGTAGCCTGACCCAAGGGTCTGAGGTTCCCCACCCCAGCTATAGAGAACTTTTAAGAGTTACATGGGCATCAGGGAGGACCCAAAAATGGCTTCAAAATAGCCCAAGTAATCCCTTCTCGTCGCAATGTAGGTGAGACTTCCTGGTTCATTTTGAAGCTGTATTTTAGTCTTATTTCCTTTGTCTTTGGCCTCTACCTCTCAAATATTGGCACAGCAGTCTGTTGGGAAGGATAGGACTTCACTATTTATTTCAACTCTCAACAGGAAGGCTGGTGTAGGGAGCTTGGAGTGTTACCGTAATCGGTCCTCAATCCCTTCCAACTCAGCTAAGTTCTGTTATTTGATCCACCTGCTTGCAGGGGTTCCCAGCACCAAAGCAGAGAGGAGTGGGGAGACAGAATGCAGCATTCCTCTCTTACTTGCTCAGTTATCTCAGAATCTTGACCCACTTATCACAATCCCAACTCCCATCAGCCCCCAGCCAACATGGCCAGCGGTCAGAGTTGAAGTTGAACCCTATCTCGAGGGCTTTAAAGGTCAGCACCAACACTTTGAAATGTGCTTGGAAACGTACTGGGAGCCAGTGGAGATCCTTTAGGACTGGTGTTATATGGTCTTGGAGGCCACTCCCAGTCACCAGTCTAGCTGCCGCATTCTGGATTAGTTGTCGTTTCTGAGTCACCTTCAAAGATAGGCCCAAGTATAGCATTGCAGTAATCCAAGCGGGAGATAACTACTGTAGAACATGCACCACTCTGGCGAGACCAAAAGTGCATTGTTTGCCGCTGAAATGTTCCCAAAGAGGAACTGGAACAGCAGTTGAATTCTCCCAGTTCTATAACTCCCTTTTGTAGATACGAATCCTAAAATTGCCACCTTATCTCCATATATATTTATCTGCGCACAGATAGGTACCTGCTGTTGTTCTTCTAATGGAAGCTGAGTTTCTTGGGTCTCTTGTTTTAAAACAGATCCGACCAGAATCCAAGGAGCATCATGCAGAACTTCACTCTGGGAGACACGTCTTCCTTGAAATACTCTGTACAAACCAGATTTCTCCCTTGGCTTTAAAATGAAAAGCAAAATGATAGTAGGCTTACCCCATTGCCAGTGTTGTAGAAACCGCTGTCCTCAGGGCTGGAGGACCAGTTAAATGCCTCTACAGAGACAATGACAGTGGATGGCTCTTCGGCTCCACAGTTTCAAGGAGGGTGATGAGAGGAGAACAAGGAAGATGCCTCTATACCCAACTCTTTTTAAGCAAATAAGCTTGGATATTTATAAGGGCTTAAACTCCTCCTCCAGAGGAATAACTTTGGAGAAGTTGCTCATCCCCCCTGCTAAGGTGCTGTCTTACATTTTTCCAGCATAAGCTAATAACTAACTTAACCAAGCTGCAGTAGATTTCACCGGCCATTGAGGCTAAGTAGGGAAACGCTCTGGTTTCCAAAAAGATCCGGGCTGCTTCCTTCAAGCTATGTAAAAATGTCTTGGTGAAACAGCTGCTGCCCAAATTCTTGGAGGGGAAGCCCAGAAGCAGCTTGGCGGTTCATTGGGTGATACCCCTTGCATTCCTGGGGATATAATGTGGGGCCCTTGGTCTCCCATTGGCTGCCCACCCAGGACATAGGCATAGTTGCAAAGTCCAGGATGAAAATAGTATCAGAACCAACAGGCGGAAGGAAGTATTCCAGGCAATTGTGAACGTTTAATGTGCATTTGTTGCATAGTTCAGGGCAGGGTGAGAAACTCGGGGCGGAGTGCAGCAGAAAATTTCGGTTTTCCTTGGGCGGCAAATCTTTCTCAACCTTGATCCCATGGAATAAAAATGTAATTTAAAATACAATAATTCTACGAGATGAAAAGTACTGCTTAAGCATAGCGTGCCTTCTTTCTGATGATACACAGGGGGCAAATAATTAGGAAGTAATTGTAAAACAAAAGAAGCTGTTAGGATTTTAGAAACAGGCACATTTCTTTTGCTGTTCTTGTAATCAGGCCTTTAACTATTTATATTTATTTAAATTTATATATTTATATTTATATTTGAGTGGTTTTTTAAAAATTGTAGTCTTATCCATATAATGATAAATTTTCTCTTGGCTATTATCTCTATATCTGCTTCCAGAAAAGGAGGATCCAGACAGAGACCTGCCTTATAGCCCAGGCAGAGTTTTTTTGGGGGGGGGATTTGGGTTTGGCGGCTCTTGGGCAAAATAGTCATTTGGGGTCCCTTAAATGTATGGAAGCACATATACCGTAATTTCACTTAATTCTGTATGTAAAGCTGCAATGAATGTGTGAATAAATGCATCATTGCAGTCAGTGTTTATTACAACTGGAGCGGAGAATATTACTTAATAAAAACATTATCAACACCACACTGTAAATACATGAATACAGATCACAGCAGAAGGGAAAAAAGGCATTGTCTTCATATGTGATGCTCTTATGGAAACAGAAACAGAAAAGAAGAAACCCTCCTTAAAAAGCATATTGTATGACATATGGTAAATTGGTGACAGTCAGTTTACTGATAAATAACAGTATAGACAAGAGTCCATCCTATTCAATGAAATGAACTTCCTTCTTGGAAGTAAAGTCCTCAGCCAAGTCACTGTAATCCAGACTTCTCCCAATTTTATGTTCAATTGAAGTCGGTGCTAGTGCTGTCTTTGATATTTACAAGAGCATCAAAGATTTTAAATACCGTATTCTTTCCGTATACAAGACAATGAATTCCCCCCAATTTTTAAGGCAAAGATTGGAGGTTGTCTTATACACAGATTTATATGGTAAGTATTGGGTGAGTTGGCAAGGCACTCAGGGCCGGGAGATGGCTGGCGAGGCAAGGCTGTGCTGAGACGTGGGGAATCGAGCAGGGGATTGCCACCATAAAGCTCAACAACAATAACAATTTCTAAATTTTGGGCTCCCAAAAGTAGGGGTCATCTTATACATGGGGTTGTGTTATACACAGAGAAATATGGTATCTCTGCAGCTGGCTGTTAACTTTCACAAGGCTGATATCCTCCCCTATAAATAATAATGTTAAAAAAGCACAATTCTATAAAAAGCCATTTTATTGCCCTTCGTGTCTGTTTTCTAGTGTTCAGCTTGCCCTTGTAATGGATTAAAGGTTAGGAAATTGAATTTTAGTCTTTTGTTTTGTTTAACTAAAGATGTTCCCTGCTGGTTAATGTTCAGCAAGTCCATATATCACCACTTTCTTCCAGACAACGGCAGTTCCAACATTATCTCCTTGCAGTTCAGTTCTGCAGAAAGCGACAGCATGCGTGATGTTGCAACATTTCCAATACAGTGGTACCTCGGGTTACAGACGCTTCAGGTTACAGATGCTTCAGGTTACAGACTCTGCTAACCCAGAAATAGTACCTTGGGTTAAGAACTTTACCTCATGATGAGAACAAAAATAGTGCCACGACAGCAACGGGAGGCCCCATTAGCTAAAGTGGTGTCTCAGGTTAAGAACAGTTTCAGGTTAAGATCGGACCTCGGGAACAAATTAAGTTCTTAATCCGAGGTACCACTGTACAGTGGACGCTCGGGTTGCGAACGTGATCCATGCGGGATCCACGTTGGCAACCCGCAGTGGCATGTCTGCGCACGCACTGGTTGCGATTCAGTGCTTCTGCGCATGCACAAAGCGTGATTTAGCACTGCTGTGCATGCGCAACCCCTGAAACTGGAAGTAACCTGTTCCAGTACTTCTGGCTTTTGGCGGGTCCATAATCCGAAAAAACGCAACCTGCAGTGTCTGTAACCCGAGGTATGATTGTACATAGTTGATTTACAATAGAATTTCCAGTCTTCTGTGCTAGAATTTCCTAAGAAGTGGCACCGTGTAAGACTGGCCATTGATTCAGTTGGCTAGGAATTAAAGTTTATGTGCAAGTCCTTGTGAGTTCTCCGTGAATTGCAGAGAACAAGTCTGGCAGTTGGCAGGTCTGTCTCTAGACCCTCCTCCAAAGATGACCTGAGGCACATTGTTCCTAAGCCCTTCAGAGGGAGGGTGTGAGTGTCTGTAAGAGGCACAAATCAAGTGTATCAGAAGATAACGTAGCAGTGTTACATGTGTGTTTTAGTGTTGCGATTCCAAGAAATCCCAGTTTTGGCTGGTCGGTGACTCATACACGTAGCTATACCAAGCAAATTGGATTACATGATGACTCAGCACTTACTCGGCAAGTTAAGGTTTGCATCCATGCCTGGGAACTAGTTTGGAAAAGAGAGAGTATCTGCCCCCTTCGTGAGTCATGAAAGTAGCTTTCACCCACGGAAGCTCCTGGAAAAGAAGATGATAAACTTATCACCACCTCTACAGTGCTGAGCTAATTTCCATTCTTTACTGTTTATTTTCCTTGGGCAACTGATTCACAACTTCTTAATGAATCAACCCACCCATTCATACAGTCTTAAGAGAGACACTTGCCAGTGCTGCAGACAGGACCATATATACTGCGTCAAGGCTGGAAAGCAAACTCCTACACAAAAGTAACACAAATCGCCCTGAATAGTGGAATTCTGTGATCTGTAAACACTCTCTACTGTTCTCTGCTTCCGCTGAAGCCCTTTCCCTGATTACAGGAAACTGCTAATGCTCCTCATTTCCCCCCAACTACTGAGCATTTGATATTTTACCAAGCATTTCCCACATACTCTAAGTCTTCGCTGCCTTTCTTTCCCTTTTATTAAAGCTAAAGGGACCCCTGACCATTAGGTCCAGTCGTGGCCAACTCTGGGGTTGCGGCGCTCATCTCGCTTTATTGGCCGAGGGAGCCGGTGTACAGCTTCCGGGTCATGTGGCCAGCATGACTAAGCTGCTTCTGGTGAACCAGAGCAGCGCACAGAAACGCCGTTTACCTTCCCGCCGGAGCAGTACCTATTTATCTACTTGCACTTTGACGTGCTTTCAAACTGCTAGGTTGGCAGGAGCTGGGACCGAACATCAGGAGCGAGCCCCGTCTCGGGGATTTGAACCGCTGACCTTCTGATCGGCAAGTCCTAGGCTCTGGTTTAACCCACAGCGTCACCCGCGTTCCTTTCCCTTTTATTACTTTATTTTATTTCAATATTCAGAGTTACACCATGCCACTCAGCGGTTATAATCCTATTCTACAATACTAATGACTCACCCACACTCAACGTTTATAATCGCAGTTGTATTTGAAGAATTCCATCTTACCCGGTTTCATTCTTTTTAACAGATTTCTTACTATGTTCTGCTATTTTTCTTCTTCTTAGACTTCAAGCCCTGCTGTGAACTTAGCCTATGGAAAGTTACCAGAAGGGTTTTCCAGTCCTTGAAAGAGTCTAAGCTTCTGTCTCTTATCAGTGCCGTCAGTTTTGCCATCTCTGCGTCTTCCAAGATTTCCATCAGCCTTTGAAGGTAATGCCGTAAGCATACTTCTCTTAACACAGCAGTATTCTAATCCTGGTTATTTTTTTATTTTTTTAATTGGGTTTTATAAACAAGAATAATGTTGTACAAATAAGTATATACCAAGTCTAATCCAGCTCTCACTTCCATACACCACTACTGGGAACACCACAGTTTTAACTATACGGACCTTTGTTGGCAAGGTGATGTCTCTGCTTCTTTTTAAGATGCTGTCTAGGGCAGCAATGATTGGGATACAATTGTAGGCCGGACACTGGATTTTTTCCCAACTAGAATTTGTAAATTGGTAAGACGCAGCGTGTTTTTGTTTTGTTTTTTAAACCAAAGATGTGAAGGAAGAGAAGAAGAAGAAGAGGAGGAGGAGAAAGGATTGGTGAAAAGGGGGTCAAGCTGTTCAGTTGACAGCAGAATGTACTCCCTTGGAAGGTAGTGGTCTCTCCTTCATTAGAAGTATTTAAGCAAAGCTTGGGTGGCCATGTGTCATGGATGCTTTAGCCGAGATGCCTGCATTGCAGGGAGTTGGACTAGATCGGTCCCTTCCAACTCTACAATTCAATGATTCCTGGACAGGATGGAAGAAGAGGAAGACTTTTAAAGCATGGGTAGGCAAACTAAGGCCCGGGGGCCGGATCCGGCCCAATCGCCTTTAAATCCGGTCCGGGAATCAGCGTGTTTTTACATGAGTAGAATGTGTCCTTTTATTTAAAATGCATCTCTGGGTTATTTGTGGGGCCTAGGAATTTGTTCTTCTTTTTTTCAAAATATAGTCCAGCCCCCCACAAAGTCTGAGGGACAGTGGACCAGCCCCCTGCTGAAAAAGTTTGCTGACCCCTGCTTTACAGTAATCATTTCTGACGCAGATAGGGCTCTCAGGCTACCTGTTCCAAGGTACTTCCAAAGACGTCACAACCTTTGTTTTAGCTTTCTCAAACATTAAACCAGAAGTTCAGGCCAGGCGTCTCTCTTGCCCTTTAAAATAGGTAGAGCACAGTGTCCCCTTCAAAAAGAGAGAAGTGTTTGCTGTTTTGCAAGCCACATGAGAAATGCTTGCTTTCTAAGAGTAAACAGAGGCCTTTGCCAGAAGTTCAGACTGACTTAGGCTCATCAGTCAAAGAGAGGAGAGCCTGCCAAGCAATCTGTTTCGGGGGCCTTTTGATAAAGCTGAGGATGTGTCAGAAGGAAAATGAACTGATATTGCTTGATGTGTGTGTGTGTGTGTGTGTGTGTGTGTGTGTGTGTGTGTGTAACTTGGTATTAATGTAGCGTTTTTATATGCAACTTTGTATTTTTGTAATATTTTATTTAAGTTGTCTGTTGTTGCTTCAGTTTTCTATACACTGCTTGGAGATATGTTTAATATATTAACCATTATCAATTTGAATAACCAGTTATTGTGTTTTACTAAAATATTGAATGACAGGGGGAATCTCATGTACAGATGCCCTTTCTTTCTTTCATTTAACCACAGTTGTTATCTCCAATCGTTACACACACACATTCATTCATTAAGTTTGGCCTTTGACAGTGAACTTGAGTCTGGGAGGTTTGAGAACAGTCCGCCTCTGAATTCTTGGCTTGCAGCGGGTGCTTCTTGGGTTTTCTTCCTTTCCCCCTCTTGCTATCACAGGGCTTTGTTTTGTTTTGTTTATTCAAGTATTTACTCATGCCCCTCATTTAACTAGGTCACTCTTTTTCTGCCCCCCCACCCCTTGGTCGCATGGAATGACCTACCAATTTTGTATCTTCAGCTGCACATTCTTTCCCCAAGGTCATTGATACACAACTGGAAACATCTGTCATAATACTGGTCTTAGCAGGACTCAACCAGCCCATTCCACCCACCTCTAGTGACTGCTTATACTGACAATGTCTTGTACTCCTTGCTATTCAAGCTGGTTCTTTCTACTTTTCAAGTGCCCTCCCCTGATAACATTCATTCTGCCATTTCAGATTAGGCTGGTGCTGATGACTGCGAACAACTAGCTTTCAGACCTGGAAACTGAGTCAGTTTTGTCCAGTTTCTCAGAAGATCAGAAGGTTGGCATCTTGTAAAATTTCAGCTCTGACTTTGTAGTCGTCAGCTTTTTCATGCCCTGTGTATGCTCATTTAGTTATAAAACTGGCTGATCTGCTGGTCCCAATATAATTTCCCACAATGCAGGGAGTTGGGCTGGATGACCTTTGGGGACCCTTCCAGCTCTACAATTCTATGATTCTTTGATTCTATGATTGCATCCCGGGGATACAATTTACTGTTCCATGGTTTAGATAGGATGGCAGAACCCTTTGTGACAAAAGCCAAAATGGCCAGGGGTACAAGTAGCATACTTCTTGCCGCAGGTAGGTAGCTGTGTTGGTCTGCCATAGTTGAAACAAACAAACAAACAAACAAACAAACAAACAAACAAAAAATTCCTTCCAGTAGCACCTTAGAGACCAACTAAGTTTGTTATTGGTATGAGCTTTTGTGTGCATGCACACTTCATGTACACGAAAGCTCATACCAATAACAAACTTAGTTGGTCTCTAAGGTGCTACTGGAATGAATTTTTGTTTTGTTTTGTTTATACTTCTTGGCAGTTCTAACTGTGGGTACTGTTTTTGATCTGTGTTATAAGAGAAACTGCTCCCTTTCCCTTATGGGGTATTCCAGAGCCCGTATAGAGTCCTAGCAGTAGGAGAAAATAACAGAGGCCAACCAGAGTACAGTGGTACCTCTGGATGCGAACGGGATCCGTTCCGGAGCCCTGTTCGCATCCTGAAGCAAACACAACCCGCGTCTGCGTGGCTCGCAATTTGCCGCTTCCGCGCATGTGTGTGACGTCATTTTGAGCATCTGCGCGAGCGGCGAAACCCGGAAGTAACGCGCTTCATTGCTTCCAGGTCGCCACAGAGTGTAATCTGAAAACACTCAACCTGAAGCACGTTTAACCCGAGGTATGACTGAATATTGAGAAGCAAAACGGCTAGTAAGCCTGATCTTTATTAAAGGAACTGTTGCAACATGGTCCCCACTCACCACACTCAGGAGGGAGAACCCTAAACGATGGTGTGCAAGCCCTTTTATAGACTTTTGAAATTGCCCACCCTGTAGCCCAAGACCACCATCTCAAAACATACATACATACATCACAAAAGAAGGCAGTCTACAGCAGAAATCCTGCCTGCCCGGATACCTGGCAATGGTCACTGATTGCATTACCTGGGCAGTCTGGCCATTCTTTTGTGATGGTTAATACTTTAGTTCCTGAATCCAGGTCACGGGCTCACCCTATTCATACACAAATACGCCCTTAAGACAGGATTTGCAAGCAAAAAGACAACGGGAAGGCTTTCTCTGTTTGCCTCCCTTACTGCAGAGGAATATTTGAGTTCATTGGGAGAGTCAAAATGGCTTCAGGATTGCTCTCACATACTATTTCAGATGCATGGTTCATATATTTAGATATTTGTGCATTTGTGAATATTTATTCTACACTTGAGACCTTAAAATTCTTAAAACAATCTGCAAGTTCTTTTTCAGCCCATACTGCACAGAAGCTGCATTCAGATGCTTGGTTTATTGAACGAGTTTTACAGGTTACAATCCAAGCACTTCTGCCCCAATTTCTAACACTCTTTTTTTCACTGCAGTACACACACACAAACACATATACATATACATGTGAAACAGACATTACAACGAAAAAGGCACAGAGGAGAAAAAGAAAGACTGTTCCTATCCAAACAACATTCCCTGAGTTTCACAATACATTTGTGTGACAAACGAAAGCTGAACATCATTTGCTGAGCTATGACAGGACAAGAGAAAAGACGATCATAACAAATAAAAAATTTCCTTTGAGGTCATTCATAATTTTTGTTCAAGTTAGCAAAATTAGAAGAAAGTAGCCCGAACAATGCACACCAGCATAGAATTATCATGTTACAAAGTCTTACATGATGGGAAGGAGAGGATAGGTTAGGTTTTTATTAACACATATAGTAAAATCATAATGCTCCCCAATAAAGTAATCTTTTTCGAATGCGCTTGTGTGCCTTTCATTTTGTAGTTGACCTTCTCTGCAAAGGCCAGCTGTCATACCTTATGGCACCAGTAATATATTGCAGCTCACTTCAGAGCCTGCCCAAATCGAGCGATGGTTAAGTTGGGATCCCACGAGCAAGCAGGAGCAAGCTACTATTTGCAGCGAAGACCCCTTAATATGTCCTTGTACATTTAATCCTCTTAAATCCTTGCGCTTGCCTGCCTTCTGCGCTTGTCTGCACAGAGAACCCTGACTCCTTTATGACCTGTCCTTTGCATGTCCTATCTTGATCATATTGCAGATCTAGAGAAGATTGCTTTTCTGGTAACCTTCAAAACCTCGTAAGTATAAGTGAGAGTTCAGGCATGAATGTGTTTTTACAGTAAGGATTTCTACGTGTGGGTGGCAAATTAGGATTTTGTTTTTGTATCTTTTTCTCTTCTACAGCATCACCCACCCATATAGGTGGGGGTTACCTTCCGAGGCACTGTGCGCATAGGTGAAATTGTGTTTAATTGAAGCACCCGTTGAAAAACCCTGCAGACAAACCTCTGGGAACCCCAGAAAAAAGACCCTTTTACAAACCAGCAGCCCTACCGGACGGGTAGGAATGGTGGCAATGGAAGCACTCAGTCTTCCTCATTGCTGAAGGATGATTTGCAAACAATGACAAACAAGGTAGACTGGTACCCCCAAAGTGCTTGGCTGTTGGTAAGACTCACTTGGTGGAGCTGATGGTGTCTTGAGGAGGAACATGATGATGGGCAGCTGGCGCTTCTGTCTCTTCAGTTGGTCAGGACATTTTTAGGCAGCCTCATGGTCCGTGGATGCAGCTTCAACACAGGTGCCAATGTTCTTCAAATCGAAGCATTGTTTGAAGTGGGTCAGCAAGCCAGAACTGGCTCAGAACCCCTTCTCAGGCTGCCTCAAGTGCACATACAGTATGAGAGTCTTCTTGCGCAAGGTGCTGCCATCAATGGGGATATGCTGGCGGTTCATGTCTTCTAGCCATTGGTTCAGTGCCTCACGTGCCTTCAACAAGGTCTCATCCTGCACGTGGCTGGGGACCTTGGCAGTTGTGGGTGTACAGGCACTCGCTGCCTCCGATGCCCGGATTTTCTTCTCTTGTACTTTAACGGCAGATATGCTGGACTCATTCCTGTCAGGATACGCCGGGAGGGGGGGTCTTGCAGCCCCCAAGATGAGACGAAACCTCTCTGGGCGTCTTCCTGGTGTTGCACAGCTCCGGGACGTCCATAAATCAACAGTCCCGGGATGCTCCAGCATCACATAGCAGATGCCTATGCGCACGCACACTCAGCAGAGGTCAGCAGAAACGAATTGGAGAATTATGTGCTCATTCTAATCTTTTATTCAGCAATATTTACAGGAAAACGATCATGGCGTCCTCTCCCTTCAGCTCCGAGAGAGAACAGAAAGTAAAAAGTACAAAAACACAACAGAGCGGAAGAGATAAGGCTACCTTCCATTCTCAGGCTTTTCCAAGCCTAGAAAGTAAACATGGGCGTGTGATGTAACTATCACACACCCAGCAACGGAGGACTGATATACTAACAATTCCTGCCAAACTTGTGTGCCACAACACACACACTCAAGTCATCCTGTCAGCAATCCAGCGCTTCCAATTCCTCCTCCAGCGTGGGTACCACTCACTGCCTCTTGGGTTTGCCATCACCTGAGGAAGGTGATGAGGCTGTGCTTTTAGGCGCCATCTCAAAGAACGACTCAAAAAACACCTCCAGAACCTCCAAACTCCAGCACAATTCCTCTCTCTCAACCTCCTCTTTCAAACTTCAACTCTCCACAAGCCTCAATGGTTGGTGCGAGGGCTCTTGGGATTGCAATTGTGAAGGCCTGTGGGATTGCAAGGTTCTGTTTTTGCAACTTTTCTGACAGCTTCACGCCTCTTCTGGGGCTGTTTTAGTGATTCTTAATTCGCTTCCAGGTTCGGCACAATGCATATATACACAGTTGCGTACATACTGAATGCATAAATGGGGGATGTCTGTATATTGGAAATTAATAAAACTATATTTTTATTTTTATTTTAAAAAGATCTATGCATGGTGGTGGTTAGGAAGAACAGATGCTGCTCTTCTTGTGTTTTTGTTTCTATGTGCAAGCATACTGTTGTCTTCTTTTAACCTTGCCTTACATATGTGTGAAAACACTCATAAAATTAACTCAGCTGTGCATTTGAAAATGACAGTTCCGATTTCTGCCAAAGCAAAAATGTGTCTTCCACACCCCACCCCTGCTCCAATTAAAATTTTGTTTTTATTTAATTTTGTCTTCTGGTACAGGCAAACTAGGTATGTCAGAAGTTCTCCCTTCTCCAGATCAAATTCAGAAGTCATCTAATGCGGGTTGAGATACACAGAAGAAGAAAAACATACATCAATTTAAGATGCCAAGGTGAGAATTTTGTGGATTTAAAGCAGGCATAGGCAAACTCGGCCCTCCAGATGTTTGGGGACTACAACTCCCATCATCCCTAGCTAACAGGACCAGTGGTCAGGGATGATGGGAATTGTAGTCTCAAAACATCTGGAGGGCCGAGTTTGCCTGTGCCTGATTTAAAGGGATATCACTGGAGGTTTGGAGTGACAGAAAGAATAACTATCAGGGTATTTATACTAAACCAGAAGTACCTGGGCTGAAGGACCCCATCGTGCCAGCGTCTCCCCACCACCACCACCTCCTTTAGAATTGATGACTGATATAGCAAGCTGGGCTCCTTTTAAACAAGGAGGCTTAGCTCAAGGAAAGCCGAGCTAGCTACTCAGATGGAGGTGCAACTTCTGGTTAAGGCTCAGTGTGAGGATGATTATGCCTGAAGCAAAATTTGAGATCTGCTCTTTTGGGGGAGGCCTGAACTCTGCTCTGCATGAAGCTGTCAAGAGTGCCAATGATGCCCCTCGCCCCACCCAAACCTGAACCCTCATCTACTGAGACTATTGGGGAAATAAGTAGGTGAATAATGTTTTGGCAGCTGGGTCTGCTCTAGAGACAGTTGTACTTCAGTTGTGTGGAATCTAGGGACCTTCAGAGTGCTATCCTGAACACTTGCTTCTGAACATGCCCCTTGAACACAGAGACTTTTCTTCAAGGAAGCATTCATAGAAGGAGTGAACTTGTTAGTTGTGTGACCAACCTACCCGTTGATTTCAATATGGCTTAAGTACTGTATTTTTCTGTGTATAAGATGCCCCCATATATAAGACAACCCCTATTTTTGAGCCCAAAATTAAGAAATAAATATTTTAAACATTCCATGTATATGACGACCCCCTTATACTTTTCCCCTTGGGGGAAAGTATAGTCTTATACTTGGAAAAATATAGCATGTCCTAATTTTTTTCTGGCGTTGGACTTCAGTGTCCAAAGAGTCCTCATACTTCTCTCTACCTTGCAAATACGGTTGAAGCAGGCTTGCTGTAGAATTGTCTGAAAACTGGAGTCTGTTAATGAATTTGGGATTCTGCTTCCCATAGATGTGGGGCTGGATTTTCCTGGAAGCTTTAGCAAAATTCTGGTGGGTTCCAGCAACTTCCCCTCCATGTTGTCAGAGTTTTCCACCGTCATCAAGTCAGGCCATCACCTAGAGGCTTGGTATAGGCCGAGGCCCACTCCATATAAATATTATGTGTGCTGCTATTGCCTCTGGGTTTTCCTCCCTCTCATCTTTATTTATAATTTCCTCTTTTTTTTGCAGATGGTGCATATGTTTCTGATGATGTGAAATTCTTACATCGCCTGTGAAGAAAGCACGAACGGAGTTATAAGAGCATATTTTTAGCTAACTTGCTAGCATCCATGAGACATTTCCTAGTGGAAGATTTCTGATACAATGGAGATTCTGCTTCTGAAGGGACTATTCTTGGTGCTGGCCAGCTGCTTCCTGGGGCTCTTCTACTATCAACACCCACTTGTCTCTGCGAGTGGGAAAAGATCAGGCTACAAAAAACCCAATTTCATAATAATTTTAGCAGATGATATTGGATGGGGAGATCTTGGGTCCAACTGGAACCTGAGAAAAGACACGCCTCACTTGGATAAGATAGCAACGGAAGGCATGAGGTAAGGTTCAAACCAACGCTTAGCATCCACTATTGTTGCTGTTCATAAAAAGGGTGGAAGCTACCCTAGGCACTGCACAAAGATTAAAAAGTCATGCAGACCCTGTCCTCAGACCTGCACTTTTAAAAATGTGATGAAAAAGGGATGGTGAGGGAAGAGGACAACAAGCCAATTCAGATATCAACACAATCACATTACCAGATTTTTCGTGTATAAGATGCCACCATGTATAAGACAACCCCTATTTTTTTTAACCCAAAATTAAGAAATCTGGCCAGAACCCAAACCCAATCCTGGGCTGCTGACGCCAGAGCTTGAACCCAAGCCCAGGCTACGCACACCAGAACCCAAGCCCGCGCCACCCACACCAGAGCCCCAACCCCTGTGCATTCACCATCTGTGTATAAGACAACCCCCAATTTTTGACTTCTTTTTTTTTTTGCAAAAAACATTGTGGAAATATACGGTACATAAAGCAGAACGGAGCAACCAGTTTTGGTGGGACAGGTTGTGCTATTCACTATTAACATTTCTGTTTATTTCCATGAGGCCAGCCAACATAATCACCATCATTTTCCAGTCCTTCTGTACGATGGATGACTTTCAACAATGTATTAGCTCCCCCAGCACCCCAGAACCCTCGGTTATCAATGCTGTTGTCTATGTAAACTCGCAGTCTATATGGCATTGTGGTTTGAGTGTCAGACTAGGATTTGGTAGACCAGAATTCAAATCCCCACTCAGCCATGAAGCTCAGCGAGTGACTTTGGGCCCAGTCACTGCCTCTCAGCCTAACGTACCTCACAGGGTTGTTGTGGGGATTAAATGACAAGGGGGAAGAACCATGTTTACCACCTTGAGCTCCTTGGAGGAATGTCCTTGTGATATTAACGCTAATCGCAAAAAGCTTTCTAAAACCCAGAGAACCCACTTTTCATTTCTACCTTTCCCTGTCATGTTTTCAAAATGTGCCTCTGTAATCTCAGGGCCTGTAAAACAAAGATTAGTACAAAGATTCTCCCTGATAATGAAAGGTTGCGTCTTCTTCGGGATGGGCAAAGTTCATAAAAACTTCCTCAACAAACGTCAGCACTGACTTATAAAACCTGCCCAGGCAAATTGTCAGTCCAGGGAGCTAAGATAGCAACAGTGATTAGAACTTCTGTTTGCTGTTCTGTTTTTATACTACGGCATCCATCTTGGAGGTGATAGATTCATACCACTCTTGTTCTGTTTGGGTTTTTAAAACGCCACACCGGCTGATAAATTCTTGCCTCAGAGCTGAACGTGAACATAACATAAAATCTTCAGGTGTTGCCAATGACTTGCCCGCCCATGACTTGATTCTAGCCTCCAGGAACATCAGGCCTATGTTTTGGTCCTTTTAGACTCCTCAGGCCTCTAACACTGTCAAATTCTTCAAAAGCTCTCATTGGTATCAATTACCCCTTAGCTCAGGGGTAGGCAACCTAAGGCTGTGGGCCAGATGTGGCCCAATCGCCTTCTCAATCCGGCCCGCGGACGGTCCAGGAATCAGCGTGTTTTTACATAAGCAGAACGTGTCCTTTTATTTAAAATTCATCTCTGGGTTATTTGTGGGGCCTGCCTGGTGTTTTTACATGAGTAGAATGTGTGTTTTTATTTAAAATGCATCTCTGGGTTATTTGTGGGGTATAGGAATTCATTCATTCCCCACCCCAAAAAAAATATAGTCCGGCCCACCACATGGTCTGAGGGATGGTGGACCGGCCCACGGCTGAAAAAGGTTGCTGACCCCTGCCTTAGCTGGATTAAAAGCCACATCTCCAATCCTAAACCCCCATGACATGTATGCTGGTTTTTGGACAGTGCGCATCTCAGTCCATAGTTAAGAGCATGATGCTCTGAAAGAAAAGAAACTACCATTTGATCCAGCCTGCTTAGGGAATGATGTTCCTGGGAGAGGTTAGATAACTCCAGCCTGGCTGGAGATGTCGAGAGTGTTGGGACAATTTAATAGAACTCTCCTTTTGTGACAGCATCAGCATTCGTATTATCAACGAATCCTGTTTGCTCTCCGTTGTCCTCCGCTTCCAAGTTAGTAGTTTTGCTAATTCTGTGGGCACAAATACTTTTGTGCGTGCATAACAACCGCTGGACCTTTTCCTTACCCACCTATAGAGAACACCCAAGATGGGTTGGAAGCAGAGCTTGTTGCTTCTAGGCAGTCAGAAAGGGCTTTATTTTCCCCATAACATAACCGTGGCAAAGGATGTGGGGATAAAGACCAGACCTCTTAGCAATGGACAAGAGACCTGAGCATCTAACCAGAGTAGCCAGGGAGAGAGGCATTGCTTTCCACCAGAAAGAACACTTTAACTAGAATTTGCTGTGTCACCATTTGCTGTGTCACAAATGGATCTGAGAGTTCACAGTGTTTTATAAAGAGGAAAGAGGAAGAAGGGGGTGGGGGACACACAGAGATTAGGATTGCAATGTCGTTGAGGCTACCATTAAGAAAACCTGCATTAAACTTGACTCGATCAGAGTGAATTCTTTCAAGAAAAAGGAAGCACAATAAATGCTAAATAATAGTTGGAACCTCACTTCTTTTTTTTTACCTCCTCTAGATTTCTCGATTTCCATTCAGCGGCATCTACCTGTTCCCCATCACGAGCCTCTCTGCTTACAGGCCGCCTTGGCCTTCGCAATGGAGTGACCCACAATTTTGCTGTCACCTCGGTGGCTGGCCTCCCGTTGAATGAGACAACCTTGGGAGATGTTCTGAAGGAAGCTGGCTACCTCACTGCTGTGATAGGTAATTTAACTGACCTCCAATAGAAAATTAACTGGGTTTTGCTGGTTGTTGTTTTTATATGTACCTACATATCTGTGTTTCTATATGTATATTTCTGCTAAATTATATTATCAGTAGCACAACTCTGCATATTTCCCCATGCTTTTTGAGTGTTCAAAGTCCTTCCCACAAATCATCTCTGTACAAAAATCCTGTAAAGAGATTAGCAGAAGTGCATCCATAATGTAGATGTGAGACTCAGGCAAAGAGAGAGAGGGATAGAGTTGTCCAAAGCTACCTCTGAAGTTCATGGCAGCGGTGAGATGTGAACCAGGGATTTCCTTGCTCACAGTCTGTTGGCCGCATCAATTCCACATTAGGCTGATACTAAACACCATTGGCGTAGTATCTTGCATTGTCAATAAAAGCAGCATTTCTGGTTATATTGTTAGGGTTCACCATGGGCGAAATTGTGATCTTCAGAGGCTGTTCTTTGGGTTCCCCCACCTTTTGCCAGAAAGAGGGCCTTTTCTGCGGGGACATCCAACCTATGGAACTATCTAAAAATGTCTGCTTGTTAAAAATGTTTGCCTGGTAAATCTCTATTGCCTTTTGAGCGTGTCAGCCAAACCCCATCTGTTCTCTGTTTCAGTGGGTATTTTAAAAGCCACATAATGGGTTTTATTTAAAGTAGCGCAAAGTAGTTTATTGTGTGGGTGGAACAACTTTGACTTGCACAATGGGACTCCCCACGCCCTGAATCTGGGTCGCCCCCCCCAATCCTTCAGAGCAGATTTTGGGGGTCGGCACACATGGGGGGGGAAAGACATGGGAAAGTCCTGTTGCCCATGTGCAAGACATTTGGCTCACACATTTATTTAGTTGAATACCACACAATGATGTTTTTTTCTGCTTTTAATCTTTGTGTTTTATTGCTGGTTTGAGGGTTGTTGATTTTTTTACTTTTATTACGTTGCATTTGTTTTGATGATTATGGCAAGCTGCGGTGAGGCCCTTTGCAAGAGAAGGTGAAATATAAAATCCACGAACAAATAATGGCATGTGAATTTCAGGCACCCCTTGCGTGAGACTGGGGGAGCATCTGGGATGCTGCTGCTATCATATTAATCATGCATCACTGGTGGAAGAGAAACATACATTTTGCTTTCCACTCTACCATGAAAGGGAGGCATAATAATCACAGATCTGGGTCATACACTGGCAACTGAATGTGCAGGAAATTCCCCTCTACCTCTTTGGCATGCAAGAATGATGGCCGGAAATTTCCTGACTAGGTCCTTGTGTCCTCTCCCTTGAGGGATGCTATCACTTGGCGAGAAATAAATAACTTTAACTTTTAAGAGCTCGCTGTGTCTGCTAAGGATGGGTTGTTTTGCATCTTTTAAGATATTGGTGTTCATAGAAACTGCTACCTGAAGGCTCCTCAAGTTTGATGGCCTAATCCCACTGGTCATCTCTTGGCACAGCCCTGTTCACCACACCTCAGATAAAAAGCATTAAGTACTCTCTCCAGTCGCTGGTACATATGAGTTGCTAATATTGTTCTTCCGGCAATTGCTTCCTTGCAGGGAAATGGCACTTGGGACACAATGGCCCTTATCATCCCAACTTTCGTGGTAAGGATACCATGCTATGTCCCCCCCCCCCCCATCTTGAAATCCAAACGTCCACTGCAGATTTAGGCCTGGTTCTTGCTCAAGATCTGAAACTTTAGATGTGAGCTCACATGCTTGGGTGTTTCTTTGTACCAGTGCATGCCCTCAGTATCAAGCCCTCCTACATTATTATCAAATCTCATCCAGCCCGGACACTGAGGTCCAGTGCCGAGGGCCTTCTGGTGGTTTCCTCGCTGTGAGAAGTGAGGTTACAGGGAACCAGGCAGAGGGCCTTCTCGGTAGTGGCGCCTGCCCTGTGGAACGCCCTCCCAGCAGATGTCAAGGCAATAAACAACTATTTTACTTTTAAAAGACAACTGAAGGCAGCCCTATTTAGGGAAGTTTATAATGTCTGACGCTGTATTGTTTTTAATATTCAGTTGGAAGCCGCCCAGAGTGGCTGGGGAAACCCAGCCAGACGGGCAGGGTATAAATAATAAACTATTATAACGTGTCAAGATGAAAACTCTCTTCTTGAAATGCTAGTTTTCTATGGCTAGGGCGAGGTTTTGTATAGAGAAGCTTTTGATTAGGTGAGCCCCTGCCCTTAAATCATGACTCAGATTTACTGCCTCAGTAAGAATAAACCCTTGGAGTCTAATCTCCCAATCACAGTGAAGACATCAAGACTAGGTTGCATGATCCCTTCCTGGAGCAAACTCCCTTCTCTGTACTGATGCTATCTGCAGTTAAGGCTTAATAGGCCCCTTCCTTCTTTTTAAATTCCTTTTTCTTTTCGCTCCAGAGCTTTCCCTGTGAAAACCTGCTCTTTAAAGCTGATTCGGAGCAAACACCAATCCACGGAAAACACAAATTGATGTTTGTTCCGATTCAGCTTTAAAGAGCGGATTTTTGCGGGGGAAGTTCAGATATTTGCCTGCATGGGTTGAATTGTCAGCAGTGGAACTTGGGACAGCTGTTTTGCCTGGTCGCAACACTTCTTGTGACTGCAGTGGTTGCAGATGGACTTTATACAACCAACAGTATAAACCTGTTTCCTTAGAAACAACCCAAAATTGTTTTCTGGTCACAGCAAGTGGCCTTGCATATTCTAATACTGTGGCTTTAATTCCAGGTTTTGATTACTACCTGGGGATACCCTATAGCCATGATATGGGCTGCACTGACACTCCGGGCTATAACCTCCCTCCTTGCCCAGCTTGCCCCGGGCACACTGCAGCAATGAGGTATGATTCCTGGTGTCCTTGCAGACAGGCTTCCGGAACTCAGTAGGAGCCAGATTCTGCTGGGAAATTCACAACTGGGGCATTACAGAGAGAGCCATCCCCTCTTGTTTGTTCCCCATGTTAGGTAATCAGAGGTGCCTGCCAAAGGCTCTTGTAAATCTGCCTTATACACGTAAAAAACTTATACACGTTGCGGGATTCCCAGAGGCAATTGTATTTCATCCAGCAGAGCTTTACTGCTGCTGAAGCAAAATGAGCATAATGGTCACAAATCCAATGCATTCAGGATTGGCCCTGTCCATAAGAAATCCAGTTGCAGCAGACTTAACTTAAACGTACAATAACTTATAATACTAAACTTTAACACTAAGCATGCAGAACACCACACCAAAACAAAGAGATAGAAAAAGAAAGTGAAAACCAGGCTCCTTCTGGACTATTATTATAGACTCAAAACATATACAATACCTTGTTACGCAGATGCAATAGTTGCAACATATAGAGCACAACAGGCTGAATGATAATGTTTGAAACAAATTTCTTTACTGGTTACATCCTAACATGTGAATCAAGTCTAGGATGTACACCATATACGATCCTTAAGGTATATCACCTATTTAATTAAATCCAACGCAGATATATTTCTTCCTTCTTAATACATTCTTGTGTTATACAGTCCTTGAATGATTAAGGAAAGGTCCCCGGAATGTCATGTTGTAACTATTACTGTAGACAGCATAACCTTGTCAGAAAGAGGTAACAGAACCAGTTTAAAACCAGCTGTACTCAGCTTCTCTGAAGGAATAACCCAAACATCAGTAACCTTCTGCTTGTTTCTTTCAAACAGAGAAGCTTGCAGAACCTTCTTGAATTAATTAGAATAGGAAATAGCTCTACACATCAGATCTAAGTACTAAGAAATGCAAACTGACATGTAAGAACCCACATTGGAAGAATGAGTTTGCTGTCGGATATGTCAGCAGCTTTCCCCAAGCTGGTGACCGTCACATGTTTTGATAGTCTACAACTCCCATCATCCCTGACCATTGGCCATGATGGGTGGGGCTGATGGGAGTTGTAGCCCTACGAGGTTTGCAGAGCACCATCTAAGGCAGCAACCTTCACCACATCACGTGACAGTGATTTTCATATATTAGTTATTTGCTGAGTGAACAAGTACTTCCTTTTTCCTGCACTGAATTTTCTGCCATTAAGCTTTGTTGAATGACCCTGAGTTCTAGTAGTATCTGTGGATGGGTGGGTGGGTGAGAGAGAGAATTCTCTTTATTTACTCTTCCCCCTCTGTGCATAATTTTATAAACCTCTGTTTCATAATAGATATCAATGAAAGAAAAACTAACTAGATTTTAAAAATAGATTCTCTTGTACCCTATCATTGCTTAACCACACCTTTCCAATAATAATAATAATAATAATAATAATGAATCTTTCCCCACCCAGGAAACATCAGAAAGGCTGTTATCCTGAAATAGCACTACCTCTTTTTGAAAACCTCACAATTGTCCAACAGCCCGTGGACCTAACCAGCCTGGCTGCAAAATACACAGAGAAGGCGATTCAGTTCATTCAGTATGCAAGGTGAGGACATCTCAGTAGTCAATTATCTTATTTGGATGTAACACTAAATTATGACTTAGCTGCATTACATGAATGGGCCTGCCTAACCCTAAGGCTTGCACACTTTCTTCTCCTTGTGCAGTACAGCAGTGAGGAGGAGATTGGGAGCTTTTGCTAACTGCAGTTTTGCATTATGCCTCATTATGACTAACTGAAACAAGCCTTCCAGCCACGGTTAATGCTGTCTAATTTCACTAACTTAACAACTCTGTAGTTTACCAAAAAAAGTCATTAACAGTAATGTATGACATTTCAACAATTTCTAATTCATGAAATCTTAATATATACAATGCGAAAATAATAATTACATGTGCAACTCAAAGCCAAACAGCCCAAATATTCCTGAAATATATCCATGAGAACAACTTTCTGTTTGTGTACTTGTGCTGGTGCAATCCCAACAGAGCTCTGACAACAAGGTACCCGGATTTCAGTCTCTGTTTTGTGAATCTTCTTCTGGTCTGCCCGAAAAGGAGCTATACAACAGCAATTCAATGCTCCACTAAATAAATCAGCTCCAACCTTAGAATGACACATTGCTCTTTTTTTGAAAAGGCTAATCAGCCGACCTGAAGAAGTTGCCTCTCTCCTGCCATGCCCTGAAAAAGACACCTGTTGCTGGGGGAAATTCTCATTGCTAAGCAGATGTTTTAGGCATGCCTCAAGGATGTGCTTCAAGACTTCTTCCAAGTTTATGTTGGCAATACACCAACACAGGGCGCTACCGAAATTTGAGGTGCCATGGTTCACCACTGCTTTGGTAGTACAGCCAGGTTTGTTCTAAGTAACGTTGCTCAGAGTTGAACATCTCAACAGCTCAGCGTTGTCATCTTGTACAGTGGTACCTCAGGTTACAGACACTTTAGGTTACAGACTCTGCTAACCCAGATATAGTACCTCGGGTTAAGAACTTTACCTCAGGAGGAGAATAGAAATCATGTGGTGGCAGCGGGAGGCCCCATTAGCTAAAGTGCTACCTCAGATTAAGAACACTTTGAGGTTAAGAACAGACCTCCAGAATGAATTAAGTTCTTAACCTGAGGTACCACTGTACTATAAAAATCTCTGAACTGAGACCTGTGAGTATAGGGCAGTATAGAAATTCAATAAATACATGACTTTCTTTGTTCACAAGCTGACTGAGCAGCTGGAGACTTTTCAGGTGAGGTGTATTAAAACGAGGCAGCTAGAGGACATAAAAACATCGTCCTGTTCTTCCCATGGCTGACCAGATGCCTCTGGAAAGCCTGTAAGTGGAACCTGAATATAACAGGTTTCTCCTTATTTGTGATTCCCCAGCAACTGGTGTTCGGAAGGATACTACCTCTGAAACCATATAACATCGCCATTATGGATAATAGTTATTGGCAGCCTTCTCCTCCTTAAAAATCCCATTCTTAAGCCATCCAAACTGGTGACCCTCACTACGCCCTGTGGGAACAAATTCTATAGTTTAATTCTGCACTTTGTGAAGGAGGGCATCCTTTTTGTCTGTCCTGAACATTCACCTTCATTAGATACAGCTTCCTTCTCTGATTTTAGAATGTTTTATCATTTTACTGTTGTTAGCTGCTCTGAGCCCGGCTTTGGCTGGGGAGGGCGGGATATAAATAAAAAATCATTATTATTATTATTGACTTTCTCCACCCCTTGCATTTTATATGTGTGTGTGTGTGAGAAATCATTTCCTTCTTCCTCTCTTGTTTATTTCTAAACCAAAAAGCCCCAAGTGTTGTGTAAAGACAGTTCTACTTTTCTGATGGTTCTTCATCTCTACAGTATCCTTTTTGCGGCATGGTGGCTCAAACTGTTCATAGCATTTTGAGTGCAGGTGCAAAAGGCATAGCAGGAAAGAAAAGCCTTCCTGCACCAAAGGGAAAGGATGATAATTGAAATGAAACGAGTCTTTGAATTAATCAGAGTCTGAAAATGTGTGGGTGGGTGGGGGGCAGGGAGAAGCTAATGGTTCTGTTGTGGTTCTGTGATTTTGTGGTATTATTTCAATAAAGTTATTTAGCTGTGTTTCTCAAGAAAAGAGAGCTTCAGCGTTTTGTTGGGGTTTTTTGTTGGTTTTTAAGGAAGCTGTTTTATTTATGACATTTCTATTCTTCCCCTCACTCAAGTCCTGTGGGCAGTTCAATGACTTTTAAAAAAAAAACCTAAAAAAAAACCAATACCTAATACTTAAGGTGCCCAGAAACACCCAGGAAGCTGTATCTATGTAGTAGTGTGCAGGATACAATGGGGAACAACAAAACAGACCTGAATAATTTTATTAATCAAAGTAGCTTAGTAAATCGCAAATCCTTGTGGGAAGAGAAAGTTAGAATGCTGGGATATAAGAAGAGCCTAGAAGTCTGTGGGCTCTTCCAGATCTCTGTATTGGGCATTCATCATGATTTCACAAAGTTTGTGTAATTGATCATGCATTATTATTTGTTTGCAAGGAGGTTATATAATGTTGTGTTACTGTCCCACAATATCTATTGCTTTTTCTGGATACTTTTCTTACTACAAAAATACTGGTCCTGCCCCGCTCTACCACCAGCAGGTTGGTTGCACATGAGTGCCAAATCTACTTTAATTGTCGAACCTGAATTTGCCAGTAGATAATTGAATCCCACCCGCAAAGCAGCAAAAGTCTAGAAGTGTTTGTTCCTCCTCGTTTACTGTTGTGTTTTGAAGTGGACAGGATCTTAATTTTGGGAACACTGTATCTTTCTATCTTTAGTTCCTGAATAATAAATTTACCTTAAAAGAGATTCAGCAGTCTGTGAAGTCTGGGTTCTGCTTACAGGAGGGTGATAATTAAGTTTTACTGAGAAGCACAAGGGTTTGCTTATTTTTTCCCCTGCAACAGTTAGGATCAGGATGTTAATTATTCCTACCAGATCACATCTGAGATAGGAGCTTGTTCCAGGGTCACAGATAATTCATAATATTTTATATTAACCTTACGGCAGCCACAGTGATGCCATCATCCATAGAAATAAACCATGCAAGAAGTACAGATTAGCATCCAGCATTACAGGATATGTTCCACAATTAATTACAGTATGATAATGTGAGATAAGTCAAGAACAATATAGGGTATATAAAACACTAATAGATGGGCTTTTTAAAGTTCATTGTTGACAAGAAGAATAAAACAAAGCCCTTGTATCCACTAAGTATGGCCAAGTATTACACAATGATCTATAAGTACTAGGGAAAGGGAAAAGACCCCAGGACATTAAGTCCAGTAAAAGGCGACTATGGGGTTGTGGGGCTCATCGCTTTCAGGCCAAGGGAGCCGGCGTTTGGCCACAGACAGTTTTCCGGGTTATGTGGCCAGCATAACTAAACCGCTTCTGGTGCAATGGAACACTTTGATGGAAGCCAGAGCACACAGAAACGCTGTTTACCTTCCCACCGCAGTGGTACCTATTTATCTGCTCTCACTGGCATGCTTTCGAACTGCTAGATTGGCAGGAGCTGGGACAGAGCAACGGGAACTCAACCTGTTGTGGGGATTCGAACCGCCGACCTTTGTCCCTCTGTAAGCGCTAACCGATAATTCGCCAGTTGAATAATCAGCTGGGACAGTAAAGGAGGACTGATATAATTGCCTTAATGTGCATGTTAAATGCTAGTTTCTGCTTATTTTTTCACTATTCCTTTAATTCTGTAGAATTAAGCACCTCTGATTGACTTCTGTTAATTATCACTTTGGGCAAATAGCCCAGTCCTTATCTCTTAATAGTGTCTTGTATATCACCTTCTTCAGATGCAAGCATAGCTCACCCACATTCTAATGTAATCCTTTATGATTTTGCGTTTGTGGAAAGAGTAGCATGAACAAAGTGAGGTCACTTCCAGTTCCCGGGATGTACTATGTAAACAGAACCAATGAAGGCTGAACCAGTGTTGGTGGCATTGAGCCTTCCTATATCCATGCCATCAATTTCAAATCAGCAGATTTTGCCATTGACTTTACACTGTTGCTTTGTAGAAATGAAGGCGTGTGATACTGGGGCAGGGAAATTATAAGGTTTAGCTGTAACCTTATGTAACTGAATCAGTTGCAAGTTTTATTTTGCAAGCTGTAAAAGATTCACAGTGACTTCTGAAGGGGCAGCGATTGCTTTGATTTTGTCCTAAGCTTGATAAACGTTTAATTAGATAAATAATAATAATGTATACTTGGTGCACTCTGTTGTCTTCTTTAGATGTTCCTCCCCTCATTGTATAGAATCAGATATTTTGATTTTTGGAATGTGAAATTCTGGGCTGTGAATATGCTTAAGACTCAGCTACCTGGGAACAAGTCCCACTGAGTTTATTTTGGTTTACTTCTGAGTAGGCACACAGAGATTTCAAAGTAGCCTTGTAAAACTCTTACCTGGCGGGGGCGGGGTTGTTGATGTGATTGACAAAGTTCTGCATCTGAATTGTCACAAGAAGCAAAAGTCAAGCCACACAAATAAACCTATGCTTGAACTGGATCTAACTAGTTTTTTTTTTATCAAAACATTGTTACATGGTTTTGAGCACCGGGATAAATGTTTGTGACCTGAAGTGATATAGATGATTTTACTGTTACTATTTCAGAACTACTTGTACCCAAGTTAGATCAAGGTACAGGCTACTGGGTGTTGGGTTAATGAAAAAGCTTTTTAACTAATTGCAGGGATTCTCTTTAATTGGGTATCAAGAACCGGATTGAACCGGTTAATCTCTTACGTAAGTCAGTGAAGCTGATCCAGGAAACAGTTCTCTTGAGCCTTTTGCTGTCTTGAACAGTTAATAATAATTAATATTATTAAATATTAATTTTCAACTTGCCTGATCTGGTTTTGTTCTTAAGACTCCCAAGTAAAAACTGGGTTAATTGCCCCCGTGTGCTTTATAATTAAATAAGTTGATGACTACCTCATGATAAATTGCAAGCCTAGTCCTCAGGAGAACGGACAGTTCTGGGATGGAGACAGCAAGAAGGTGAAGCCAGCTATCATGAGTGCCCCACGCTGGAACTATTTACTAAATCTTCAAAATTTATGGATTTGCCTGCCTCCTTTTTCCCTGTGTGTTGTTCCTTCAAGGAACCGAGAGGGCTCAGGGCTGGACGGAACTGAAATGAATCCTGTCAGGGTTTCTCTCCACCTAGGAGAAGCTTTGTCCTTACTGCACGGTAAATAAATGGGCCAAACCCTAATGACTGTCCTTCCACAAATATTCCAAACAAAGCTGCTGTTCGCTTGCTCTCATGTTCTGCTTGAGGGTTTCGAACAGGCATCTGGTTGGCCACTGTGAGAAAAAAAAACGCTGCAGTAGATGGACCACTGGCCTGATTCAGCAAGCTCTTCTTAAGTTCTTACACTCTGAAGAAAATTTAAACTGAATTGATATGTCTAAAACTGCTCGCTGGTTCTTGAATGTCTCGGGAACCTCAGGGTGCTAGCCCTGCTCATAATAGAGACATTTAAATTAATAGTCTTTAGTTGACCCTGGTCTTTAATTTCAGTGGGTTTATTTTGAGTAGGACTAGCGTTGGATACAGCCCTCAGATATTTGGCAGTCACCGGGCTGCTAATCTTGCCCATGTTTGTGCATGAACTTGACGATTATAGTAACTAGTTTTCTGATCCAAGTTAGCTTATTCCCTTGAGTAGATTCTGAGCCCAGCCTTCATTCTGGTGAAAAGAGAAGACACAAGTCTCCTGAAGTCTAAATGCTGAAGACCCGCCCATAGCTACTCTATGGTTCAGTTTCTCTTCTTGCGGTGAGCCAATATGATCACAGCCCTCATTGTGCAAGGCTCTGTAATTGTTGTCCCAGCAAAGTCTCCTCCCAACCTGTTGACCTTCCAGATGTTTTTGGAATACAGCTCCCATTGGCCTTGACCACCGGTCTTGCTTGGACTGATGGGAGGTGGAGTCCAATAACATCAGGAGCACAACTGCTTGGGGAAAGCGACCTTGGCTGTATCAGAGACATTGTTCCGTGAGCAGCTGAAGTACATTTAAAGTGCTATGATGCCACTTCAAACTGTCATGGCTTCCCTCAAGGAATTCTGGGAGCTGTAGTTTGTTAAAAGGTGCTGAGAGCTATTAGGAGGCCTCACAGAGCTCTAAATTCCCAGAATTCCCCTTGAAGAGGGATTGATTGTTTAAAAAATCCAGGCTATAAATGGTCCAGCAATACTGGCAGGGACCAGTTTCTGCAGTTCCAGGTGAGTCTGTTGATTTGTATGCCACACCAGGCAGCTGCTTAGTCTGTTTGTATAGGAGAGCCAACCTTGTTTTTTGCGATCATTGGCGCTGTGGTCTAAACCACAGAGCCTAGGGCTTGCCGATCAGAAGGTTGGCGGTTCAGATCCCCACGACGGGGTGAGCTCCCGTAGTTCGGTCCCAGCTCCTGCCCACATAGCAGTTTGAAAGCACATTAAAGTGCAAGTAGATAAATAGATACCGCTCCGGTGGGAAGGTAAACGGCATTTCTGTGCGCTGCTCTGGTTCACCAGAAGTGGTTTAGTCATGCTGGCCACATGACCCGGAAGCTGTCTGCGGACAAACGCTGGCTCCCTCGGCCTATAGAGCAAGATGAGCGCCGCAACCCCAGAGTCATCCGCAACTGGACCTAACGGTCGGGGTACCTTTACCTTTACCTATTTTGATTGCAGTATTGCAAAGGATCCCCTTCTCCCTCTCCGTTGTAATTAGGCAGGAAAGAAGCATTCTGTTGTAGCAGTAGAATGAGTTAGAGTTAGTGTGTGGTAACCACAACAGTTTCCGTAGTTTGAAAATGTGTCTGTATCGCCCCAAAGGTTGGGAACTCATATAGTAAAATAGTCCAGCTTTCTTTTCCCCTTCCTTTTTCTTTCTTTTCTTTTTTAAAAATTGTTTTATTCCAGTCCTACTAACAGTTTTAACTGTTAACAATTGTTTTTAAGGTGAATTATAAATTTCCCCCATTCCTTATTAAAATTCTGGTCTTCTTGATTTCTGATTCTTCCGGTCATTGTAGCCATTTCGGCATAATCCATCAACTTAATCTGCCATTCTTCTCTTGTAGGGACTTTATCTTCTTTCCATCTGTGGGCCAGTAACATCCGCGCAGCCATGCTCGCATACATAAATAGTCTTTCCCTTTCATTTTTCAGGTCATTGTGATTGAAGAGAGGAACTTGCAGTTTGTTTGTTTATTGTTCTTTTTAAAGTGGGATGCCTTTGAATGAAAAATGAATTATTTTTTAAGGAAAGGGTGATAGACTGTTTATGAATGTTGACTGTTCAGGGGTAATATTAGGTTTTTTTTTAAGTTACGCATTGGGGGAATATGGCAACAAAGCGAAGTCTGTGGATCTCTCATGGCTAACTGGCTGGCAGCCTGTCTCCCTTGTTCATGAAATCAGGGAAATAATGTAGGAAGTGCTAGGAACAAGTTTTGAATTTGGGTATAGGAAATGGAAGGAAATTCAGGCTACAGGGTATAAACGACTGCTTAGAAATGGGCAATTTTATTTTATTTTTTAAATTTTAATATGTGCTGTGACTTGTAAATATTCATGGCATGTACCGTATGTTCCAGTGTATTAGGCGACTGGGCATATAAGACGACCCCCCCCCCCCAACTTTTGCTGTTAAATTTAGCCGCCCACCAAGTGCCACCAGGGACAGAGTGCGCACCCCTCCGCTGTCTCTGCCGTTGCAGCAGCAGCCCGAGGCGAGGTGTTTGGTGGTTGGAACGAAACCGAAACCCACCACCTGGAGGGAGGGAGGCCTGGCCCGGCTCCCCCCCCTCCGTCCGGGAAAAGGCCGCGAGCGGCCGCCTCGGCCTCGGCCGCCCTCAACTGTGGGGTTGCCCTGCTCCTTGGAGCCCCAGCTGAAGCCGCTCACCACCTCGCTGCGTCAGGCTCTTCATGGCGCTCATGAGCCAAGCGAAGCCCCGTGCGGCCACGGCGGAGGCCAGATCCGGCTGCTACGATGGGCGGGCGGGTGAGCACCGCGCTCGGAAGGACTTTCCGTGCTGTGCTGGTACGGAAGAGGCGGGGCCTCGCGCTGTGTCACAGGAGGCTGCGTCCCCTTCCGTGGGGAGGGAGGAGGAGCGATGGCAGAAGGGTGCCTTTGCTCACCAGCTCCCTCTCCTCCTTCCCAACAGGGGGCTCCCCATATACCTGGCGTATAAGACGACCCCCGACTTTTGGGGTGATTTTTTGGGGTTAAAAACTCGTTTTATACGCCGGAACATACAGTATTTGTCATATATGCGGTGAAAGACTTTATACAATGCAAGATGGAAATGATGGTAAAGATACATTTCATGTAGGGCACCGCGTGTGCATTTGGGAACTGTGAGTTTGTTTGTTCCCAACATCCAAGAGTTTATACACACACAAATACGCAAATGCACACGCACTTGCCGTAATCTTGTTCCTCTTCACCATTTGTCATCCCGCCCTTTTCCCTTCGGAGGGCCCTGAGGAAGAGCAGGCCTTGTTAGAGGAGACAAATATAGCTGTAAACAAGAAAACAGGACATGTTCTCTGACAATTTAAAAATAACCTAGCCTAGGTTATAATTGCCCAGGCTTCCCCCAGATTCTGCGTGGGAATGTTGAAGCCACC
Source organism: Podarcis filfolensis (assembly GCF_964270895.1). Taxonomy (NCBI): domain Eukaryota; kingdom Metazoa; phylum Chordata; class Lepidosauria; order Squamata; family Lacertidae; genus Podarcis; species Podarcis filfolensis. Next base: position 100,453,307 of record NC_139605.1, on the reverse strand, counting down.
TGGAATTTGCAAAGCGATTTCCTTTTATGTAGTTAAAGCTGCAATCCTGTACACACTTGCCTGGAAGTGCGCGGCATGGAGCACCGTGGATCCAGCATCCGTGCATACCCAGAATTGGCTCCAGTGTGTCCCCCCAGCTCAGCAAAGCGGGTTTTTGAGGGGGTTTTTTGGAAAAAATAAAACAAAAACAAGTTTCAAATATCAGCATATCAGATAGAATAATCAATACAAATTAAGATGACATAAAAAGAGTCGAAACGACTTCCCTCCACCCGTATGTGACTTTTCCTTTTAAATTTTACTTCTCTCGTCGTGTTCTTATACAGTGGTACCTCGTTTTGAGTCTGAAATACGTAGACAGATAATTATGAAATGATTGTGAGGTTTAATAGGTTAACTGTTTATATTTGGACAACTTTTCTGCTGTTCTTTATTGGAAGGAGAAAAATAATCATTTCCTTAATAACAATTTAAACAATTTATTTAACTAAATCAGTAACATTATAGCATATGTATCCATGTTTGTTAACTGATGTGGTTAAACTTAAAAAAAACCAAAAACACCTTAGACTGAGTTTTAGCACACATGAAAAACTTAAAACAAATCCTTATTTCCTTATGAATAGCCTTTGGACTATAATGTAACTTAAATAGAAAACTATCTTTAGAAAGAATTTCCCTCCAAAAACATTTTATTTTAAAAATCTTATTTAAATAAAAAAAATACGATTTAAATTTTTAAAAATCTGATTTATTTTTAAAATATTTTTTTTGTTAATCATTGATTTTTATCCACCCTGTTTCCAGACAAGATTGACTCCATACCTCTTACTTAGGAGAAAAAAAAGCCATACGACATGACATAAGTTTGAACTCATCTATTGTTTACACCTACACAATAATTGCCCCCCCCCAAACCCCCACACTAAACACACTTTAATTATTTGGAAGAGCCAACTTAACACGTTGGAAAAAGAGAGAGATTTGCACCTGCGAAGATGCATGTATGGATTTAAAAATATCGACTATACTTTAAATGGTATGAACAGGTTTGTTGAGAAGTAATGTGCGAAGAAGTTCATTAGCAATGCAGCATTGGGGTCAAAGCCGTTTTGAGAAGGAAATTGCAACGGAAGGCGGATAGCGCCCAAGCTCTGCTTCATCCTGTTGCAACAAAACAGTTGGCGGTGCCGAGAGACGCCGTTGTCTGCATATCACTTCAGGGAAATAAAAAGCTAATGCAATTAGGAACTAGGTTGTGGAAGAGGAAATGACTGCTGTCAGCTTTTTTGAAGCCAGTCACTCAGGGCGGAGCCTTGTGCTGTACACATAGGCCTCAAATCTCCAAAGAGGCACTTAGCAACAGGGGAGAAAAAAGTAAACAGAAGAAACCTAGGACGTGTCAACAGAAAATTTGATTATCTGCTCATAACAGGAAAGAGCAACGCCACTGCCAAAGCCTGGGGTTCTTCCCCCTACCCCAATTTTCTGCAGATTCTAGAATCGAAGTGCAGTGGTTGGGCTGGTCAGAGCCACCTTTTGAGTAAATTCACTGGCTGCTTTGCATCCCATATCTTAGTCTGCAAATGCAGAAGCCAACAATACATTTGTTGTGCTCTTCAGAAATTCATACTGAAATGGTGGGTGAGGCTGCTGCTTAAAGAAACTGGAGCTTTTGAGAATGGACAATTAGGTGAGAGATTGGGGTGGGAGTTGGTCACATTGATGTGGTGCTTGGGAATCACTGAGTTCAATTTTTTTTTTGCTCATGTGACTGGCTTAGATCGAGACATTTTACCGCCCTCTCTCCGCCATCTCCATTACCCAAATACAGGCCATTTTAAACCATTAAGACTTCCTCACAGGGGTGCCGCCTGCACCAATAAGAGCATGGTTCTGAAAGGACTGCTACATTGTCGGCCTTTTGCTTCCAGCAGGAAGAAGGGCTAATGATCATTTTATATTTTTCTATCCTAAATTGATGCGTTGCAAAAAATGGTTTGCAGCACAGAATGTTTTCCTGGTTCACATCCAGGGTGCACCTGCCTCGTGGACTGCACTAATACGCCACAGAACCATTCTTAAGGTACTAAAGCGAAAGACAGCTTTGCTTCTACAGATAGCTCCAAAGGTCAGTACTTGAGGCAGGTACAGCGATTCTTCCAGAGATTACCTTGCCATTAAGTACCTTTTCTTAGGAGCTGAGAGCTGGCGCGCTTAGATTTTTGCTCCTTTGGACACATCTACTGCTCACTGAGTCTTGATTTGGACTCTTTGAACCCTCTCTTTGAACCCATTCCACCTTATCCTTATCACATAATTTCAACCGACTTGCATCTTTATTGATGTTTAAACTTGCTTGATTAGCTGCCCTGGGCGTGTTTATGAGGCTGTTGAACTAAAGGGATCAAACATCTCCTGTGATATATGAAACGTGCCTTAAGGAATAGCTCCTGGACCAGAGGGAAAGGGAGAAGCCAAGGATATGTAACCCTCTTCAGATGTTCCGTAAGTGTGTTAACTAAACATCCATGATCTGCTCTTTGTTCTCATCACCCTCTGTTAAGTTGGAGGGCGACTTTCTGAAATGGGGAGCCTTCTGAGCTCCTGGAGAACGATGAAGGCTGTGGAGCTAGAACCTTATCAGGGTTCTAGAGCTTTTGTCAAGGTTCTAAAATGTGCAGGGAGGCACATGAGTTTGGAGGCTCCCTACTTCTGACGGTCACCCTCCAACTTGCCGAGGGCGATAAGTGTGATGTATTTTATAGCATGCTTGCAGAACACCTGGAGAGGGCTTGTGTGTCGTGCAACTCAAATTTTTGTTTGCCTGTTTAACCTGTGATACACCTCTCACCTTTCTACACAGAAGTATACTCAAGGTAGCTACAGAAAGAAGTTGCTACCTCGCATGAGTAGGGCTGGGTGCTATCTGGTTTTCAACATTGTGATATATCACCAGCTAAACATCGCGATATACCGATATATCACAATGTCTGAAATTCACGGCCTAGGACCCTCGTACCTACAGGACCACCTCTCCCGGTATGCCCCACGGAGGACCTTAAGCTCGATAAATTGCAACACGCTAGAGGTCCCGGGCCCTAAGGAAGTTAGATTAGCCTCAACCAGAGCCAGTCCCTTTTCAATACTGGCTCCGGTCTGGTGGAACGCTCTGTCTCATGAGACTAGGGCCTTGCAGGATCTGATTTCTTTCCACAGGGCCTGTAAGACAGAGTTGTTGCACCTGGCCTTTGGCTTGGAATCAATTTGATTCCCTCCCCCTCTTTCTTTTTTCCCTTCTCCTCCTCTGAGGGAACTCCTATTTGGGGACTTCCCTGGCTTTTTTCTGGCCCATGTAGGACCTGTCTGGATAGTTAGCCTTGGTGAAGACTTGACGTTTTCATCCCCCAAAAAGTATTTGATTTGAGTTTCCATTGAAATGAGGCTGCATTTTAATGTTTTAACGTTGTATTTTAATCTTGTTTTTTAAGTTGTATTTCAATCAATTTGTTTTTATATCGGTTGTTAGCCGCCCTGAGCCTAGTCTTGGCTGGGGAGGGCGGGGTATAAATAAAATTTATTATTTATTATTATTTATTAAATAAGCTATGTAGAGTCATCGGCTGGCTTCACTTTTGTTCCCACATTGTGATTTTTGCATAGCACACACACACACATCATGATTTGCAATATATTGTCAGGTCAGAAGCTATGAAACCGATATTGTATCATGATATGAACTTCAAACCGGTTTTGGACGATATATTGATATATCGCCCAGCCCTAGGCATGATCCTTGGTTGCATCTGTGAAACACAGGGAAACCTCTTTTGCCTGTAGTATCTATGGCAGTTCAGTGCAGTTTGGTTTCTTTGCAGCATGAGGGTTAGACCTGGACTGGTCTGCAAAGAATCACTTTCCCATGTTGTCTTTTCACCCACAAAAGTAAGCATTTAAACCAAAGTCGCACGAAGTCAAGTCTTAATACAACGTGATTTGTCCTCTTATGGAATTACTATTCTTCTGCTCCAGGTTTACCCCTTGCACAATGATGCTTCCAAGCTAATTTCCTGGTTGCGGGGTGTGTCTTCTCTTCATCTCCCCCACTCCCAGGTCCATCAGTTTATTTCCGGTGGTGGAAGATAGCAGACTCCAGTTCCTGATGTAATTTCTCCTCCTTTCACCTTAATCTCCTTCCTCCTGTACTTCTTGCTAGGAGTAACTACTATCCCTTCTTCCCTTGCTAAGGATATATGCCGTGCTGTGCTTGATAAAGGGAGAGTCAGCAACTGTTTCTGTGGGTGAAAACAGACATTGTTATTCTCAATCATGGAGCCATCTGCAACTGTCATTCCCAAACTGAGTACACTTGCCAGGGTGTGGGTGGGTGGGGGGGAGAGAGAGAGAATCACCAGAGTGTCATGCAGAATTACCTAATAGAACAAAGGATCCCAAGAGGCTCTGGGAGTGCCTCCTTTCATTTAACCTCTGCTGCTAGGCAGTTCTTCTGTTCCTTGGCACTGGGAGTGATTGACGGCATCGTACGTGATGCCAAAATGACCTGTCCTTAAAGGAGGTCGCCCATTGCATCCCTGCCTGAGTCCCTGCTCTGAGTGTGCCTACTTCCAGAGCTTTAATTTCATTGTACACAGGTTGTATAATGACAATAAAGGTGTTGTTGTTGTTGTTGTTGTTAGAGAGTGAATTGTGCGTCCTGTTTTAATTTAAAGGGGAGGGGGTGGATAGTGTGCTTCAGTGGCCAGGCTTTTTGGCAACACCAACCTATGCCAGTTTAAGGGAGCCCCGGTCTCTGGAAGAACCCCTTCCCAGGGACTTTGCAGACACAGGAGGTTCAAGCCACCCAATGCTTCTTTCACTGCATCCTGTCACTGAGAGTATAAGTTCTCCAACCCAGTGCCTGTGTCCACATGGTGCCAGGCCTGTAATTCTTCTTCTTCTAATGAAAAGGATGCCTGCATGATTTGCCTGAGAGCGCCATGTGTTGATGTCAGACCTGTCCTTGGGGCATCTTCCTGTTAAATCTGATTTAGCAAAAAATAAATAAATCTCCATATGGGAAATAGGAAGGAAGGAATACTTTTCGTTTCCAGATTTGCAGCTGTATACTGAATGTACATCCAAGAATTCGCACTATATAGGTTGCGGTTGTCTTCATTATACAGTAGTACCTTGGTTTAAGAACAGCTTAGTTTATGAACAACTTGGATTAAGAACACTGCAAACCAGAAAGTAGGTATTTTGGTTTGTGAACTTTGCCTTGGAAACAGAACATGTTCCACTTCCTGTTGAATGTGTTCCATTTGTAATTTGAGTCCCTCGCTGCTATGGGAAAGCACACCTTGGTTTAAGAACATTTTGGTTTAAGAAAGGACTTCTGGAACGGATTAAGTTCGTAAACCAAGGTATCACTGCACTGACATCACCTGAATCAATGTTTGTGTTGTTACTGAAGCCGCGTTGTTGCATGAATCTCTGGTGTTTTGTGATTCCTGAATCAAGGGATACACTGCCCACTCCTCCCCTTCTATTGCCCGACAACAGTGCAGGCGTGGCCTAAATTGGTGATTTTCAAACTTGTGGTTTGGGTTCCTCAGAAGTATGCCTCTGTGAGAGTATCAGTAGTGGCTGACAAGTTTTCCTGACCAGCACTTCCCTTGCAATGCACAGTTACAGATAAGGATTGGTTACATTCTGAACAGCACTCTTAGTTTACTTGGGGACAATGGTGAGGCTCAACAGGCCCAGCTAATGTTCTGCCTGAACTGACAGTGGTTCTTAGAACGTGGCTTAGCTTCCTCTGCGACAAGCAGTCTGGGGACATCTATGGTGGACATGATGAGGTCCCCTGTTTGGTTTGAAAAACACAGACTTAAATAAGCAGAACCACTGCAATTTTGGAGAAAGAATCTCTTACAATTTCAGGCCAGCTGAGTGGAAAGATGTTATATTATCATGGCCGTAGTAATAGACTGTTGGGCAGCCGTGCGGCCTCCATTCTGACTAAATCATGCCTTCCTCCATTTAATTAACCAGTGTGCCTTTCTTTGTTTTCTCTCTAGCCGGAGTGGACACCCATTCTTCCTATATATCGCCCTGGCTCATATGCATGTGCCTTTGACGTTGGCTCAGCCAACATGGGACCTGCCTGGACAAGATCCATACGGAGCAAACCTGAGGGAGATGGATGCCCTGGTGGGACGAATAAAACACAAAGTTGACAGCACCGCGAAGGAAAACACGCTCCTCTGGTTCACAGGTGAAGCAATACAACCCCAGTCACTGTAACGAAGACAGCTTAGGCGGCTGGTTTTAGGGGGAATGTTATGAGGCTTTCTTTGGCTTCAGCTGCGCTAACACAAAGCAGCCTGAATAACTTAATAAATACGAATGTACAACACAGTGCCTTGTTCCAGCAGAATGTCAAATGGCTTAGTTGTGGCGTGTTGGCCTTGGATTCAAATCCTCCCTCAGCCATTAAGCTCAAAGGGGACCTTGAGCTAGTTATTATCCCTGAACCTTATTTACCTCACACAGTAGTCTTACGGAAAACTAGGGGGAGGGGAAAGAATCTGACCAAAAAAAATAATAAAAAAGAAGAAAAGGAACATTTGGATAGGGCAGATTTCAGTAAGGGTGCCATGGCAGTTCTCGCAACCCAGGAAAAGAACTTCAGGGTCTCGTAAAAAGAGGGGCGAACTTTTAAATACAGTAGTACCTCAGGTTAAGTACTTAATTCGTTCCGGAGGTCCGTACTTAACCTGAAACTGTTCTTAACCTGAAGCACCACTTTAGCTAATGGGGCCTCCTGCTGCTGCCGCGTTGCCGCCGCACGATTTCTGTTCTCAACCTGAAGCAAAGTTCTTAACCTGAAGCACTCTTTCTGGGTTAGCGGAGTCTGTAACCTGAAGCGTATGTAACCCGAGGTACCACTGTATTCGCCCCCTCCACCCTGCGACAAGTTCTACTGCACAGAGCTTTTTCCCAAATTGAAATCGGAGTGGATGAAGATTTGCTGTCTTCCCTGACTGGCAAAGGCTTGGCATTACCCTGAGTAAAGACTTTGTCAGCCAGAGATTTTGAAGGGTTTTTTTGGCAGCTGCAGACAATATTGTTTCTGTTGCCAAAACCCCCCACAAGCTTCTTTAAAATTGGCCCAGAGCAACGTAAAGAAGCTACGTCACACACCACTGTGTTGCATAGGCCTGGTTTCAAGAGGTGTGGGGGCAAAACTGGAGGCTGATGGGAAAATCTGTTCTTTCAAGAGGACCCTTTGTCCCCTACCCCCCCATCCACCCGTTGATGGCTGCTATTCATTTCTGCAAGGGAAGAAAAAGAATCCCTCAGTTGGTTTAAAAATAAATAAATACCTGACATCTTCAAATCTCTCTCCCCACCCCGCTAAGAACCTGGGTAATTTCCAAGTTGATCTGAGGGGAGCTTTGAAAAACTTGAATAAACAGTGCTCTCTTGTATGGTCTTTAGAAACTGTGTAACACGCCATCAGGGGCTGCCAATTTTTTGGGGCCCATAAGCCTATTTGTAAACCAGATTGAACCCTATAATCTGTTTCCTGTAATGGAATGCTTCTTTCAAGCCTAATTTCATCGGTGGGGTAAGGAGGGGACCTTTCAGGCAATAGGGAAGGCCCACTTTTCCTGCATTGCAGGGCTTTGGACTACCTGACCCTTGGAGACCCTTCCAGCTCACATCAGGCTTGGCCAACCTGGTACCCTCTAGATGTTTTGACCCACAACTCCCGTCAGCCCCAGCTAGCCTCAGGTTGCAGAGAAGGGACTGTCAGTGACTTTCAATTTGATTAATTGGTCGGAATATCCTGCCTCTGCACATTACATTCTGTTCTTGAAAATATTTCTTCATGTGCTGTGTCTTGTTCTTGTGTGAAGCTACCCATGGTCTCCCATCCAAGGATCTGGCCAGGTCTGCAGCTGCTTAGCTTCAGTAATGCTGGAGGAACACGTAGCTCTGCACACACTCTACTGCACCCTGCACATGACAGTCTTTTGAGGGAGCTTCCGCTTGCCCTCAAGCTGGACTGAACCCAAATCTATTTGTTTGACCCATAATGGGATGTGTGCCTCAAGGTGATCTATAGATTCATGCAGCTGAGGGCTTAGTGAACTGAAATCTGCTCTTCTCTGAGGCAGCTGAAAGCCTGTCACCAAAGCCCCTGTTTTCTTCAACTTGTACAATAGCAGAGTTAACTCGACAGACCCTCCAAGTGTCCCTATTTTCCAGGGATGTCCCTGATTTAGAGAAGCTGTCCTGGTTTCTGATTTGATCCCAGAATGTCCCACTTTTCCTTTGTTGTTGTTGTTGTTGTTGTTGTTTAGTCGTTTAGTCGTGTCCGACTCTTCGTGACCCCATGGACCAGAGCACTCCAGGCACTTCTGTCTTCCACTGCCTTCCGCAGTTTGGTCAAACTCATGTTCGTAGCTTCGAGAACACTGTCCAACCATTTTGTCCTCTGTCGTCCCCTTCTCCTTGTGCCCTCCATCTTTCCCAATATCAGGGTCTTTTCCAGGGAGTCTTCTCTTCTCATGAGGTGGCCAAAGTATTGGAGCCTCAGCTTTTCCTTAGGATATTCCTATTTTCATTGGAGAAATGTTGGAGGGTAAGGTTGGATATTCCTATTTTCACTGAAGAAATGTTGAAGGGTGTGGAGTTATCTGACCCCGCCCCAAGCCATCTGAAGGCAATCTTCTATAGAGAAGTTTTTTTTAAAATATGTGTAATGTTTTATTATGTTTTTATACATGTTGGAAACTGCCCAGAGTGCCTGGGGCAACCCAGTAGGATATGTGTGGGGTATAAATAGTAAAAAATATCATTATGGAATGGGACATCCCTGTTTTCATCGGAGAAACGTTGGAGGGTATGACTCGATATGCTTAGCCTCCGAGCTAAGACTCATTCCATCTCTCAGTGCTTCATTCAGGACTCTTTCTATTTCACATTCCCAGACTGTGAAACTTGGGAACACGTCCATTATTGTTGGGTTATCTTCATTTGACTGTGTCATTTCAGTCAAAAGGACGAACCTTGTCATCCACGTCTAAAAATTAAAGCACAAATCCCCACTTAATTGAAACGGAATTTCCAGTCCCTAAATCCATTTTTAATGAGATCACATTTGGCTCATTAAGATCCAAGCCTGACTCGTTTCCTTTCCTTATGTTTGCAACCCATAGACTGGAAGGTTGGTTTTCTTCCTCAATAAATATATATATGGTACTCTTATGTCTTGAGTTTCTTCTGGTTCCTGGAGAGAGGAGTGACTCAGGTCGGATCCACAGCATACATTTAAAACACTCTTAACTACAGTGGTACCTCAGGTTACATATGCTTCAGGTTACATACACTTCAGGTTACAGACTCCGCTAATCCAGAAATAGTACCTCGGGTTAAGAACTTTGCTTCAGGATGAGAACAGAAATCGTGCTCCAGCAGCGCGGCAGCAGCAGGAGGCCCCATTAGCTAAAGTGGTGCTTCAGGTTAAGAAAAGTTTCAGGTTAAGAACGGACCTCTGGAACGAATTAAGTACCACTGTACTTTAGCAATCATGGCCCCCCCACCAAAAAAAACCCCAGAATGCTGGGAACTGTAGTATGCTAAAGGTGATGGGAATTGTAGCTCTGTGGGTCGTAAACTACAGTTCCCAGCATTGTTTTGGGGAAGCTATGACTGCCAAAATGGTATAAATGTGCTTTATGTGTCTGGTTGGGGTGTGATAGATGCCTTTGAGTGGCCTCACTGATGCTCAGACCTGGCTCTTTTGAAAAGCTTGACATGACTGAGGGAGCACTTGGTCCCTGTCCTACAACCAGGCATCTGGTTCCTGGACCATCCATCACAGGACTTGACCACTACCTTCTACTCAGTTTCTCTCAGGCCGCAAGGCAGCTTAACTGATAGGGTGGCATGTGTGTCATTGAATTCATTAAAACAACAACAACCTATAATTAGTTAACATGCTTGTTAACTTCAATAGCACCCATCCATTCTGGCAAGCATCTTTCCTGGGTTTCTTCCACACTAACCCTTTTGTTCAAAATTGCCATCCTTTGTATCCCTTATTTTTTTTTAATATTTATATAATTTTCATTTATATACATTACAACAATTATTTAACAAAGTTTTAACATTTTTTACTCCCTTCCCCCTCTTTCTGCGGTTCCTTGCATTTATTTTCATCCTTTCCTGCATACTCTAAATTGCCTTAACTTATTCTTTTAATCGTCTATTCTCATATATTTTTTTAAAACTGCAGGTTTTTACAGTAATCCTGCCAATGTCTTGATTTGTTTACAGTTTGTAAATACTCAATAAACCACTTCCATTCCTTTCTAAAAAGTCTGTTTTCTTTCAAATAATTATCTTTATATAGATTTATATTCTTTGCTGTTAACCATACACAATAAATACTTAACCTTCTTTTCAATCTGTAGCCCTGATATATTTTGTAATTTATTTTTACTATCATCATTCATGTTCTTTACCAGGAGCTTGGTATTATCTTTATTAATTTTAAAACCTGCTATTTCTCCAGAAAAATTGATCTCTTCTAATGCTTTCGGAATTAACTCTGTTGGTTCTTCTACCGATATCACCACACAATATGCAAATGCTTTTAATTTGTATTGTCTCTTTCCCACCCTTATTCCTTTAATTTATTCTTATTCTTATTCTTTGTGCCAAAACTTCTAAAACTAATATAAAGGTGACAGCGTACAACCTTATCTAGTGCCTTTAGTTATCTTACAATTCTCAGTTGATAAGTTATTTACTATCAATTTTTCTGATTGTTCTGCATCCTTTGTAACCTTTTAATAAAGAATCCAGAGGCCCGCTGCCGCTACACGGGAGATGGATTAAAGAAAAGAAAATACAAAATTGGTCCCACCCTGTAGCTTGACCAATGGCAGCTAGGAACAGCTAGGAGCTAGGTGGAGTCATTGATCTCAAAAAAATGTAGACTCGTACAAGCAGGCCAGCTTCTGTTTTGACTTAAATGTTTGTTTTGAACTTCTTGGAAGTATGTAAAGGCATGGAGTGTGGGGGACGACACCGGCCCACAATGGTACCCGCCTGAGAGGTGCCGTAAAGCGCTCTGGCTGAAAAAAAGGACAGGGTACCAGCCCATTTAGAAGCAAATAAACAAGCCATTTGCCTGCAAATAAAGCCTCCCTTGAACTCTGGTGTTTCCTGAATGTTCTTGTGACTCTTGCTTTTTAAATTATTTTTTAGCTCGGTATAAGTCTTTATATTGGTAACAATATTAAAAGGAAGCTTTTTGTACTGCCCATAATCGTTCTTTGGAAGTACAGTGGTACCTCGGGTTAAGTACTTAATTCGTTCCGGAGGTCCGTTCTTAACCTGAAACTGTTCTTAACCTGAAGCACCACTTTAGCTAATGGGGCCTCCTGCTGCCGCCGCGCCGCCAGAGCACAATTTCTGTTCTCATCCTGAAGCAAGGTTCTTAACCTGAAGCACTATATCTGGGTTAGCGGAGTCTGTAACCTGAAGCGTATGTAACCTGAGGTACCACTGTAGCTTTCTTAACGTATTAAGGTTCATTTGAAGGGGTTTGATGGGGAACAGAAGCATGCTCTATTAACTTTCTTGCTAGTTCTCCTTGTTTTGGATTAAAAGGACTTCCCCGTTCTGTTTTCAACAAGGAGTTTTCTTTCCCTCCTAGGAGATAACGGGCCTTGGGCTGAGAAGTGTGACTATGCGGGCAGTGTCGGTCCCTACACGGGGAGATGGCAAACAAGAAGAGGTAACTGCTGGCACTCATTCGTTTCTAAGGCTTGTTCGGCTCTTTCGCAGCACGTGTGCAGAAATCAGGATCTTGTTTTCTATAAGCTCCCTTATCAAAATTCAGGCAAAAAGCTGGAAGGGAAGTTAAGATGTATCCTCTGTTTCAGTCCAATAGCACTGACCTCTTCCTCCTTCACTGGTTGTAGCACCCTTGCCATGGAAGACTTAGATCAGGGAGGCCCAACATTTTGGGGTTGGGGCATTTTGGGGTTGGAAAAATAAAGTACCCATTTCACAGAATACAAACTGGTGCATGCCCTCCGACATTTATCTGATGAAAATACAGACGTCCTACCTGCCAACCTAGCAGTTCGAAAGCTTGCCAAAGAGCAAGTAGATAAATAGGTACCGCTCCAATGGGAAAGTAAACGCCGTTTCCGTGTGCTGCTCTCGTTCGCCAGAAGCGGCTTAGTCATGCTGGCCACATGACCCGGAAGCTGTACGCCAGCTCCCTCAGCCAATAAAAAGAGATGAGCACCGCAACCCCCGAGTCGGTCATGACTGGACCTAATGGTCAGGGGCCCCATTACCTTTACCTTACTCAATAGTAGTAGTAGTAGTGATGATGATGATGATGATGATGATGGTGATATTATCATCTGGCTGGGTTGCCCCAGCCACTCTGGGAGGCTTCCGACAAATATGAAAACATAATAAAACATTATACATTTATAAACTTCCCTTTACAGGACTGCCTTCAGATGTCTTCTAAAGGGTGTATAGTTATTTATCTCCTTGACCAGGGATCAGCAAAGTTTTTCAGCCATGGGCCAGTCCCTCAAACCTTGTGGGGGGCTGGACTATATTTTGAAAAAAAATAATAATGAATGAATTCCTATGCCCCACAAATAATCCAGAGATGCATTTTAAATAAAAGGACACATTCTCCTCATGTAAAAACACTCTGATTCCTGGACCATCCGCAGGCCGGATTTAGAAGGTGATTGGGCCAGATCTGGCCCCTGGGCCTTAGTTTGCCTACCCATGTCCTTGGCTCTAGGGTCGCAAAACTCCATACCCTCCAACATTTCCCCGATGAAAATAGAGATGTCCTAAGGAAAAGCGGGACATTGTGGGATCAAATCAGAAACTGGGATGGCATCTGTAAATTCAGGACTGTCTCTGGAAAATAGGGACACTTGGAGGGTCTGCTGATGATGCTCAAATAGCAAAATGTACACACCCAAAGCCAAACAAAACGAAGAGCTCCTCCACCCTAAACAACCAACTGGAACATCAGAAAGTGTCTTATACTTACATGCGTGTTTTAGCTGTCTTGGACTTTCAGATTTGCTCATATAACATTGAACACAGTTTTTCAAGTGCTTGCCAGTGGATTAATAGAAGAGGAAATTTTCTTGTATTCTTACTGTCGCTGCGGTTACTGGGGATAGTTCTCACTTGAGAGGGAGTCCTTGGACTCGATAATAATTTCAGTGTTTCCAGTTTTAACTTTGATGTGATGTACTAGCCAAAGTTCAAATTTTGATGGGCAGTGCCCTCTTAGCGGGGATTATCTTAAAAATAGCACCACATGTTTACAGAGAGATAATACCCAAAGATGTTTATTATCAGTTTGTAATTCACTAGGAGAGATACTGACAGACTGTCTCTCATTCCCCGCAAAGCGCTGGAGTTGTGATCTGGATTATTTTGAAGTGGCCTGATTTTTCTCATGGGCTCAAAGTTTGTTAATGCATTGTGGAGCTTGGTTTCCTTCCTTCTTTCCTTACCCCTTTGATGCTGTGTAGTGAGCAGATATTGGGACCTCCTTGTTATATGTAAGAAATGCTGATGAAAAGCGATCTCCTGCCATCATTTTGATTTCATCAGGAGAATAGGATCCAAGTCTTACTTTGCCCTGAAATGACAGCGATGCAGTGCCATGGCCTTTTCTGCCGGGGAGGAGATTTCAATGAGTCAGTGCTGAATGAGGCACATACAAGATACCTCTGTACTGTGTCACCCATATTGGAAACATCTGGGAATCAGTGTAGGCATGTTGTTCCTATTCTGGAAATTATGAGACCGGTTGGAAGAGGAGAGCACACACAAATTGGATTCCTACAAATTGGAATTCAGCGTCGTGCTTTGCAGATCACTCGGTCAGCATAAGCATTTCTGCTTGTCTACTGCAGTGATGGGACATGGGTGGCGCTATGGGTTAAACCACAGAGCCTAGGGCTTCCTGATCAGAAGATCGGCGCTTCGAATCCCCACGACAGGGTGAGCTCCCGTTGCTCGGTCCCTGCTCCTGCCAACCTAGCAGTTCTAAAGCACGTCAAAGTGCAAGTAGATAAATAGGTACCACTCCGGTGGGAAGGGAAATGGCGTTTCCGTGCACTGCTCTGGTTCGCCAGAAGCGGCTTAGTCATGATGGGCACATGACCTGGAAGCTGTACGCCAGCTTCCTCGGCCAATAAAGCGAGATGAGCGCCGCAACCCCAGAGTCGTCCACGACTGGACCTAATGGTCAGGGGCCCCTTTACCTTTACTGGAGTGATGTCCCCTCTCCTTTCCCCATACACTGTTCTGGTGTTTCTCCTGCCCTTCCCAAAAATATTAGAGAGGGACGCAGAGTGCACAGGCATGGGGGATGAGAGGAGGATGAAAGTCTTGCCATCCTAGCAGGTCTTGTTGTGCTGGCTCTCGCAAGTGCAACAAATCTGGCCCTTCTTTATTTGTTTAAAAGTTTTTTAATGTGTTGCTTAATAGGCCAAAAATCTCTTTTCAGAAGTTGCTAATCTCTAATTAGTAACAGTAGTGATTTCCCTCTGACAGCAGCTTTGGGAAACTGGGGTTTTTACTAGGATCGTTACAGCTGTGCTGTAAGCTCGTCAAAAATGCCCCAAAACAAACTAGCAGCCTGCAGTGCTGACCAAGTCTGATTGGTGGAATTTATGCTCTGACAGAATACAGAGACTCCAAGGTGTTCACTTTGGTGTAACTCTGCCTGTTAGTTCCATTGATCTGTATTTGGTTTCACTGAAACGTCAGTTTATTTTCTAAGAGGTGCCAAGTTCCCCAAGAGGCTCCCTTTGAAAACATCTCTCTCATTGTAAAGATCACTCTGATCAGATCTGCATCTGTGTGTCTCTTTTGCATTGGTGGGGTTATTTATGTTGAGGTAGGCAGGAGGCCACACTGTGAAGTAGTTGATTCCTGCTTCTAGTACACTGTGTGTGTGTGTGTGTGTGTGTGTGTGTGTGTGTGAAGTCATATTTCCCCAGTTGCTCTTTGAGAGCAGAAGCAGCAGCTATTTCCACATATGTTTCCTGTCCGTTTCCAAATATAGAAAGGAATGGTCTGACGTTTACAATAAAAAGCTGCCACAGGACTCACAGTCCCAGGGCTTTGCTGTCTTCATTTAAAATCCCTTCCCTACTTCTAAAACTTCCTCTCTGGCCATACGACTTAACTTCTCATTTATTTCTGGAAATTAGTTAACCAGTTCGCATCTCTAAGAGCCATATTTCAACCCAGCATCTTACTATATCACAAGGGTAAAGAACCTGTGGTCCTCTGCATGTTATTGGATCCCAGTTCCCATCAGCCCCACCCCATGCTGTCCAGTGGCCAAGGAATGATGGGAGTTGTAGTCTGGCAACATTAGTTATTCCTTGTTTACACAGTATAAAATAAATAACATTTTCAAATTGGGCATAGCATGTGCTGCCACAAGATGTGACAGCCAACAGCTCAGAGGGCTTTGAAGTAGATTAAAAAAATTAATGGCGGATTATGCTATTAATGGTTGTTAGTCATAATGGCTAGATGGAAGCTCCAGATTCAAAGGAAGCACAAATCCTGAAAACCTGGAAGTCTGGAACCAACAACAGGAGAGGGCTGTAGTCTTCCTGTCCTGCTTCCCAGAACCATGGGAAGGACTATAGCTGAGTGGTAGAACACTTGCTTGGCATGCTCAAGATTCAATCCCTAACACCTCCAGGTAAAATTGGGAAAAGCTGAAATTCTAGAGAGTTGAGGAAAGGTGTTTTGGGCTTCAAATCCCATCAGCCCCAGCCAGTGTGGCAAATGGCCAGGATGGTGGGAGTTATAATCACCTGTCTTTCCTTTGGAAGCAGAGGAGAAAATATCTGAGGACAGCCATGGTGATTAGCTATGGACGAAGATGGTCAGCTAGTACTCTGGTGCCAAAGTGGTGAACCAGCCACTTTGACTTGATCTTGGAAACAGATTGGGAGCCAGTGTTTTCAACACCAGCGGTATCAATATAATCCCAACGCCTGGTCTTCTGCACCTGTGTCGCCACCTGCATTTTGAACTAACCACAGACTTCAAAGGAAGCAGCATGTACTGCATGTGGCAGTGGTCTAATCCAGTGGCGTAGCGTGGGGGGTGCAGGGGGGGCCGGCCGCACCGGGCGCAACATCTGGGGTTAGGGCAAATCCACGGGTTAGGGGGCGCAAATCCACGGGTTAGGGGGCGCAAATTACTTGCCTTGCCCCGGGTGCTGACAACCCACGCTACGCCACTGGTCTAATCTGAAGGCTACCAGAATATGAGAGACATAGCCAGGTGATCTCTATCCATAAGTGGCCACAGCAGGTGCACTAAGCTCTGCTCCAAACCACCAGGGCCCCTTCCCTAGCCTGTGAACCTCATTCTTCAGAAGTAGTGCAGCCCTGTTCGGAATTGGTTGAAAACCACCCCTCTAAAACGGCAAACTCGCCAACAGCAGGACTGAACTTGAGCTTTGGGGGCGAGTCTTACAATGTTTGCATGAGCTATAGACAAGCCCTAAAGTCCTCCAGAAAGCATCTCAATATGTTCCCTGGCAAAAAGTTATGCGTGCAATAAATCAAGTGACATCCCATGCCCTGGTAATTTTCCATTTTGGGCCTTTCCAGGGGGTGTATTTGGGTTTGTCCATCCCCACCCCCTCTTCCTTACAAGGAAACATTCTGTTTTCTCTCCTCCGTCAGATTTCCCCCAGAAGCCTTGGCCTTTGTAATTTAATGCAACAGGATGCTTGCATAACATTTGATTATTGAAATAAATGCCACAGGCCTGTGTTATTTTGCGTGGATGGGCACTTCAGCACAGAGTTGGTCCAGAAAAAGCACCTTATTAGGGCCGGTGCGATTTGTACCCTTTGTGTTTACGGACACTGTGCTTTGGGGAAGAAGGGAGGTGAATGAGCTTGTCAACAAGCACTCATTGTTTTTGATTTTGGAAGGGGAGGGGGAGGAAGTCACTTGAATTGAGTTTGTTTCATTTAGCCTATTTGCAAAGCAGAGCCTTTCCATTAAAAAAACAACCATTAGCCAATGCAGCTACAACAGAAAGCAGCAAACATCTCTTTTATCTTTCTTCAGCTTGAATGTGAGGAGTGTTCCCAGGGTTTTAGGCAGCCGTATCCAAACCTAGGCCGGTGTTGTAAACAAAAAATTGCCCTTTTCCCTTATGGGGTATCCAAGAGCTCATATACATAGGTTCCCTATTGGTAGGAGAAAATAACAGAGGCCAACCAGAGAATATTGAGAAGCAAAGCAGCTAGTAAGCTTGATCTTTATTGATCTGTTGCAACAGGGTGCTCCCCTCACACGCAGGAAAGGAGGAGGACCCCGAAAAATAGTGTGCAAGGCCTTATAAAGACTTTTGAAATTGCCACCCTCTAGATCAAGACCACCCCCAGAAACATCATACATACATCACAGAAGGGGTGTAACCTAAGACCACCCCTCAGATACATCATAACTATATCACAGAAAAGGCGGTCTAAACAGAAATTTAAATGTTGTTTTTCTCTTGTCCTTGTTTATCTCCTGTCTGGCAGGTTACTTGATTGGATTGCCTGGGGAGCCTGGCCATTCTTTTGTAGTGATAAATACTTAGTTCCTGGGCCATGTCACAGGCTCACACCCTATTCAAACACAGACATACCCTTAAGACAGGATTTGTGAAGAAAAAGACAATGGGGAGGCTTTTCCACTTTGACCTTGCAGAGAAAACATTTGCTCAGTTTAGGAATCAAAATGGCTTCAGGTCGGTCTTCCTGTGCTGATCTATGTATGTGCTTGGTTTGTACACTTATGAACATTACCATATATCTAAGGCCATAAAATTCCTATCGTACGGGAAGGTGTAGTTTTCCAGCTTGTACATAGAGGCTGGGTGTTAGATGGTGGGGCCAGGGGAAAAATTGAGTTCAAAGTGCTCTAATCCTATTTGACCTACTCCCTCCCTTCCCCAGAGCTTATCAGTTTTGTGAGGTGGAGATCAGGGCCTCAACCATGATTGCATTTGGGGCAGCTCTACCTACTTCCACCATTCATTCCCACCCCCATGTATTTTTTATTAACGATTTCTTGGTTTACAGAAGTATGGGCAATGTCTCTTTTTTCAAGTTGCATTTTCTACAGATCAGTTTCATTTGTTGAGACATTAGTGTTATATCAGAAAGAAAAGGGGGAAAGAGGTGGAGGGGGTCATGGATCTCCTGCATCTCCTGGATCAGAGGTTGGCCTTCCCACCCACCTCTCTTCATCCTGACCCTTTGTCAGGTGCACTGTCTCTGAAGCCATGTTTTCGCTGCTGCTTCAAGTGTACGCGTTAGAGGCCATAGCTCAGTGTTAGAGCATCTTCCTTGCATGCAGAAAGTCCCAGATGCAGCCCCCATCGTCTCAAAGTAGGACTGGGAGAAACTTCTCCCTGAAATCTTGGGGAAGCCGCTGACACGCCAAGGTGGACAATGCAAACCAGATGAACTTTTGACTTGGTCTAAGGCAGCTTCCCATGTTCCTTTGTGTTAAGGCAGAGCGGTCCTAGCCCACTCTCGAACAAGCCTGTCCTCGCTTCCTCCTCTCAGCCACAGCTGTCATTCCCTCCCTGCTTTGCCCCTCGTCCCGGCAGTGATTCCAGACTCCACAGCAGGATTTGCACTTGATTCCCTACCCCCCATCTATCAGTCGTTCCTTGGTTTTTGAACAGCTTAGTTCTCAAACATTTTGGTTCCCGAACGCCACAAACCCGGAAGTGAGTGTGAAGTATTTTTGGAAGCTGAACATCCAACAGGGCTTCCGCAGCTTCTGATTGGCTGCAGGACTTCCTGCAGCCAATCAGAAGCTGCGTTTTGGGTTCTGAACGTTTTGGAAGTCAGAACGGACTTCCGGAACAGATTCCGTTTGACTTCCAAGGTACAACTGTACTGTGCTTTTATGTAGATGATTTGACATCACACTTTTTGTCCATGCCAAGTCTTTGCCTCGTGTGCATTCACAGCTAGTCCTGAAGGAAGGTTACTGTGGCTGCGAGACCATGATGACTTAACCCAAATTCGGCCAATCCAGCTGGGATGGAGCTCAAGCTTAGCATGCTATGTGCTGCACCAGTACCTTGTAAACATTTATAATCTTCAGGAGTGTCTCCCCCGTCCCCACCCTGTGCATGTTGAAAAAGCTAAAAATATCCCAGATTCAACCTTGAATAGGCCTTGCATTCTGCTGTTGCCAGTGCTGAATAAACTGAAGCATCGTAGAGGAAGGAATGGATGAGATCATTAGGATTGCTGTATCATTTATATTATGCACTGTTTTGGGCTAGCACAATTTCACATCCCCGTTATTGGATTGTTTGTCTCATTTTTTAAAAGGAGAGAACTTGTCCCCCTGTCTCTTAACTATTTAGCTTTTGTTTTGCGATCTTGGCTCTTTGGGAACTCTCCTGGCAGACAGGCCACCGCAAATACATTTTCTCTGTTTAAATTTTGCAGGCGGGAGCTCAGCAAAGCAAACGACCTGGGAAGGGGGTCACCGGGTTCCCACGTTTGCCTACTGGGCAGGGAAGATCCCGGCAAATGCCACGAGTCCTGTGATGTTGAGGTAAGCGAACGTAACAGTGCTTGCTGTTCCTCTGGGATCATTTTCAAGATCCGCCTGGAGAGGGGCGTTGATGGCCAAACCCAAAACTGGCACAGGCTTCATGTGGGGAACAGCTGAACTGCTCTGGCGTGAACCGGAACTGCTGAGAACATACATTCCTGGGAAGTGGAGGAACCTGCCATTTCCAGAGGGATAAACAGAACAACAAAAATGGAGGTTAACCAGTAATAAACTCTGTTAAGCGCCCGCAGATTTATGCAACTCTCTGCACCCTTTAGCTCCTTTCTCAGTGTGGCAGTGTCAGCAGATAAGGATTAAGAAGAAGGCTTTTTTGGGGGGAGGGGACAAAAAATATATATGTGGCTGTTTACGGTGAAGGGGTTCAGAGATGCTGGCCACTGAGTCAACAGCTGAGTTCTTCCAAGGGGTTGTTTTCCTCCTGGAGAACGCTGGGTTTGAAAGTGGCCAAAAGTTAACTTTTGAGATGTTTACTCAGATAAAGATTTCAAAATCCCTGTCTCATGAGAACAGGAGTAAAAATTATTCCCTGGTAATAACCTTACGTAACTTCTTTTCCTTCTGACCTCATTGCTTCCAACTCTCTAGTACTTCATGTTTCTGATCAACTTGACTGGTTCCGTGAAAGCTTGTGACATAATAAATGTGTTTGTCCCTAAGGCAGCCTTTCTCAAACTTGGGTCCTCAGATGCTACTGAACTACAACTCCTATCATCCTTGTCCACTGGCCATGCTGGCTAGGAATGATGGGAATTGTAGTCCAACAACATCTAGGGACTCAAGGCAGAGAACGGCTGCTGTAAGGTGATGCAATGCTTTTTGTTGTGATTGGTAACTGCATTGGTATCATGAATCAAAAACTGCTTACCACACACAGACAAAAACCTATAGAGAGCGCCCACATTAATCCAGATGGCCTGCTGGGGACACTGCTTTTAAGGAGTCAAGGATGCTTGCTTCTGTATTGTTACCCTGCATGGTATTTCTGTGGATGAGCTTGGCCAAAATGTGTTAACAAGCTGTGAGTGGGAAGCTGACCGTTCAGATCTCACCTCTGTCATTAACTTTGCTTTTGGCAAACTGCTGCCTCTCATCCTCAGCTTCCCCCATACATAAGATAGGATTCTTAATGTGGGGTCTGTCTTACAGTACTGTTGTCAGGACTGCTGAGATGGTCCTGGAAGATAGTACCCGCACCCTGAGATCATCTCTTCTGAGGCCCTTCTTCGTGTGCCCCACTCCCTCTACGAGAAGTGCGGAGGGTGGCAACACGAGAACAGGCCTTCTCTGCAGTGGCTCCCCTTCTGTGGAATGCTCTCCCCAAGGAATTTTGCCGGGCGCCTTCATTATACATCTTTAGGCACCAGGCAAAAACATTCCTCTTTATCCAGGCCTTTGACTGATTAACATCTAACAACAACAACAACACTTTATTATTTATACCCTGCCCATCTGTCTGGGTTTCCCCAGCCACTCTGGGCGGCTTCCAACAAAAAAATTAAAAATACATGAAATAATCCAGTGTCTTTAAAATGTGTTGGGAGGGGGTGATTGGGTTGCTTTTGCTTTTGTTTTTATTTTGTATTTTGTGTTTTTATATTGTGATTTTGTCTGGAGACCTGCGGGTATATGGTAGTATGTAAATTTCAACAACAACATTAAGACTAACTTAGTTGGTCTTTAAGGTGCTACTGGAAGGAAAAATTTTTATTATTATTATTGTTGCTATTGTTATTGTTGTTATTAATTAATATTGTTGTTGTTGTTGAAATTTATATACCACCCTATACTCGCAGGTCTCACAAGATAAAATAACAATATAAAAACACAAAATACATCATCATCATCATCATCATCATCATCATCATCACCACTGGTGTTGTTGTTGCTGTTGTTGTTGTTATTTACACCATCACTGAGTGTGTTTGCCTGACTGGAATAGTCTGATAACGCCCCAGAAGGCTGTGTGTGAGTGTAAAACTCTTATCTCACTGAACTGAGGTAGAAATGCGATCTATTGCTCCTCCTCCTTTTGCCTGTGACCCACAGCCTGGCATGTGGTCCTCAGCACTGAAAACTGTGGTTACTGGATCTTAAGTGTAGATGTGGAGAGTGCAGGCATGCCCTCTTGTTTTCCTAAAGTGGTACAGAGCTTTGCTTTCATAGGCAAACATCTAAGCAGTCACAAATGGCGACAGGAGCTGTGGGATCTATTTTGCTTCCTGCTGTTGGTGGCGACGCTTTGCAGAGTGCCTTCAAGAGAGAGAAGAAAGAGATGGGGCAAAGGGGGCATTGCGCTTGGCAGCAAAGGAGGGGAGGGTACAGGTTCGGGTTGCCACTTTTGTTTGGGCAAAATATGGGACAGGTCAGGCAAAATAGAGGGGAATTTGTGGGTGTAAAATTTACTTTTACCTGGTGCAGAAATGAGTTCAAAGCAATCCATTGCAATGACCAAATGAATCAGTCAGTCTCTGCAAGCCATCCAAGAACAATATGGCAAGGAAATCTTTCCCACCTGCTGGATTTCTGCCTGCCAGAAAGATGAGAAATGTAGAAACCCAGCCAAAAGAGGAACGAGGGGGAACATTTTGCTCTTCCCTCTTAGAGCCATCGGCAAGAGCTCGGCCCAATCCAGAAGAGCCTGCTGCAGGCTGCTGAGCTCTATTGGCTAACCTGGAGCATCAATCATCTGGATAGTTGGCCTTGGTGAAGATTTGACGTTTTCATCCCCAAAAAGTTTTTGATTTGAGTTTCTACTGAAATGAGACTGCATTTTAATCTTGTTTTTAAGCTGTATTTTAATCAATTGTTTTATACCTGGTGTTAGCTGCCCTGAGCCCTGTCTTGGCTGGGGAGGGTGGGGTATAAAATTTTTTTATTATTATTATTATTATATAACCCCAGGATCTTTGCTTTGGGATTGTAATCTGGCCTCGACCTGCTGGTAGAAACATGCTCACATCAATTCTTGTTATTTATGCTCTTTCCCTGGCTTATCTCGCGGGCTCAGGACAGAATCCTCAAAACAACTCTGTGAACTGAGACCATTATTTGCCCAAGGCCAACTGGTGTGTATTTCCTGGCTGTGTATGGATTTGAACCCAGGAGCCTAGGGAACCAATACGATTTCACCACCTTCTGCTCTGGATATTAAGTCATCCGGGCAGGAGCAAGCTGCTGCTGACCTCTTTATGTTGCATGCATCTTATCTACTTCCCTGCTCTCGGCTCCTGTCTGCACATCACCTTTGCTTACCATCCACTGTGTACCTGGCTTAGATGATGCTCTTGATGCTCTTGACGGTGCCTCTGGCTATTGCCATTGGGAGTGGGCTTTTCCGATTTTAGGACCTTCTATCTCTGATCCCTGCTGACAAAGGTCCGTATAGTTAAAACTATGGTTTCCCCAGTAGTGATGTATGGAAGTGAGAGCTGGACCATAAAGAAGGCTGATCGCCAAAGAATTGATGCCTTTGAATTATGATGCTGGAGAGGGACTTCCGGGGTGGCGCCACCGGCAATGGCGGACTCCCTCTGAACTGGAGGGAAGAGCTCTGCGGGAAACGGGTCTTTTCCGCTACGGCGAAGCGGGGACCCTTCCAAAAATCACAGGCGGATGAAGCCTGTGAACATGGGACTCGGTGGGCACCTTTAGCGCCCCCCCAACTCGCTAAGGAAGCCACTAACGGGCTCCGAAGTGAAGAGGGGGAAGTGGCGCGGTGCTGAGGGTCAACGGCTATTTCCGTGGAGCGAAGCCGCATAGCCGTTGCCGGAGAGCGCTTCCTTTTTCCTGGGACAATCTGGACTTTAAAATAAGCACCCGTGAGTACTTAGATTTTGAACAATTGGACATCAAATAAGGAATAGCGAGCAGAAAAGAATTGGATTTTAAAATACCTACTTTAATTTGGTACGGAACGGGAAGGTCTAAACAGGAAGTCAGCCTTCCGTTCTTTTGTAAACAGAATAAAGCAAAGACAATATAAACTAGAGCTAAGAAAATCGTCTCTAAAGGACTGGATTTCATCATTTATAATTGTGGAACCCCCGTTTGACAGCAGGAGAAGGGGGAGGATCATTTTTAGACTGTTTAAAGTGAATTTAAAGCAAAGTAACTTTCCTCTGTCCTGATACTGGAGCGGGGGTGTCAGGACCGACGTTTGAAGTTCACTGACCAGAAATAAGTGTTTTTGACAGATAGTGAAAAGAAGAGAAACATAGTGATTCCAATGTTCCTCTTCGCTTTTGAAAGGAATAAATATTGACAAAGTATCTTAAAAGGGGAAACTCTGTTGCAAGAACAAATAGAAGTTTTCCCCCTAGAGGGAGACTGTGAAACTGTAACCAACTCCAGGGAGTCGGCAGCTGTTATAGATTACAATCGTGGGAACAGACATCTGACCTTGCAGGACAATGTATTCAGAAACCTTGTTGTGTGTCTTTTATAAAACAAATGCCCTACTGGAACAATTACACGAAAAGGTGAATTGGATGGCGACCTCGGCTAGAAATTTGGAACAGGCAGTGGGAAACTTTGAACAGGCAGTGGGAAAATATGTGGAGCCCACTCAAGAATTAAATCAGGAGTGTGTCTTGACAGAACAGGCCCAACAGGAATATGAACTTTCGGACTTGACAAATGAACTTGGAAAAAGCCACATTTGGAAAGAAAAAGTTTGGTTTGGCTTGGGAATGGGGGGCTGGATTGACCCCCTTATGCTGAAATGTCTGGACTTTTCAAATGTGGCAATGGGCCGTGAGATGTTTGGGATTGTGGGGGCTCCTAATCTTGGAGGGTTTTTGAAACATGCTGTTAAATACCAAATGGAATTTAGTGTTGAATATGGAAAAGGGGCTGATCTGTCGAGAAGGGTTAAAAATATTGCCAAGCTGGAGCTACCACGAACAGGAGACAAGGGAAAATACAGCTACAAATATGAAGAAGAGCTGCGGAAGGGACATGGAAGAGACTTGAGGGCCTCGGATATAAGGTTGCCAGGTTAATGAGCTAGATCGACATGATAATAAGGACTGACAAAACCCAGAACCAGGAGGAAGGGACGTTGGATGAAGATTGGACTTGTTTGTATTTTTTTTCTCTACCAATAGAACTGTTTTATAAAATTGATGAACATTAGGAAAATGTTGGAATGAAATTACTTGGCTTTAGCAAAAATGTTTAAAGAATTATGAAAGAATGTTATGGTTATGAGAAGCTGGTAAGGACAAGATTTAAGTTTTAAGCTTTAAGATTTATCTTATTATAGAAAGATAAGATTAAAACAGATTAGGGTAATGTAATGACAGAATATTATGAAATATGGAAAGGATTTGCTGGGATAATTAACAACTAGGATACAAAGAAAGGGAGGAGGAGGAGGTCTAAGGAAGAAGGTAATGACAGTTGAGGATTTGGAAATAATGAATTTGTTTTTTAAATGTTTTTAATTGTTTCTGATGTATTGTTGTATTATTTTTCTCTTTTTTTCTCTTTTTTTGGCTTGAATTTGCATTTGTTTTTGTCTATACTTTATTTTGTAACATCTTGAAAATTCTAATAAATATCATTAAAAAAAAAAAAAGAATTATGATGCTGGAGAAGACACTTGAGAAGTCCCATGGACTGCAAGAAGATCAAACCTATCCATTCTGAAGGAAATTAGCCTTGAGTTCTCACTGGAAGGACAGATCCTGAAGCTGAGGCTCCAATATTTGGCCACCTCATGAGAAGAGAAGACTCCCTGGAAAAGACCCTGATGTTGGGAAAGATGGAGGGTACAAGGAGAAGGGGACGACAGAGGACAAAATGGTTGGACAGTGTTCTCGAAGCTACGAACATGAGTTTGACCAAACTGCGGGAGGCAGTGGAAGACAGGAGTGCCTGGTGTGCTCTGGTCCATGGGGTCTCGAAGAGTCAGACACGACTAAACAACAACATCCCTGATCCCAGCTTTTTGGACCCCAAGTCCCCAAATAATAACAATACTTAGAGTAAATAAGGACCACTAGATCCTTCTTGTTGTTGCTTTCAACAGTGGACATAAATCTCTTTGGGATTGCAAGGGTAAATCCACTGGAATAATAGTGATAATTGGGCTTTTATTAGTAGTTGTAAATGAGTTCCTTGGGTGTGATTTCCTTATTAATTGGTATTATGTAAGCCCCTTTGGCCACGGAAATGTCTTTCCGTGCACCACAAAAGTTATTACTAATGTCATTAATTGCTGTGACATTTCAGTCTTCTGCAGGCTGTTTCTAAGGAGTTAGCCCAGAACCCTGTCATAATCTGACCACTTATGCGAAGCCTTGAGGCTAAACGCTTTCATTCTCCGCTGCCTCCTTATGCTGAAGTTTAGAAAAGGTGTATCAGTGCTGGTGTGTCACGGATACTGTATGGTGTTCGTAAGCTATATATTTTGGAGTTGTTACTCAACGAAAAGATTGGCAGCTGTTGTTGCTTACTTAGCAGTAGTAGTACATCTATTACAGTCTGCCAGCCATAATTACAGAATCCGAGCCTCAATAAAGCAGATGATGAGTGACATGTTATGATCTAGTGATCGTAACAGGTCTTTGATAGCTGGGAAGATAGCTATTGAGAGGTAGAGCAAAAATGTAAAATGGCAACCAAGGTATTTGTGTGTGAAAAGCTCATGCCTAGTGTTTCACTGGAACAAAGCATTCTTGAGTATTTTTTGCATCAACAAGTATGCAGACGAGAGCGTGGTGCTCTGATAATGGATTGTTCTGGTGAACTATCCAGTGGAATCGGGTGCCTTTCCCCAGAAATGAAATGCCTTCCTCTCTAAGCGTTTGGTGCAATTCTAGGATGCGTTTTAAGTCTTACTGTGAAACTCAGAGTTTGTCTGTGTCAAATTGGGGTTGCTGAAATCCTAGTACACACAGTGTGTTGGAAACTTGGGGCCAAGTTACATGTGACGTTTGTATCTAATGTGGGGGAAAGTCCTGTGGTATTTTCTTTCTGCTCAGAAATGTTTATATCTACTTTGTTTCTGAGAAATACTTGCTATTTGTGGATTTTGGAGCACTCCTGTAGTATGAGGGACTAATGGATGGACAACAAAAGTAGGTTTTCTGTGAGTGTTTACGGTGGCGAAGAGTCTTAAAACAAGTGGCACAGTAATAAACCTGCTAGCACGTTTGCAGAGCTAAGCAGGGTCCGGAATGGTTTCAAACGTGTTGAGATTCCTGTATTGCAGAGGGTTGTACAAGGTGACCCTTGGTTGGATGGCCAAACCTCTACTTCATACTTGAGTAGTTTGAAGTTCTCTTTGCCAATTCTACTTTTGAACACACAGCATAGAATAATCAGTTTCATTTAGATACCTGTTTGGACTGCCTATATTAATTTATATGTTTAAGTAGGATTGATGGAATAATGTTATTGCAGGTAATGGGTTTTGTTTGTTTTTGAATTAATTTTGCTTTATTGCGATTTTTATTAATTTTTATTAATTTATCTCCCCTTTTTCCTGTTTATTAATTAAAACTTAAAAAACAAACAGGCAGAGACTCACCTCCAAGTCCTCTGTTGTGAGCCACCCAGAGTGGTTGGGGAAACCCAGCCAGATGGACAGGGTATATTATTATTATTATTATTATTATTATTATTATTATTATTATTTACATTAAACTTTGGTTAGCAGCAACTGCTTCCCTGCCACTAAACCCAATGGTTTTCCTGATCTGTATTCCATGCAAGATGAATATTTCTTTACTGCACTGAGGTGATGCTAAATTTCAGTACTGTGTGTAGCAGCTCTTGGTTACATATATGATTATCCCAGTGCGAAGATATAGGAGGATTTATGGGGGTGGTGGGTGGGAGAGATTCTTTCTATCTTTTGCTCCCATCATCTCGGCTGACAGCATGTACCTCCCACATGAAGCTAATTGCCCTGGGGAAAGGAGGAGAACCCAGCTGGCTGTATTGTGAAAAGGGTGGCATTGCTGGCTGGGCTCCAGCATTTTCATGGAACAGTCGCTAAGCATCTGTTGGGAAAGACTTTATCTCAACCTTGCATATTTAACACTACGAGACCAATTATTTCTTTGGAATTGTGGGCAATTGGTGCTTTTAAAGACCAGCAACAACTGCAGGGTTGGGTAGGGTGGAGAGGAAGGAGAGGTGAATCCTTTGGCTCCCCAGCAGCTAGCAAAATCATTGTGGCACGAACCTTTGTGGGCAGGAGCCTCTTTCAGACTGTGCATGAAGCATTCATCTGGATGTCTGAGAAAGGAAGGAAGGAAGCATATTGAAAATGTAAGGATATCAGGGGGTTACTCGAGAGCCATCAGACAAGTGCCTCCCTGGTCGGCTGTAGAGCCTTATTATTGGTGCCAAAAACCCTTCACCATGCAGAGCGCCACTATTCCGTGGCTCGCTCATTCACTGGCAGAATCTGTGAGTGGGCGGTCCTTAAACCTTCCCCAGCAGAGTAGTTTCTTGACGCCCAATCTGCACCTCCCCTCTTGGCGCGGAAGCCTACTGCGCAGGGAGGGCGTGGGTAATGGAGGACCTCTCTCCTCCCCATTTTGCCCAGGCAAGGTGTCCTGGCACCGCCTGCCTTGCCTCCTCCGACCGGAGGTGTGATTACTCTCCTCCGCTGAGGAGGTGCTGCTTCCCACAATCTTTGGGGACTCTCTGTAATCCATCCGGCTTTTCCCCTCTCGCCCCTGAGCCGATGGCAGTTCTCTGACATTGACGAACTGCCGTGCATGAATAGTTGACGTCAGAGGTTGTGCACGGACGGCCTTTGAGAATCTGGGACCCACTAGAAGTGGTGAATAATGAACAGGTGGAAATCAGGATATATGGACTTAGCTCAGAAGCTTCTCTGTGAACAAAGGTTGCCCCACAACTGAGTGTTCAAAGCCACATTCAGGATTACGTATGGAGGGTTAAGTTGCAGAGGACTGTTCCTTTGGAATCCCTTCCCCACCCAGGGAGGCTCACCTGGTGCTTTTAGCTGTCCATTTGTTGTCTCTTGTATTTTCTAAGGCACTTTCCATTTCCTAATTGGTGTTTTATTTCTGTTTGTCTCTACTTGTCTCATATATGTGTGTGTGTTTGTGTGTGTGTGTGTGTGTGTGTGTGTATGGCAAGTGCAGAGCCATAGAGAAAGCAGTACGTTTCCGAGCACAATTCAAAGTGTTGGTGCTGACCTTTAAAGCCCTAAACGGCCTCAGTCCTGTATACCTGAAGGAGTGTCTCCACCCCCATCATTCTACCCGGACACTGAGGTCCAGCGCTAAGGGCCTTCTGGCGGTTCCCTCACTGCAAGAAGCCAAGTTACAGGGAACCAGGCAGAGGGCCTTGTCGGTAGTGGCGCCCGCCCTGTGGAACGCCCTCCCAGCAGATGTCAAGGCAATAAACTATGTTACTTTTAAAAGACAACTGAAGGCGGCCCTGTTTAGGGGAGTTTTTAATGTCTGACGCTGTATTGTTTTTAATATTCGGTTGGAAGCTGCCCAGAGTGGCTGGGGAAACCCAGCCAGATGGGCAGCGTATAAATAAAGTATTATTATTATTATTATTATTATTATTATTATTATTATTATTATTTTCCCAGCATTCGCTGCTATGCTTTTCCTTCTCTGTGTCACTGCAAATCTTAAAACTCGTCCTTCTTTTTCTGTCTGTGGTTCCTCTGCATTTACACACCTGGGTTCTCAGCCTGTGCAGAGCCAACTCTTTTTCCTAGACCTCTAGCTGGGGAGCAGGCGCTCATTTTCTCTTCCATTGAGCGGAAAATGCTTATCAATTTCCCATGCCTCAAGGGGTGGAGCTGGTGCCTTTCCACCAAAATCTGCCGTGCCAAACTGCTTCGCTTAACGGCATTTGATGACGAGTGCCCGCAATGACTTTATGATTTTCCTGCTCATTAAAAAGTAGGTCAGTAAAGTAGGTCGCCCAAATGAATAAGGAAGAAATTGTGCCATCTTTTTGCGGCGAAGTGCCTTGGCAGAGCTCTATAGATCGAGCAGTGGCTGTTTGTTGTGTGCGTAGGTGCCTTATCTAAGAGTTCTGGTTCGCTGCATGTGACTTTGGGAATGTGCATCATCAGGTTATGTAGCTAGAAGGGAAACAGAAAGCAGGCTTTAACTATCAAGGCATCACCCAAGATACTTGCTTTCACTTGCCCTTTCACTTGGTTGATTGTGCAAAAAATGTATTAATTTAACTAATGTAAGGTGTCACCGATGCATAGCTGTCAACTTACAGAATTGAAAATAAGGGACCAGCAGCCTCGACAATAAGGGATCAGCAGCCAAAATAAGGGATTTTACGAGCACAGATAGGTTCAACTTCTGAGCCCCTCCGAGCCAAAGGCAGAAAGCCCAGCCAGCAGCCAAACAAAGCCCCAAGCGGTGGTTCCCACAGCGCAGCAACCCGGCAAAGGGGATGCAGCAAGGAAAACCACCAGCACCTCTCCGCTGGGAAGCGCTGAGCAAAGGCGAGTCCCCAGGCAACGTGGCCGATTTGATCGGCACAAGGCATGCAAGCTCCACCCCCCAGTCGTTCTTAGGCTCCTTTTTGGGTGAGCAACGCAGCCAAGCAACACAATTGGAGCCTCCCTCCTCCCTGGCCGGCAGGGAGGGAGGGAGAGGAGCTGCTTCCTTTGAAACCCGGGAAATTTAAGGGACATCATCAACAAGGGACAGCAGCGAGACACGGCGCTGGGATAAGGGACTTTCCCGCCAAATAAGGGATGGTTGACAGCTATGCACCGATGCATCAGTTTAATTAAGAACTTCCTTGTTAACGTTGAAACTGTTTTGAAGGGTGGTGTTCCTCTCTATAAAACCTCCCAAGCTAAATCTCAAATAACAGACCCTGGTCTGTCTCCCACACCATTTCTAATCCCCTAGTTTGAAAAAAAACAAAACAAACAAAAAACCCTCAACAAATAGGTTATTAATTAGTGAAACTGTTCTCTTTTTTCCTGGTAAGCTTGCTGGAGGCACATACTTACAAACACTTTCAAACTTTTGTGAATTCACGGCATTTTCTCCAGTGTGCTAGAAAAGCTTTGTACTTGGACCGCATGCAACCAATTTCTTCTGTACCGCTGCATCATTGTGACAATGTTTTCTCTGCTAATTGGCTTGCCATTCTCAAAAAGGTCTCTTATAACCTGCGTATTCATGCTTCCCACAGCAAAATCTGGGTGTTCCAGGAAGGGAATGGAGTGGCAATATCTGAGAAGTTAGGTGTTTTGTGCCAAGTTTTCCAAGCCTGAAAATTGCTTTTGAAAATGGGTCTGCTAGTTTGCACAGCACAGCCAGCAAAGCGAAAGTGCCTGGAACCTCAAGATTCCATATTCCCTCTGCAAACCTGCCTATGATTCCTAATAATGGACATTATCTGCCTTTTAGGGGAACTCTCCCAAATTGTGTTCCACCAAAACAATGTTAACTTAACATTCAAAGATTTTAAGAATGCATTACATTGCAGCACAAGAACACAAACTGCTCTGAAGGTTTTATTTACAGTCGAGGAGTATATTAATTTTAAGATATAAATAAGTAATACATTTAAATATGTATTTTTGCACAAAATATGAATTTCTCAATGTGTTTTGTCTCAGAGTAAGCATTTCTAAACCTGAAACTGTTCTTAACCTGAAGCACCACTTTAGCTAATGGGGCTTCCTGCTGCTGCCGTGCCACCAGAGCACGATTTCTGTTCTTATCCTGAAGCAAAGTTCTTAACCTGAAGCACTATTTCTGGGATAGCGGAGTCTGTAACCTGAAGCGTATGTAACCCGAAGTACCACTGTAAAATGGTCAAAGAATGAATTCCTTGAGCATCCCTAATACTGCCTGGCTTATTTAAAAAGACAACCATAAGAAAATAAAATGATATTAATTAAACCACAACTGATGTGGAAGATGTGAGGTGCGTTAGCTCTTCCTCTCCCAGGAATCCAGGGGAAATCCCTTGCTTGAAGACATCCCTTGTGTCTGTGATATACAAGAAGATTTAGCCTACTTGCATACTAATTTGAAGAAACCAGCTGAATTGATTCAATCTCCAGGTGATTAGGACCAATTACAAGCTTGACCATCTTCTGTTGAGCTGCTTCAGTAATCCATTTCCCATATTGTACTGGTTGCTGGAGGATGTCAGATCACCCAGCTGACTGTGTTTGTGTGTGTGTTATTTCAGTACCACACTCCATGTGCTGTGTATCAAGTATATGATTATGGAATAATGTGTTTCGTGGCTCAGTGAAACAAGTGAAACAATGTGTTTCGTGGCTTCGTGAAATAAGAAGACTGCAGTGGAAATGTTGACAGGGTTGTTGGTGGCAACTCCAGAACCCAATGCCACTCTCATTTTCCATCCTGGCTTCCTATGGAAGCTGCTGTGCTGTACATAAGTGAAACCATATTTTCCTAGAAAGTGAATTGATGTGCTCAGCATGGCATAATTCTGATGTATTTACCCTGCTTATTTAATCCTGCCACTGTGGTTTTATCGCCAAGGACTGCATCATTGTAGTGTTTCTGTGCAGCTGGACCCGGCAGCGCACAATAGAAGTTTATGTTGACCCACCCAGGCTCCCCACCAGTATGCAAGTCTTGACAGGAAGCTATGTGGCCTTGAGGTTTTATGGAACTTGGAGCTCAAATCTTGGTATTTCTGTGGGTGCTTTGTATGGTTCCATACACGTCTGGGTTGTTGCTTGGGTCTCTTCTGGAACTCATGTGCATCAAGTGGTTCAGAGACTATGCGCCATCACAACTGAGCCCACCTTTCTGTATTTTCTGAAGGAGTTGCTAACTCCCTCTGGCCTTACTGAGCTGCCCTCTGGCACTCCAATGGCATAGGGACAGCAGGAAAGGAAGGCCCAGTGGTAAGGGGGAAGCAGGTGCATATATAAGGGACGTGTCTACTTTTTCTGGGCACCTGGCCTTGGAAAGAGAGGAGTGGAGCCAGCAGAGCAAGGATGTCACTCATCATCAAACACCTGGGCCCAGTTCTTCCCCAGATACAACCCCGCTGGGCATCTGTCTGACGCAGCATAAGGAAGTCTCGTTCATTATATGCTAGCATCCCTCCCATCATATTTACCTCAGAACAAACCTCAGTGAGGCCACTGTCTTCGTGATCAAGAACTGGAGACGATAAGTGGAAATGACAACATAATGCTGCTCCATAATTTGGGAACCCATTCTGCACTTGAGGCATTAGAAATTTTCCACATGGTATTTGTGTCCACTAGGCATTCATTAATTTTCCATCAAGAACTGCAGGCACTGGACCACCCTTCTCTTGGGTGACTCAGCGATATAGCCAGCTTCCTCCTAGCAAATTAACATTTGTAAAAGGGGGTGCTCGCTCATTAAAATGTGCTAATTGATATGGATGTAAATAATTTCAGTCTAATGTGAGCCTCGGAGCATATTACTTGGCGGATTAGCATTTGAGAAGTTGGGTTTGAGTGTCCTGTACAAAGATCCTTTTTCTGTACAATTGCTGCCCTCAATATCAAATCAATATATCTATTTTCTCCCCACCATTTTTGTGACCTTTCCCCACCCCTACATCCTTCCCCAAATCTAATCCTTGAGGAACTGTCCTGACAATGAATCCAACCCTTAAGGCAAAATAGTCAGTATGTGCAAATGCTATATTTTGTAGTTGGATTTGTGTTTGGGAATTGAATTTCTTTGTTTCTTAAAACACACACGTACCAACCTGAAAAAGAGGAGGCCCAGTCTGGTCGGTATAGGGTTGTTGCTTTTTTGCGTAAGTGAGGTACTCATCTGAATTCTGTACTTTTGGTGTAGAATGTGTTACGACCGAGGGGGGAAGTGTTAATTTTATTTCCTCCAAAGCTCTCCTTCATGGTGAAGTAGCTCTTGCTTCTTGAACACTGTTCCTGTCCTGTGTTCTTCTGATCACAGTCTCTTCTCTCCTGCAGCACTTTAGATATATTCCCTACCTTGGTGTCTCTGGCAAACGCAAGCCTCCCTCCCAACAGACAGTTTGATGGTATGGATGTGTCTGAGGTCCTCTTCGGGCAGTCGAACAAAGGACACCAGGTATGGAATTAACCTTAATATTTAGCTGAATTTTTGTGTGGAAATAGTGTGGCCTTTATTACAGTGGTACGGTGTGTTTCTTTTTGCCCTCGGTGGCAACAACAGGATGCAGTCCATAGTCCAAATCAGCTTTTTGCATCCTAATTTATCAACATTCCAGATGGAAAGGCCTGAGATTTTTCGTTGCCTGGAGTGAAAAATCTAAGCAGCACTCTCCATGGTGTTATTATTTAAAGCGTTCCTTTAATTGAGGGTGTGGTGGGTGGGGTACATAATTTTTTGCTTGCTTACCTTGGGTTTCCTGAGCAGGAGGGACACAGTCCTTGGTTATATAATTTCACGAGACTGTGTTGAGGAAGAAGTGAGGACTTCTGAACTCTCGTGGTGAACTCTGAAGTTTTCCTAATTTGGCCCTTGGAGATTGCACCTAGCCTCAAACTCAAAGGAGTATTGAAAAATACTTCCTTTTTTCATGAACAAGATGCTGTTTTGCTGAGGGAAATCTCCAAAACCTGAGCAAGGCATCAGTTTGACATCATGTTTGGCTTCTCAGAACTTATCACATGCACCAAGTGAATTTTACAATTTATGTTCTTAGTATTTCCAAGATTTAGAACTTGCTCTACGTGCATGTTAAATTTTGAGAAGCCATATGTAATATTAGCCACTTGCAACGACAACTGCATAAGACCTAGTGAGGAGTGGGAGAGCGTTCAGGGAATTCAGGCTGTCCTATGCATGTAGGGAATTCTTTACTGTACACAGCCAGAGCTGTAAATTAGAGAAATTAGAATGCCATCTAATTCATGATATTATTATTATTATTATTATTATTATTATTATTATTATTATTATTATTATTAAAGGTTGCAGCACTGACTTAATATATTCTTCTTCAAAGATTTAGTAGAAAAGGTTGTATAATTCCAGAAATATTTGGAGCTATGTATGGTGCTATTCTTTCACTACTAGTGGAATAACACACCCACAGAGTGGAGCATATGTGCATCCAAAATATGTAATGGACCAATAATATTATTACAGTGGTACCTCGGAAGTCGAGTGGGATCTGTTCCGGAAGTCCATTCAACTTCCCAAACATTCAGAAACCAAGGCATGGCTTCCGATCGGCTGCAGGAAGCTCCTGCAGCCAATCGGAAGCCGTGTCAGATGTTCGGGTTCCAAAGAATGTTTGCAAACTGGAACACTCACTTCCGGGTTAGCGGCATTCGGGAGCCAAAACGTTTGACTCCCAAGGCATTCGGCTTCCAAGGTACGACTGTACTAAAATTGGTGTGCATAGGAGGTCTTTGCCTCAAGTCTTGCTGGAGCCGGTAGGCTGATGCAATCTCCTTTCCCCACTTTAGCTTTGCTTGCCTCCTGTCATTTTCTTTCTCTCTCGTTGATGGCCAGGTGACTCCCATTTCCTTTGCTTTTCAAGGCAAAACCGGGTTTTGTTCCCTCACATCACAACAGATTTCTTTTCTTAATTGCTTTGGATTCTGAAACCAAACAAGAGAAACAACAAAAATAGGCCCCAGGGTGCTTGGTGCTAGTCTTTGCCTGAACAAACAGGGACATCATTAAGTTCTCATTCAGCCTGGAGTCCTGGCTCCGGCAACTGTGTCCATTATCAATTTGTAAGTAGGGCAAACCCCCACCCCCAACCCGTCTACACTCTGTCATTTTCTGTTCACATGATAATGCGAGACCAGCAAGCGTAAGCATGAGAACAGCAGTTTGCAGGGCAGTTATCAGAGGGCACATTTTCTAAACACTACCCTCTTGCCTCTCCCAGCCACAAACTGGAAACCTAAAGATGAAATTCTGTATGTTGTTTTGAAAGCCTGCCCCTACTGCAAGCTCCTGCACACTAGCTCCCACTGGGCATTTCAGATTTCACTGTGGTTTTTGTGTATTCAATTTAGTAAAAAAATTGTGGGTGCTGTAGCTTAACCCTGGGGGCAAGCAGTTAAGAAGGAGAAGAAGCGTCCCCATAAGACAGAATGTTCTCTTTTGCAATATTCCAATTATGATGGTAAAGGCAGGGCATGACATGAAGGGTTCATGGTGACATGATTGGATTGGCAAAGGTTGTGCCGTATGTAGGCAGCAAGTCTCAGATGAACCATTTTAAGAGACATCTTCATGGCATCAAATGAATGTTTTGAGACAAATTCAAAGAGAAGGTAAAAAATTGCCTTGATGAGGGCGTGTGCAAGGTCTGGGTTCTCCCAACAGGAGTGCTGAGCCCTGATGGAAAGCTGGGGTGTCTTTGGCAGTAATTGGCCCAGATGCATCCACATTTTCTGATTTTGTCTCCTAATCACTGTTGGAGTTTTGTTGGGTGTAGCGCCTCTGAAGCTCAACCAAGCGGTTAAGCTTACCACAGAAAACAGCCATTTAGGAGAGTTGTCTTTACTAGACCAGCAACAACAAACACCACTGTGCATGCACACACTATTTACAGATGTTACAAGTAGTCTTCTCTCTCTTTGAGCCCTGAGAGGGTCCTTTGCTTGAAAGTGCTTTCTGTGTTTAAGTCCGCAGCCAAGTCTTTAGGTCAGTTGCTTGCAAAGTCCTGCAAATGATGGGGTCCTCCAATTCAGCAGTATACTGTACAGTGGGTTTTCCCTGTTGATACTGCTGTGTCTGCTGTTATATCCTCGCTGCTGAATAGTAGTAGTAGTAGTAGTAGTAGTAATAATAATTATTATTTATTTATTTATTGATACATAGATACATACCCCATTGGTCTGGCTGGGTTTCCCCAGCCACCCTGGGCGGCCCCCAACAGAATATCAAAAACAGAACAAAACATCAAACATTAAAAATTTCCCTAAACAGGGCTGCCTTCAGATGTCTTCTATAAGTCAGGTGTTTATTTCCTTGACATCTGATAGGAGGCTGTTCCACAGGCCGGACGCCACTACCGAGAAGGCCCTCTGCCTGTTTCCCTGCAACCTCACTTCTCGCAGTGAGGGAACCACCAGAAGACCTTCAGAGCTGGACCTCAGTGTCCGGGCTGAACGATGGGTTGGAGGTGCTCCTTCAGGTTTACTGCCCCGAGGCCATTTAGGGCTTTAAAGGTCAGCATCAACACTTTGAATTGTGCCCAGAAATGTACTGGGAGCCAATGTGGGTCTTTCAGGACCGGTGCTATATGGTCTCGGCAGCCACTCCCAGTCACCATTCTAGCTGCCACTGAAGTTTTTCGTCATTTGTTTGTTTATCTGTTCTTCTGCTTAACTTGTGCTAAAGCCATTGTAATGTCACCCTGGGTCTAATTTTTAGTCAACATTTTGGGTAGAAATGAATAAATGAAATGACCTCAGCTGTGGTTGTCAAAATCCCTTTTTGTAAACAGATGAACTGCACCTTGTGTGTTGGTGATGTAAAGAAGAGGCTTTTTAGTGAGATCTGCCAACATGGTGACGGATTAGCACGTGGTCATAACATAGCACAAGAGACCAAGATGATACATTGAGTCAATCAATTCATAATTCTACTTGTGAAGTTTGTTTTTATGGTTAGCTTTATTGCCACTAGTATCTTTCCACCTCTGCTATGATGAACATCCTTTGGTTGCTATGTGTCTCTGTGCTTTTTCTGTTATTCAAGCTGTTGCATAAAATAAGTTATGAAACACTCTGTGTTGAATGGCAAGGGACATCATGTTCTTATGGCACATGGTTTTTTTTGCAAAATTGTACGTCCAGTGGCTAAAAGGGGAATATGGAACAAGCGTCGGTTCATAGGGCAGGTTGTAGTTTAATTCACTTAGAAATATAATTCTTCATAAGCAGCATGTCATGACTCATTATTGTAGCAGCGTCAACAAGATGAAGGGCTTCAGTGCCAAAGTTCTGTTAACAATCTTTCTTGAAGACTTGCACAGTGTTGTTTTTGAACATCGAGAGCACACGCTGTCCTTGAGATTAGGCCTTGAGGTGAGGAATGGCCACAGCTAGTTTCCCTTTGAGATGCATAGAGTTTGATTTGCTCATTGTGACCCTGATGCAGTGAGCTGCACAGATTTTGCCAGGGCGAGCCAACTTGAAAACAGGTGCATTATTGTAATCTTTCCCCTATTTGTGTTCTGTAAATATGGCACAAATTGAACAAAGGCAACACCACCTAATGAACTATCACTGTGTTTCTTTCCTTTTTCTTTTTGAAA
The DNA here is from genome assembly GCF_964270895.1 of Podarcis filfolensis. NCBI lineage: Eukaryota > Metazoa > Chordata > Lepidosauria > Squamata > Lacertidae > Podarcis > Podarcis filfolensis. The sequence goes on along the minus strand of NC_139605.1, from coordinate 100,415,331 downwards.
GTAGGCTTAGTTTGGAGTCGGCATTACAGCAGGAATTTTTAAGGCATTTGGGATCATTATTTGCATTTATTAATTGAAATAATTTTAAACCGCCCCTGATCCCTATGGATACCAGTGGGCACAACTAAACCAATCGTATCAATAGGAAATACAATCACATTGTAAAAAAATAATCAGGTTTGGACCAGTTTAATAAAACCAAAGCAGACTAACAGCATAACCATTATAACATTATGCCTGAGTAATTTTTTTAAAGCATTTTTTAAAAACATATTTAGCAATTTTTTTAGCATAACCTGATGCCCAATGCCAGCCACACCTCCAATGGCCACACTGTGTATATTGGTGCAAATGATAGTGGCAATTAGAGTTGAATTCAATGGGACTTACTTCTGAGAAAACATACATAGGATTGTGCTGTAATTCACTTGTGATTACAGTTTAATGTGAACTTTTGTGTCCCTCTACTCCAGGGGTAACCAAAGGTGTATCTTCCACATATTGCCTAACTACAACTCCCATCATCCCTCAGCATTGGCCATATTGGCTGGGGAAAGAGTCCAAGAACATCTGAAGGGTGCCATTTTCGCTAAGTCGACAGTTTCCACTGTTGAAATTTCATTTTCTCTTGATGCTTAACGTCAGTGCCTTTGTCAGTTTCGCCTTTCCATTTCTGTCACAGATAAGACAGGGAAAACCTTCTTGTTCATTTGCAGTAGAGACGATTGTTTTTCTAGTTTTAACGCAGCGGGCAGAACATTTTGGTTGCCCTAACAGGTGGCGCTGTGGGTTAAACCCTACAGAGCCTAGGACTTGCCAATCAGAAGGTTGGCGGTTCGAATCCCCAAGACGGGGTGAGTTCCCGTTGCTCGGTCCCTGCTCCTGCCAACGTAGCAGTTCGAAAGCACGAAGTGCAAGTAGATAAATAGGTCCAGCAGGAAGGTAAACGGTGTTTCCATGCGCTGCTCTGGTTCGCCAGAAGTGGCTTAGTCATGCTGGCCTCGTGACCCGGAAGCTGTACGCCGGCTCCCACGGCCAGTAAAGCGAGATGAGCACCGCAACCCCAGAGTCGTCTGCGACTGGACCTAACGGTCAGGGGTCCCTTTACCTGGTCCGTTGCACAATCAGTGATCTCTTTTGTTCACCATAGATGCTATGATTATTTGAAAATGTGACCTGTTTATTGAAACCAGTCCTATTGTAGTACAATCCTCTGCATGGGTCCTCAAAAGGAAGTGATTGATTAAGTCCCATTGAGATTTCCAATGGCACGCCCCCGCCTTCTCATGCCCCCACGTCCCCCACCAAATTGGCTCTGGGAGGTCTGGTGAACCCCCCAGAACCTTGCACAGAGAGAGGTGCATTCCCTCAGGCAAGCTGACGGAACAATTAGAAGAGTGCAACACTGAATTCCTCCATATGCAACTGAAGCTGCCATTCCATGCAATGATTAGAGTTGAAGGTCCTCTATAATCCAGTCCCCCGACACAGGCAAAACATCTGTTATTTTAACTCAGGCTTCCTCAACCTCGGCCCTCCAGATGTTTTTGGCCTGCAACTCCTATGATCCCTAGCTAGCAGGACCAGTGGTCAGGGATGATGGGAATTGTAGTCCCAAAACATCTGGAGGGCTGAGGTTGAGGAAGCCTGTCTTAACTAAACTAGTGAGAGAATGGGCAGGATGGAGACTCGTGTTGCACTAGTGCCAGCAGATTGTTGCACATGGAGGTGGCATAATGTGCAGCAGCAGCACAGTGCATTCCAGATTTGGAGCTACACCTCTTACCACCGATGTATTCTGTTCCAATCCGTCTCGTTCTTTTCGGTAGCGCTCTCTTGATGCACCCATTCCGTAGAGATGGTGGCATGCTGTGGTGTTCCATCAGGCTGGTCACTTAGTGAAGTGGGCCTGTGCGCTCCCATTCTGTATTGCATTTGAGAGCTGGCGATGGCAACTCTCCACCTGATGATGCAGGATACTGTGTGAAACACAAGTGATTCTCCTCTTCTAAGGCTGCTTTCCTGAACACATTTGCTAGGGAACAAGCCCCACAGAACACAGAGACTTGTTGCCACTACGGCTGGGCGATATCTGATTTTTTCAATATTATCACCAGCTAAATATCACGATATATCACGATATATCACGATATATATATATATATATATACACACACACACACACACACACACACACACACACACACACACACAGTGACAGAGGGCCTTGTCAGGCCTCCCTGCGGTGGCAGAGGGTCCTGCCGTACCTCCCCACAGCAGCAGAGGTGGTGGGAGTACAGAAGAGGATTACAGGTTTTTAGGAAACAAGACAACTTAGATGGAAAACAAGATGTGAACCTCCTTTCAGTGAACCTCCTTTCCTTGAGGAACAGCATCTGACTTGGAGCCTTTCTTGGAAATTAGATTATTCATTACTTTTTCATTGCAGGATAAAATATACATATATATTTTTTAAAAGCCAGACACTGTTAAAAGCTGCATTGATTTTATTTTCAATTCCACCTTTGCCCTCCTATCCCTTCCCTTCCCCAGAACTCTTACTTTCCAGACAAGTTGTGGCCTGTTAAAAGGCCCGGGACAAATTTGCATTCCAAGATCTGAATCCTAAAAGGCTCTTGGCAACAACATTCCCAGGGGGTGATTAGCACAAGTGGAGGGAGCCCAGTTCCAGGCCCCTATGAATGTAAGCATCTGTCAGAATTTGTTCCAAGTATTTCTACTTAAAAAGATTTCTGGAGGGTTCCTTCCCAGGCTGGAGGCCACAATGGCATCAGCCAGAGCAGGAGAGGGAAGTAAATAGGCCATGTAAACACTGGATCTTGAGGCTGCTTGGACAATATGAATATCTGAGAGAAAATGCTTGCTTTTATTTTCAGATTATTATTGTTATTGCCTTACATCAAAATGGCAGAAGATCCCTTCACTGCATTGTCATGATCGTACTAAGCTGTTCATTGGAGCTTTTCAGATTTACTGTATTTTTTGCCCCATAGGACGCACCTAATTTTTGGGGGGGGGGGAGGAAATAAAGGAAAAAAAAATATTTCCCCCCCAGGCACGGGGGAAGCCCGAGTTTCCCCCGACCCCAGCCCCCAGAACAGCCTGCTATCCGCAAGCCTAGGGAGCCGTGCCGGTCTCCCCAGGCTTGCGGAGAGCTGTGTGAAGCCTGGGCGCGCTCTTTAGCGCGCACCAGGCTTCGGAATGCAGGCAGCTCTGCGCAACCTTCAGGAGCCCGGCGCGGCTTCGCGCCGGTCTCCCAAGGGTTGCGCAGAGCTTCCTGAAGCCTGGAGAGCGAGAGGGGTCAGTGCGCACCGACCCCTCTCGCTCTCCAGGCTTCAGCGAAAGCCTGCATTCGCCCCATAGGACGCACACACACATTTCCCCTTCATTTTTGGAGGGGAAAAAGTGCGTCCTATAGGGCAAAAAATACGGTACTTTCACTTGGATTATAATATCAGTGTTTGCCCCCCAAGGATATTTTCAGCTAGGCATAAATTCTGGATAATTATCCCAAGTGCAATATGTCCAGTTTGGGGACATTATTCATTACAATGGTTTCACATTTGGGCAGTCAGTGACCACTTGAGAGACCAGAACTTGAAAGCATTGGTCTGCTTTTGTTTTAACCCAACAATTCAGTTATTCCTGCCTCCAGTAGCTACCCAGGGATAGAATGAGATGGCAGAGGTTCAAGAGTGAACACTTCAATGGCAAAAATGATTCAACCATCCATTATTATAGTGGTATATCAAACTCAGTGGTTTCCTGCTACATCTGAACTGGACCTCTGGGAAAAACTCACAATGACTTCTCTTTTGTTGTTGCACGTACCATATTTTCCCGTGTATAAGATGCCCCTGTGTATAAGACGCCCCCTATTTTGGGGGACTCCAAGTTAAGAAAATGGGGGGAGGCTATAACTGTGTATAAGATGACCCCCAATTTTAAACATTATTTTCTAATAAGAAACCTAGTCTTATACACGGAAAAGTACAGTATGTATCCTCCTTAACAACATGAATATGAAGCCTTTTGAGCAACTGGGGGAAGATGGTATTCTTCATCTTCCTTTTACGCAGTTGCCCTGGGGCTGCTCAGGCAGGGGTCTAATATCCGTTCCTCTTCCTATCTAGTGCTTCAGTAGCTTTTTGTTGCTATGCGAGGAGACTACAGAAAAACAGCTGTTTGCATTGTTGTTGAAGATGGTCATGATGTTCGATATCCCTTGATGCTCATTGAGAGTAACAGATGCGCAGTCCCCACACCCAGTAAGAAATAGTCAGCATCTTGTACCCATCAGGTATTTGGCTAAGAAGAGAGAAGCCAATAGATGACCTGATGAAACGAAGGAAGCTTTCCGCTTAGATTCTGTGCTGGGCAGAAAAACCTGCTTGTTAGCTTTGGTGTCTCCAAATTCCAGGGCACTTTCCCTAACTTCCCACAGTTACAAGGCGGCATTTGTTTTTTAGCTACATGTGCCAACTGGGGATTTGGAGCAGCAGTTTCACAGCAGACCTGAAAACAAGCAGTTCTCTGAAGCTGTTGAGGACTGCTATGATAGAAACCCCAAACCTTCAAAACCAAAGACCAATAAAATATCGGTTAATTCCGGAACAATTTAGGAGAGCTGACAGTTTCTCGCAAGGGAGTCTCCCACTGATGGATGATTTGAGTTTACCTCTACATGGCTGGGTGGGAGGAAAATAACTGTGATTTCCCCCCCTTCTGTACAGTACAGTGGTACCTCTGGTTAAGAACTTAATTTGTTCTGGAGGTCCGTTCTTAACTTGAAACTGTTCTTAACCTGAGGTACCACTTTATCTAATGGGGCCACCGTGCCACCGCCGCATGATTTTTGTTCTCATCCTGAAGCAAAGTTCTTAACCCGAGGTACTATTTCTGAGTTACCGGAGTCTGTAACCTGAAGAGTCTGTAACCTGACGCGTCTGTAACCCGAGGTACCACTGTATTAGATGCAGACCTGTATTTCGCAAAACCAAATCTAGCTGTTTCTTGTTGCCCTTTTCCTTGACATGTATCAGGTGTTAAATATAGCCTAAGAGCCTCCTGTCATGTTGGAAGGGTGCTTCCTTCAAAACTGCTACCCACAGAGAATTGCAGAACTCTGGATGCCCCAAACAAAGACCAGCTTGGGGGAAGGAGTGTTCTTAAGTTCAGCCTGTCTATTTGCTTATCCAGGCACAGAACCCTTTCAGGGAAAGTCAGTTGCCAGCAGCCAAGGCAGGCTTCTTAAAAGCATGCCTGCAAAATGATGTTCTTAGAAAGAACTCTTGTTAAGTATACTTCTTCTCTATGATAAATAACATTTTAGAATAGCAAAATGTGGCGTGATGTAGGCGGCTGCCTTTCTTTATTGCTCAGCTTGGTTGGCGGCCCTGAGCAGCGTGCGAGACTTACCGGTACTTACCTGTTTGGATCAGAGGCCATTTCAAAGAATCCAAGGTGGAGCCTGTCCCCAAACTTCTAGGCTGCTTCTGACTTGGTGCTGCAACACTAGCCAAGCCACTGTGTCTTTAGTCCTAAGCATGCCTGAAGCTGGATGAGCAAAAAAAAAAAGGGGGGGGGGAGGGAAAGCCAGAAGTCCCAGCTCGTTTCTCTAAACCCTAAACCAACATACCTTGGTAACAATTTCCTGCCTCCAGTTCTGTGGCCAATTAAAGCTGGGTAAGGAATGAATAATGACAGCTGTTGGGCAACAAACTCATTTACATTGTGAAAAGCTGCTCTGAGCGGGTAGCAGGTATGATGAAACAAAGGAAATACAGCACAACACACAGCAGTTCCAGTAAGGCTGTGCACACATTGCTGATTTGAAACACAGCTCGGTCATCCCTTTTCTCTATTTGGAGAATAGCTGGTTTGGGAGAAAACATGGCATTTTGTAAGAAACATCAGGATAGGAAAAGTATGGATTGTGGCCAGCGTGTACACACCGCTTCCCAGACCTGTGCTGAGAGCCTACTGGATGCAGATTTAAGCAGGAGTGTGTGTTGTGTGTTTTGAACACCTTCATTATGCTTATTTTTATATTTTACAATAAGTAGAGAAATTGGGTGGGACTCACCTAATAGAAGGGACGCAGGTGGCGCTGTGGGTTAAACTACAGAGCCTAGGACTTGCCAATCAGAAAGTTGGCGGTTCGAATCCCCGCGACGAGGTGAGCTCCCGTTGCTCAGTCCCTGCTCCTGCCAACCTAGCAGTTCAAAAGCACGTCAAAGTGCAAGTAGATAAATAGGTACCGCTCTGGCAGGAAGGTAAACAGCATTTCCGTGTGCTGCTCTGGTTCGCCAGAAGCAGCTTAGTCATGCTGGCCACATGACCCGGAAGCTGTACGCCGGCTCCCTCGGCCAATAAAGCGAGATGAGCGCCGCAACCCCAGAGTCAGCCACAACCGGACCTAATGGTCAGGGGTCCCTTTACCTTTACACCTAATAGAGCGCCCCCTGCAGAAGCCTGCACAAGGACTTCTGCCATTGCAATGGGGCATGCCTCCCCCCACAATGGACTCTGAGGGTTAAGGTCAGCAAAACACCTGGAATAGCACAGGGGAGAGCGGCCTGTTCCATCAGGAAGCAGAGGTGCTTGCAAAGGTGGTGTGATCTGCAATGTGTTGAATTCCTCCCATCAGTGCACCTGAGAAGGGGGAGAGGGGTCATCTATTCCACCGCACCCCCACCCTATGCCTCTGCTTCCTGTTTGAACTGGTATTTCCAAAGTTTCCACATTACTCTTTATGGAGAACTGGAGAATCAATTGGTAGAAAATACCTTGGCACCACTTTAAACAGACAACAGCCTTTTGGAGGTTAAAGGTGTGACCAGCTACTTCTAGTTCGGCTGTCAGTGGCTGCTGGGATACCTGCAAAGTTGTCATATTGCTGATCAGCTGGAAGGAACAGCCTTGCTACACCTGGCGTGACTTCTGTGCCGCCGCCTCCCCCCCCCCCCCCGGTGTTTCAGCAGCGCTGTGGAACCAGTCTCTTTCGGAAGTGGTTTGCTGAGCTCAAACCACACAGGTTTCTGCCACATTTGTGCACCAGGGATTGTTCGGCTGACAGGCACTCCTCCTCAGGTGCTGCGTCTGGCAGAAGCAGCTGACATGGTGGGGCTTTGCTGCTCTCCTAGGACTCTGACATCACTGCCACTTTCGAGGATAGGGCAGTGGTGAGGGTGGGGCTGTGCGGGCACACTTGGGAGTGCCGTGTGGCTGCCCACGCACCCCAAGCTTGCTCCTACCCTGCCCCACCCCTCCCTTGGTAGGCAGGGCCAGGAGAGTGGCTCCACAACACTGCCCCAGCACACCGGACAGTCCTGGCGCAAAAGTAGCACAAGGTATCTGGGGGGGGGGGCTTGAGGATGTTGGGCACCCATTTGGACACCCATGCCAGGAGGTGGCAGTGCTCTGATGCATCTCAGAGATGAATGAATCACAGTACCCTCTGAGAAGCCTGGATAACCGGAACTCACGGTAAATTTCCTTTTTACCTTACCCCTGTGGTGAGATTGCTGTTCCAAATGGATACAGTGGTACCTCTTGTTAAGAACTTAATTGTTCTGGAGGTCCGTTCTTAACCTGAAACTGTTCTTAACCTGAGGTACCACTTTAGCTAATGGGGCCTCCCGCTGCTGCCGCCATGCAATTTCTGTTCTCATCCTGAAGCAGAGTTTTTAACCCGAGGTACTATTTCTGGGTTAGCGGAATCTGTAACCTGAAGTGTCTGTAACCTGAAGCGCCTATAACCTGAGGTACCACTGTATTTGACAATGAGCCTTTATATTTTCTTTTTACCTGGAGAGAAGCATCTCTTGTGTGTAGCCAGGAAACTGAGAAGCTTGGACTTCTTACTACATGAGCTGCCAACTCTCTGCTACCATCCCTTGTTGCTGTAATTTGGGAATCCCAGCTCCAGAGAGGAAGCTGAATGTGCCACACTGAGTCAGCAGAGGAGAGCTGCGCTGCTGTTCCGGGAAACGGAGCAGAAAGCCAGTTTATGCTTCACAGGCACAGCCATTGTGCAAGCTCCTCTGCTTCGGCAGCTGACCCAGCCTAGGCTCTCTGATGTTGGCGCCGCTAGACAGAGCGGCGTTGCGGCAGGAGGGGACAGCTTGTCTTGTTGTCATCCTCATGGTACCGCAGGACACAGACGGGACAAATTAGGGAGTGCGGTGTAAAGCGTTAACCACATCCCTCATTTAAAATGGCACTCTTCCCCCTGTTAACAGATGTGAGCAGAGCTTCTACATCATATGCATCAGCAGTGCTGCTTTTCTGGGGGGAGAAGTGCCTCTCTTGTTCTTTCATAATGGCCATGGCGACCACCTGAGAGGTGCCGGAAATGAGTTCCGGTGAGTTCCAACTATAATAATAATAATAATAATAATAATAATAATAATTTATTATTTGTACCCCGCCCATCTGGCTGGGTTTCCCCAGCCACTCTGGGCGGCTTCCATAGAAAACCAAAAATACACTAAGATATCACAGATTAAAAACTTCCCTGAACAGGGCTGCCTTAAGATGTCTTCTGAATGTCAGGTAGTTATTTATCGCTTTGACATCCGATGGGAGGGCGTTCCACAGGGCAGGCGCCACTACCGAGAAGGCCCTCTGCCTGGTTCCCTGTAGCTTTGCTTCTCGCAATGAGGGAACCGCCAGAAGGCCCTCGGCGCTGGACCTCAGCATCCGGGCAGAACGATGGGGGTGGAGACGCTGAAAAAAAAGCCCTGTGCATTCATGCTGTTGGATTATAGTCACGTATCATTTAGGGTGCAATCCTAAGGCTGAGGTTGGAGCACCAATCTTGCCCTCCTCTGTCCATTTTACTATTTTTTAAACTGTTTCCCACCCATCTGAAACCTTGGGAGGGAAAGATGCAAGATCATAGAATCATGGAATTGTAGAGTTGAAAGGGACCCTGAGGATCATCTAGTCCAACCCCTTGCAATGCAGCTGTCCCATACAGGGATCGAACCTGCGACCTTGGCCTTATCAGCACCACACTCCAACCAACTGAGCTATCCAGGATGCCAGTATAAATCTGTCCCTGATTTAGAGGCATGTTGGGGCACCAGGATGGTTTGGGATGCTTCAGATCCAAGTTGTTTCTGTTGTATTTTGTTTACAACAGTTTCCCAGTCCACCCTGGCTCCTGCACCCCCTTTCTGGCCCTGAGGATTTTGACACTGGTTGGGCCAGGGCTGCAGAAATTGCTGTGGTGGGGTGAGGAATGGGGCATCTGACATCAGATCTTCCTTTCTGATTTGGAGCACTGCTCTGTCCTGTGTTTGCTGCGATAACACTCAGGAGACACACGATTGCATCCTTAGTGATGTACCAGTGGTGTGAGGCTGAGTGTATAAGACTCGCTGTACAGTGGTACCTTGGGTTAAGAACTTAATTCGTTCTGTCCACTTCCGGGTTCAGCGCGATCGACTAATGGCGGATTCCCTCCGAGCTCCGGAGGGAATCTGCTCAGTAGGGGTTGGGTCCTGCCGCCGCGGCGACACGGGGACCCTCAGAAACCACAGGCGCTGAAGCCTGTGGACCTGGTGACTCGGCGGGCACCATTTGCGCCCCCCGACCCACGAAGGAGCCTTTTTAAAGGCTTCGGAACGGGGGACAGGGTGAGGCGCGGTGCTGTGAGTCGACTGCTTCCCCTACGGAGTGAAGCCGCATGCCATGGTCGGAGAGCGCTGACTTCTTCCTTTGAACATTTGGACTAAAAGTAACAACCCGTGAGTAATACGGAAATTGGATTTAAAATTTCTTTTTTGATTTGGCACGAGCGGGGAAGGCGCAAAGAGGAAGTCCGTCTCCCCGTTTTGTAAACATCTTAAAGCAAGGACTAGATAACTAAGGTTGAGAGAACACCTTCTTCTTGAGAGGATAAAAGTAATTAATTTCACGTTTTGGCAGTATAAGTGTCTTTGCTGGAGGATAAGAGCTAATTTTGAGAGTGGAAATGCCACACACCCCCCAGGACCCGGGAGCGATCCGTGAGAGAGCCTGTTGAAGAGACATAGAAGATTTTGACAGCTGTCAAACTAGCTGTCAAAGCTGGGGAAAAAAGAGAACTTTGTTTCTGTTGCCTCGGCTGGTTATATTTGTTACATTCAGGTAACAAATTGTTGAAAATAAAGAGAAAAAGTTATTTTGACCTTTGGACTGGAACTGGAAGGAATACTAAGTAACCAGAACTCCTCTAGAGGGGGCTCTGGGACATTACAAGAATGGCTGTAAGTGGAAAAATACAGATTGAACTGGAAAAGACTTTTCTTCTTCTGGGAAAATTCAAGAACAAAGCAATGTTTTGGCTATAAATGTTACAACATTGAATGAAACAGTAAATAAACTTGCTGAAACTGGAAGGGACTTGACTCAAGTCTTTGTATCAGAACAAAAAGTTTTTGTATCTGAGCTAAAAAATTTTGCAGCTAAACAAGAAAAGAAATCCGAGAAATTTGAGAAAGTGGGGAAAGAGATACATGATAATTTAGAGGGAAAGGAAGGAGGAGCTATAATGCCGCAGATGATTAAGGAGAGCCAGAGGCCTGCTAAGATGGATATAAAGGAAAAGAAGAATGAGATTATGAAAATCTGGTTTGAATGGAAGAATGAGGAATAGAGAGATCTCCTCATGTGGAGATCTGAAGACTTATGGATTACAAATCTGACTAAAGTGGAAGCTGGAGTTTCTGGGACATTTGGACTTAAAAGAAGTAAGAAACAAGATTTGGACTACAATTTTAAATATGGAGGTCTGGCTGGAAGAAGCATGGACCTTATTGGGACAGAGCTTCTCCGAGATTTGGTGTTTAATATTAAGGACTACCAAAAAAACCGGCAGAGAGGACTTGAGAGAGACTTAAGAGCCTCGGATGTGAGGTCACCAGGCTGACAGCAGATAGACTGATGGACATTTGTTGGAGCTTGAAACCGGGAAAGGCGGGGAGTGGGGTTTTGGGTATCCAAAGGCTGTACAATTATACTTTGTTTTTATATACTTTGTTTTGTTACTTATATTAAAATGGGGAACTCGTGAAAGGGAATTGGGGTCGATCTTAGAAAAAGATATTAAGAATAAGTACTGATGTATAAAGACTGAGGTTTATGTTAAAATTGGTTAACCAAAAGGATTTAAATATAATAAGGTAAAATTTGGGGATAAGAACTTGCTGAACTAAAAATTGAATTGGAATACAAGAAGGGGAGGTGTGGGGAAGTCAAGGAAATATGTTATTGAAAGAAGGGAATGTAATTATATGTGTGTTTTTTTATTTTTATTTTTATAATTTCAATAAATATCTTTTTTTTTTAAAAAAGAACTTAATTCGTTCTGGAGGTCCGTTCTTAACCTGAAGCACCACTTTAGCTAATGGGGCTTCCTGCTGCTGCCGCACTGCCAGAGCACGATTTCTGTTCTCATCCTGAAGCAAAGTTCTTAATCCGAGGTAATATTTCTGGGTTAGTGGAGTCTGTAACCTGAAGCGTCTGTAACCCGAGGTACAACTGTAAATGAATTTCAGGGGTATTACACCTGTCTTCCTGGTTTGCAGTTTTCCTCTGTCGTGTTTGGGTTTAGTCTCCATATAAATATATGCAGCTCTCCCAGCCTTATGAAATGAGAAGACAAACAAAATCCAGGAGAAAGAAACAACAGGGTATTTATTTTTTTTGAAGGCACCTTCCCCCAACAACCCCCCCTCCAACCTCTGTGTTTTCTGTGACAATATACACATTGTATATCTATGTATATAGTGTTATGAATCTGGGGGTGCAAGAAACCCTAAATTCCGGATCAAGTTAGTGCCAGGGTGTTGGAACCGGGAAATCAGGGTGGTCCAACTTATCATAACTGTGCCACAAGGGTACTTTGACACAGAACCCGTGGGCCACACACTGCCCTGTTGCATGGGGGGCAGAGAGCTTGAGGCTACAATTTGATGGCTCCCAGCCCTCACGCCCCTTTCCCAAAGCCCATCACCTCACTTGCCTAGCTCGCAAGGGCTGTTGTGGGGGGCTTCAAGCACCTGTGACCCCCAGGCTGTGTGTTGAAGCGCCCTGAGCTAGACTCACATGTGTATTCAAGCCAGTGTCAGTGTTTGTTTAAGCCTCTGCAAGACTTTGTTTATCCTCTAATTAAGACAAGTGTAAAAGCTGATGAACTCAAATAATTTCCTTGAGAGGCATTAGGATGAGCCATTTAGGCAACAACAAAGGGATGAAAAGGGCAACTCTCGTTTGCAAAGGGGCGGGTTTCCTCCCTCCTTCGTCTGGCAATGCCAATGCTTTGAGGGCAGAGCTTAGAATAGCACTTAGGTGTTAAGAAGCAATGTGGGCTGCAGTTCAGAGTTTTAGGATGACCATGGGAAGTAGGCTGGCTGGGACAAAACAACTGTACTAGAGAGAGGTGCTGATGTCTCTTATTGCAAGCAGCTTGGAATATTGATGTGCTGAACTTCCTCCATAGGAGGCTTCAGGATGTGGAAACCATAGATCATAAAGACACCACCGTCTCTGACATGCCGAATTGTCCAAAGTGAAACACAAGGTTACAAAGCATGCCTTGGGAATCTCGCGCCGCCTGGAGACAGGGGTGTCATGTAACAATACATACATACATACTTTTATTGTATGCTGCCTTTCCATTGTTCAAACCATGCTAAAGGTGACTTACAACATGACAAAAAATAATAATACATAATTGCAAACTTATTCCCAACCTGTGTTGGGTAAGGAGAACCATGGACTTAGACATGGACTTAGACATAGACTTCCTCCCTTAGAGGAGGGAGAAAGGTTGTTTTCTGCTGCTCCAGAGAAGCGGACACGGAGCAATGGATCCAAACTACAAGAAAGAAGATTCCACCTAAACATTAGGAAGAACTTCCTGACAGTAAGAGCTGTTTGACAGTGGAATTTGCTGCCAAGGAGTGTGGTGGAGTCTCCTTCTTTGGAGGTCTTTAAGCAGAGGCTTGACAACCATATGTCAGGAGTGCTCTGATGGTGTTTCCTGCTTGGCAGGGGGTTGGACTCGATGGCCCTTGTGGTCTCTTCCAGCTCTATGATTCTATGATTCTATGACATATGGATAAATTTGTTCCTGCAGTTCTTACTTAGAATCATAGAATCATAGAGTTGGAAGAGACCCAAGGGCCATCGAGTCCAACCCCCTGCCAAGCAGGAAACACCATCAGAGCACTCCTGACATATGGTTGTCAAGCGTCTGCTTAAAGACCTCCAAAGAAGGAGACTCCACCACACTCCTTGGCAGCAAATTCCACTGTCGTACTTATTGCCCAAGATTCCCCCCCGGCCCCCCGCGCTTTGAATGTAGCACATGGCTCCCATTCATTCGTGTATGAAACGGCCATGTGAATGTATTTATTTTCCATACTAAAGTCTTGTGGAGCACTAGGAATGCTGTTACGGTCATTGTACATGTGGGAAATTGAGACCCAGAGGGATTAAGTGCCCAGGAGGGATTAAAAGTTAAAAGAGAAATTTGCGTTAAGCGTAGTCACCAAACCGGTTTTCGCATGGGAGGAGAAATGTATGAATGACTTGGGTCACCCCCCTGCGAAAGGGAAAAGGAGACCCTTTTTGCTGTTGTTGTTCATTAGGTCATTGAGAATCAAGGATTTGTATTCTGCGGAGACAGATTCATGGCTGTCTTGTATTGACACATGCATGTGGGCATTACAAAGCTGTCGCTCAAATAAGATAGATGCTAAGAACCGGAGGAGTAAATCTGCCTGATTTCTGTAAGTGGCACTTCAAGGTTTGCTGACACTGAGACCAACAGTAATACTTAACAGCATGATCCTTAGACATAGCCACCCAGAACTAATTCCTGTGTGGTGCGTGCACCTTCTCTGATAGACGAGTACAGGAAAACAACTTAAGAGAGCTGGATATATTTGACAGACGCATGGCTTCCCATCGTCTCACTACTGCTCTGGCGAAACAAGGTTTGGCAGGTTTTATTTAAACACAATGCACTTACCTACGAAACCTGATTACCAGAGTGTAGATGAAAAGCAACTATCCCTCTTTCAAAGCACCTTTTCAGTTATGCCCACCTGCTCAGCAGATGCTATTCACACTTTAAAAAAAGTTAAATGCAAATACGCATTTAAACAGCACATCTAGTTTCGTTATCAGGGGATACATAAGGGTGCTACATGCATAGCTGCTATTTTGAGCAACAAATACGTCTATTTTGCATGCTCTTGAATTGATGCATTTCCTCCCTAAGCTTTACCAAGTGAAACGGGCTGACTTTCTTTTTCTTTTCTCCTTTTTATAATTTTTATTAAATTTTCTGTTTTACAATTTAGAATACTCATTTATGCAACCTTAAAATATCAATGACTTCCCTTCTTCTCTTTCCATGGTTCATTTTGCATAGCATAAATCCCTGCATATTTTATATACCGTGGTACCTCTGGTTACGTACTTAATTCGTTCCGCAGGTCCGTTCTTAACCTGAAACTGTTCTTATCCTGAGATACCACTTTAGCTAATGGGGCCTCCTGCTGCCGCCGCCGCACAATTTCTGTTCTCATCCTGAAGCAAAGTTCTTAACCTGAGGTACTATTTCTGGGTTAGCGGAGTCTGTAACCTGAAGAAGAAGAAGAGTTTGGATTTGATATCCCGCCTTTCACTCCCTTTAAGGAGTCTCAAAGTGGCTAACATTCTCCTTTCCCTTCCTTCCCCACAACAAACACTCTGTGAGGTAAGTGGGGCTGAGAGACTTCAGAGAAGTGTGACTAGCCCAAGGTCACCCAGCAGCTGCATGTGGAGGAGCGGAGACACGAACCCGGTTCACCAGATTACGAGTCCACCGCTCTTAACCACTACACCACGCTGGCTCTGAAGCGTATGTAACCCGAGGTACCACCGTAAACCAAACCATTCAGTATTCCACTAAAAAGGGCTGACTTTCTAAGCTTCTGGTGCTTTCTTTCCCCTAGACGTTGTTCCATCCCAACAGTGGGGCAGCTGGAAAATATGGAGAGATACAAGCTCTTCGGGTGGACCAGTACAAGGCCTTTTATCTCACAGGTATGTTGCTTACTTGGACTTGTTAGGTGCTTTAAAAAAAACAACCCTGTGGGATGTTCCCTCTCCCCTTCTGACGCATTTCTGAATAAAACCAGTAATCTTCCCCCAGCACCAAATCAAATATTTAGCTGTATCTCTAAGACAGTTAACCATCCCCCTTCATTCCACCAAAAAAAAAACCCACCCCAAGCTGAATAGATTGTTTTTAATTTTTAATCATTCTGTTTTGTTAGGTTTCCCAAAACTAAAAATCTGTTCAGCTTTTGGGAGGAACATCTCCCTCCCAAAAATCAGTTATGGGGCTTTTTCTTCATTTTTTTGGGGGGGGTTAAAAAATAAAATTACCCCCCTTGCCATACGTCTAGGTTTTCCTGGACATTTTCCTGATTTGGGGGAAATCCGCCTGGATGCCAAAATGCTGCCCGATTCCCGGGCATGTCTGGGAAAATCCGGACATATGGCAGCCCTAGTTTTGTAAAGATGGACACCCATATAGAGAATGAGAATTTAGGCCCACAGGTGGAACAGTCCTCTGCCAAATGAGCAAAGATGCAGTGGCGTAGCGTGGGTTGTCAGCACCCGGGGCAAGGCAAGTAATTTGTACCCCCTAACCTGTGGATTTGCGCCCCCTAACCCGTGGATTTGCGCCCCCTAACCCTAACCCCCAGATGTTGCGCCCGGTGCGGGCGGCCCCCCCTGCATCCCCCACGCTACGCCACTGCAAAGATGTCTTGGCAGATGTGTGTTTCGTGGTCTGCTGTGGTACTGCGTGACACTTGAGTAGAATCTGGCTGGGTGAACAGAACAGCCACCCACCCAAAATCCACTCAGATCTTCTACAGTAGCTGTTGTATCCCCTAGGTTTGTTTAGAGGAACACCAGGAGATCCAGGCAGATTTTGAAAGGGGGTTAAGAACCCCTGCAGTTGGCTGAGTCCCCAGACTCTGTTTATTTTTCCAGGGTGGTGCTTCTCTGCATCTGACTAGCAGAGCAAAGCTTTTTGGGTGTGCTGGGCACATGCCTGTAGTTTGCCTAAACTTAAAAATTGCTGCCTAAACTTAAAAATTATTTTGCGGCTGCAGCTACACACCCTGCCCATAATTTCTCGGCCCTTCCGAGGATGTGGAATTAGGGAGGGAGGAAAGGGAGGAGGTAGAGGAGAATGTGGTAGTAGCAGCAGGACCAGTGGAAGGAAGCAGTAGGCACAGGGGAGGCCACCATCTTGTATCCACCACCTGAGGCAGTTGCCTCAGTTTCCCACTTTGCCAAAACACATTGTGCGTTTGCTCAGGTATGGCTAAGAGGGCGCACTCTAAAAAAGAATAAAAGGAGAGGAAACTCAAGCTAGAGACCAAATCTTAGCCCACCTGCATTCTGCTATACAGTGGTACCTCGGGTTACAGACGCTTCAGGTCACAGACTCCGCTAACCCAGAAATAATACCTCGGGTTAACAACTTTGTTTCAGGATGAGAACAGAAATTGTGCGGTGGAGGCGCGGTGGCAGCTGGAGGCCCCATTAGCTAAAGTGGTACCTCAGGTTAAGAACAGTTTCAGGTTAAGAACAGACCTCCAGAACGAATTAAGTTCTTAACCCGAGGTACCACTGTACCAGAATGCACTTCTGTCTGCAGTGTGGATGAAGCCACTGGGCAGTTTTGTGGGGTACCCATTCCCCACACTTCTTCCCCCCTCTCCCCAGCCTTGACTTTAGTAGTTTACAGACCAGTCTTGCTGCTTTCAAAAGCCTTCTCTTTTTTTTTTTACTGAAATATTTATTAAAATTTTTCACTTTCAGTACAAAAAAGTCAAAAAAGAAAAAAAGAAAAAAGAAAAAAAAATTAAAAACACATGAAATTTACAATTCCATATTTTCAGTACCATATTTCCCTGACTTCCCCACACCTCCCCTTCTTGTATTCCAATTCAAATTGTTAGTTCAACAAGTTCCTATCCCCAATTTTTAACCTTTTTATATTTAATTCATTTTTTTAAAAAAACCAATTTTAACTTATAGACATCGATATTTGTACCTCAATACACAAGCCTTTTTCTAAAGTCGACCCAAATTCCCTTCCACGAATTTCCCAATTTTCATATTAATAACCAAACAAAAAATAAAACAGATCATAATTGTACACCCTTTGGATTCTCAAACCCCACCACCCCCTTTCCCGGTTTCGATCCCCAACAAATATCCATCAGTCTTAATCCTCTATCAGCCTGGAGATCTCACATCCGAGGCTCTTAATTCTCTCTCAGTTCCTCTCTGCCGGTTTTTTTGATAGTCCTTAGTATTAAACACCAGATCTCGGAGCAGCTCTGTCCCGATAAGGTCCATGTTTCTTCCAGCCAGACCTCCATACTTAAAAGTAGGGTCCAAAAGTCCAATTATCACAAAAACTCCAGCTTCCACTTTAATCAGATTTGTAATCCATGGGTCTTCAGATCTCCACATAGGGAGATCTCTCCATTCTTTAGTCGCCAATTCAAACCAGATTTTCATCATCCAATACTTATTTTCCCTTGTGGTCATCCTGTCAGGCCTCTGGTTTGATTTCTTGTTTTCCTTTGTAAGTGTGATATCAGGCCTCTGGCTCTCCTTTGTCATTTGGAAAGTTACAGCTCCTCCTTCCTTCTCCTCAGAAACAACATATGTCTCTTTCTCCACACTTTCAAGATTCTCAAAATTCTCTTTTTGTCCAGCTGCATGGGCTTCCTGAGTCAAATTCTTATCAAATTCCGTAATGTTATTTACTGTTAAGTTCAAAGTTGTTACATTTGTAGCCAAAACATCAATTTGGCCTTGTAACTTTCCCAAGAGAACAAAGACTCTGTCCAGCCCAGCCTGAATTTTCCCTCCTCCAGCCATTCTTGTAGTGTCCCAAATCCCCCTCTAGAGGGATTTTGGTAACTTAATATTCTTTCCAGCTAAAATCCAAAAGTCAAGTTAATTTGTATCAGTTCTTACTTATTTTCAACAAAATATAGCCAAGTTGCAACAAATATATCCAGCAGAGACAGCAGAAACAAAGTTCTCTTTTTCCTTTTTGACAGCTAATTTTGACAGCTGTCAAACTCTTCTATATCTCCTCAGCAGGCTCTCTCGCGAATCACTCCCGGGTCCGGGGGGGGGGGTGGCACTTCAACTCTCAAAATTAGCTCTTATCCTCCAGTAAAATTACTTATACTTGTATTGCCAAATCATGAAATTAATATCTTTTATCCAATAAAGAAGAAGAAATTCTCTCGACCTTAGTTAACTAGTCCTTTCTTTAGATTTTTTACAAGACGGGGAGGCGGACTTCCTGTTTGCGCCTTCCCCGATCGTGCCAAATTCAAAAGAAAATTTCCTTAAAAAGTCCAATTTCCGTACTACTCACGGGTTGTTACTTTTAGAGTCCGATTGTTCACAAGAAAAAGTCAGCGCTCTCCGACCATGGCTCGCGGCTTCACTCCCCAGGAGGAGCAGTCGACTCTCGGCACCGCGCCACTCACCCCGTCCCCCGTTCCGAAGCCTTTAAAAAGGCTCCTTCGCAGGTCGGGGGGCGCAAATGGTGCCCGCCGAGTCACCAAGTTCACAGGCTTCCGCGCCTGTGATTTCTAAGGGTCCCCGCGTCGCCGCAGCGGCAAGACCCAACTCCTGTAGAGCCGATTCCCTCCGGAGCTCGGAGGGAATCCGCCATTAGCCTTTCGCGCTAACCCGGAAGTCCCAAAAGCCTTCTCACTTCCATTCTTTCTCCCCACAAGTAGCGGAGAGAAAGGCCCAGTGTTAAGGCACTTCTTTCTCCCTTTCCTAATTAGAAAAGTGTGTCTGTCAGCAGCAAGAGGGGAGCACTGCCCTCAAGATGCTGGCACCTGTTAGCATTCCTCTTCAAGATCTACCTTTTCAGCTTTCATGCCACACCGTGCGACCTTGCAGCTATTTTTATATCTGCGCGTTCTTCTTCTAGCAAAATGAAAATAGACACTGGTGGTGGCTTGCTCACCCATCCTGGGCCTTCAAGCCGGCATTCTGGAATGGGGTCAAGCATGGGCCAGACCTACAGAAACCTGCAGAGGCAGCTGCGACTCAGGCTTCTTGAGCTACAACTACCAAAGGGCTGCTTTCTTATCATCTTTGCTAAGCAGCATGGGCTGTTACTGCACGTAATGTGTGTCCCTCTCCTTCCTTTCCTCCGTTGTCGTTCTCCCCAGAGACTCCTTGCCTGATTTAGTCCTCCTGCAAGCTTTTATACACACACACAATCTTAGCTTCCACTGATGCGATTGCTCATATACAGCACTTGCAGCTGTGAAGGATTGGAAGAGCCCTTTTAACAGATCAGTAGTTAGTTATTCCCTTCTTTCTCCACCCTGCCTTCCAGTTAAAATCTGGGTACATTTTATTCTCATCCCCCAAATAGGGCTGAGCAATATATTGATGCATCGTTCGAAACCGGTTTGAAGTCCATATCATGCTATACATTTCATTCTTTTTGACCTGGCAATTATATTACAAATTGTGATGTGTGTTAGGGCTGGGCAATATATTGTCCAAAACACATTTGACATTCATGTCGTGATACCGGTTTCATAATTTTGTAACCTAGCAATATGAGGCGGGGAAAACTGAAGCCGGCCAATGCCTCTACATAGTGCTATCCTTATTTCAGACATCGTGATAAATCGGTATATCATGAAGTTTAGCTGTTGATTTATCATGATGTTGAAAACCAGATTATCGCCCAGCCCTACCCTCCATTAAAACAATGTAATCAAGGTCTATAATGCATGGTTTGAATCACTTAGGAAGCTGCTTTTATACTTGGTCAGACCAACGTGTCCACCTAGCTCAGTACTGCTGATCTCTCCACCTCACATCTTGCCCTACCTCAAGTCACCTGGAAGTGTGCATGCAAAGTGTGTGCTCTTCCCCTGAGCTAGAGCCATCCTCAAGGCACATGATGCCTCACTGAGCTAGTCACTACTAGGTTGCACTCACAACGTCCTTTCCAAGTAACAGATCTTGAACACACTCCCAAAATCTGGTTTCCTGAGGGAAGAGGTTACCTAAGAACAAAAGGTGAGGGACGTTGAAGCTGAGGCTAGATGAGGAAGGGTAAAAGTAAAGGATCCCTGGCAGTTAAGTTCAGTCGCAAACAACTCTGGGGTTGCGGCGCTCATCTTGCTTTACTGGCCGAGGGAGCCGACGTTTGTCCGCAGACAGTTTTTTCCGGGTCATGTGGCCAGCATGACTAAGCTGCTTCTGGTGAAACCAGAGCAGCACACGGAAATACCATTTACCTTCCCACCGGAGCGGTACCTCTTTATCTACTTGCAGTTTGACGTGCTTTCAAACTGCTAGGTGGGCAGGAGCTGGGACCGAGCAATGGGAGCTCGAACTGCCAACTTTCTGACTGGCAAGCCCAAGGCTCAGTGGTTTAGACCACAGCGCCACCTGCATCCCTTTGGAGGAGGAAGGGGTTCCTGAAACAATAGGCGGGCATGCTGAACCATCGGAGGTATATGATGCTACAAGTTTCCCGCCATAGGATGGACAGGGCAGTTTTAGGGAGCAAAGGAAAAGGGTTGTGAGCCGGTCTGAAGAGGCCTCCCAAGTCCAGGCTATACTTGGCCTTGAGTGCCAAGTGCAAAACAGCAGAGTGCAGAATCGTGGTGCAGGGAACCTGTCCTTAAGGGATGTAAACAACTGTTAAATTAGTTTGCCGGATCATTAGGAGGATGCTTTTGCTCTCTCGCCAGGGCTAATTATTACCAGGCAAATAGAAGTGCATGCTTGTGTGGGCAGAACACTTTGTGCTCCTGCTCCTCCTGGGTAGCAAGGTCAGGTTTGCCTCCTGTTAATAAGGACAGTCCGTGTACCTGAAGGTTTGCTTCCTCTGTGGTGGGGGCAGGAGCCCAACCCCCTCACACGGTGAAGCGAAAGCAGCCAAGGAGTTAATTGGTTTCAACAGGGGCACCTTCTTAAGGGATGCACCAACTATCTCCTTCTCCTCAATGGCTTTAATGTGGTTCATTGGTGTTGCCATCCACGTTTTTGTATGGGGAAGTTTTGGTCTGTATAGCTGTGGTTAATGAGCAGGATGTTTTAGATGAGGTGTCCTTGTACTTAGGTATTTTTATATATATATATATAATATTTTTTACTGAGTTTTCCACATATAATCACATTCTATTACATAATATAACCTGAAACATTGCTCAAACTGAGCATCGATCTTTCATCCTTCTTTCTGACTTCCGAACATAATTATTAAATTCTTAGCATTTCTATAGCCACTTTTTTTACCTTCTGAGTGTACTTAGGTATTTTTAAATTGTCTTTTTATTTTGGGGGCTCGAGGATCTGGCACTGGTGACACCCAAATATATAAATAACAGGCAGTGGCGTAGCGTGGGGGGTGCAGGGGGGGCCGGCCACACCGGGCGCAACATCTGGGGGTTAGGGTTAGGGGGCGCAAATCCACGGGTTAGGGGGCGCAAATTACTTGCCTTGCCCCGGGTGCTGACCACCCACGCTACGCCACTGATAACAGGCATTGCCTCGAGTGCTAGCAGAGCAGGGAGCTGGAGAACAAGTGGTACAGCCCAGATGTAGGATTACCACAATGATGGTGTTCTACCTCCACTGTTAAGAGACGTTATCCCTTTAAAATACCAGTTGCATGGAGTCTGCAGTGGCTCTCAGGTTCTGCTTGTGGAATTCTGTACACGTTCAGCTGGCCACTGTGAAATAGAAGATGCTGGACTAGATGGGCATTTTCTTTGGTCCAGCAAGGCTTTCCTTGTGTTATCTGTTGGTTGTGAGACGGCCAGTAAAGTAAACAAGTCCTTGTCAAAGGGTTAAACATAGGAGCCTACTCTTGCCCACCTTGGCTATTCCTCTGTTTGATGCTCCTGTTTTTCATTGATGGCTGTAGTATTTTGTGTAACAGCAGAATTCCATTTTTCTCGTGGCATTTCACAAACTTTTTAAGTGGGAAACCAATGTCGTCATCATGTGATGCTGGTATCGGGTCCTCCTGAACCTATCTTGCATTATTTCCAAGGAACGTCTTCCATATTTTGCATTTAAACAATAAACAGAGAAGCACCCAACTGCAAACATTTCACAGATACGTATTTCAGACACTGGACCACCCATTGCTCCTGCAACCAGTCCATTCTTGTAATGGGCCTGTGCTTAGTTACCCTCCACAAAATCAATTGGTAAAAGTGCTTACCGTTGGCTGTTGGTAAAAGTGCTTACTGTTGCTTAACCTACACTAATGAGCTCTGGGTGTTTTTCCTTTTAACTGCATGGCTTCTGCAACAGGAATACCTGTTAAAAGATGGCAGCCCTAACATCTTGCATGCCTCATCTGTTTCCAGGTGGTGCCAAGGCCTGTGATGGGAGCATTGGGAAGGAACAACGCCATCAGCCACCTCTCATTTTTAACTTACAGCATGACATCCAGGAGGCGGCACCACTGGACACTGAGACTGCGGAATACCATGCTGTCCTGCCAGTGGCGAACAAGGCTCTCCTGGACATTCTGTGGAATATTGCAACAGACAATGTCTCTACAGCGGACTACTCTCATGACCCAGCTGTGACACCCTGCTGCAACCCACAGCACTTGGTCTGCCGGTGCCAGTTGGCTTATTCCAACTCATCCCAGAGATGCTGAGCTGATACGGAAAGTGAAGCCTACAAGACTTAAGGTTAGAATAGCAAGGGAAACTTTGTTACATCCTAAACCATTCTGATAATTTTGGGTTGAAAGGTGGTATGTAAATATTTTGAATCAGACTAGATTTCTAACATGGCTTTAAGTCTTTATGCACACAAGCCAGGATCCCTAATTTTAGATCTGCTTTTTACAACTTTGGCACTACTGTAACCCAATACTTTGGGTTACAGACGCTTCAAGTTGCGCATTTTCGGGTTATGGACGCGCCGAAACTCGGAAGTACCGGAACGGGTTACTTCCAGGTTTTGGCTCTCGCACATATGCAGAAGCACTAAATCCTGCTATGCACAGAAGCGCCAAATTGCAACCTGCGCATGCGCAGATGCAGCACTGTGGGTTGCGAACGTTCCGCATGGATCACGTTCGCAACCCGAGCACCCACTGTATTGTTAGCCCTTGTTTATACTTTTGCTTTGTTCTGCTGCACGTTTGTATGTATATATGTATGTATGTTGTTGTTTTTTACTTTCGACTTTGACTGTAAAGTACCCAGAGAATTTGTTCTTATTATTTGCTTGATTGTTTCCTTACAATAACTGTATTTTGTTTAAACCAGCGCAATCCTATTGGTGGTGGTGTAGGTGGGACACAGAAGCATTCATGGTAGAGAACTATTGCCACATCCTCAGCCCTGCTGATTTAATGCGTAATACTTGAGGGATGCAGATGGCGCTGTGGGTTAAACCACAGAGCCTAGGACTTGCCGATCAGAAGGTCGGCAGTTCGAATCCCACAACGGGGTGAGCTCCCGTTGCTCAGTCCCGGCTCCTGCCAACCTAGCAGCTCGAAAGCACGTCAAAGTGCAAGTAAATAAATAGATACCACTTTGGCAGGAAGGTAAACAGCATTTCCGTGCGCTGCTCTGGTTCGCCAGAAGCGGCTTAGTCATGCTGGCCACATGACCCGGAAGCTGTACGCCGGCTCCCTCGGCCAATAAAGCGAGATGAGTGCCGCAACCCCAGAGTTGGTCATGACTGGACCTAATGGTCAGGGGCCCCTTTACCTTTACTACTTGAAGGAAAATGAACTATATGCCACCCTAAAGACTGGTGTAGTTCTTAGTGCTTTGGAGAAAAAAGGGGCTTCTGGGTCCAAGGCCCACCCCAACATGCGTCTCTCCCTGCAAAAATAAAACTTTCTGCAGGTGTACTTGGAGCTCCTCTGGGGATGCACATGCTATCCTGTTAGAAGAGCGGCGTATATGCAACTTTCTAGGGGACCCTCCCACCTATAAGACTGTAGGCTTATCGCTTTTTCTTTTTCTTTTTTTGTAAATGGGGACATTTCATCTCAGCAGTGGTGGCATTTAACTCCTTAAGCAATTACTACTCTCTGTAAAAGTCACCTCAATCCAGTGCTGGAAGCAGTTACACTTGAGTGGCAGCCACCCAAAATGGCAACATGTCTAGTTCGCCCCCTCCATCATGTCTGGCATCACTTACCTGTGACCTGATTATGCATTTCCCTGTCTCCATCTCTGCATCACAGACTGCCAGGGCTTGCTGCATCTTGACATCAGGATGAGACGAGTTAGTTGTGTAAGGTGTTACAAACGGGGAGACGAGAACCAGCCGCAAGGTTGTCATTTTTATTTTAAGTAGGAGCCATGGCCCAAGACATTTGATGGGGTCTTTAAAATAGGTCTTAGGCATATGGAGTCACTGCAAGATCGGGTAGAGCCAACTACAAGGATCTGAAAATCTAAAGAATTCTTATTTAAATAATAATAGTGACTCGGATCCTTACTATGCTATAGACATAATTACCGTATTTTTCTGTGAATAAGACACCCCCATGTATAAGACAACCTCTATTTTTTGAGCCCAAAAGTAAGAATTAATTCCAACATTCCGTGTATAAGACGACCCCCAATTTTAAACTTTAAAAATTTGGGGGAAAATATAGTCTCATACACAGAAAAATACATTGTATCTCTTTCTTTGCAGGCAGGATGGTCCACAACATACGAAGGAAAATAAGGGAGGCAATTCTCATTGTGGATCTCCAGACACAATTCTCTGAAAATAGCAACTGAGGCATGGTGTACAGTAGAAAGAAAAAGGGATTCTATTTGCAAGCAGATGCAGCAGTTCCACTGGTAAAACTTAATCAAGGCTGACATCTTTAGGGCTCCGTTCAAAACAACAAGACAGAACGCAAGGCGACAGCTGCTGCTGCTGACACGATGGTGACTTTATTAACAGGTATTTAAACTGAGTGCCAACACAGTAAGTTGGAGTTCTCTTTTTTTTTCCTGTCTCCCTAATAGGTCACTGCAAAAATATTATGCCTGGGTAAAATATTATGTATATATACTGTACAAAGGACATAGATCAATAGACTTCTGTTAAGTACATTTATACACGACATAAATTAGAAAAGGGCAGGCATGTGTATAAAATTCAGGTTCTTTTGTGGGGGGGGTTACATTTACACTCGAGTATAGAGCAATGTGCATATACAGTACATTGATACCAAACCCACGCAGCACTTTTAAGAGAATACACACAAAGGGCCAGAAAGGGTTGGGCTAAGAAGAAACATACTGTGTTAAAAGCACTGGAGCACCTCTGGCTTCCCCCCTCACTTGTGGGATCTTCCACTTTCCCATTTTTTGTTTCTCCAAACTACCTCCCATCCGTCGCTCCGTGCTCTGCTGTTTGCCACTCCTCATGACCTCTTGTTCGTCTGGCTTCCACGGCACAAGTTTATCTACCAAAATCAAAACAGAAGGGCCTTACTTTTCCCAGCAGCGTGCCGTTGAGCAGGGAGTGTGCTGTAGCCGGACTTTGCGAACATGCAGAGGAAGCAGCAGGGAGGCAGCTTGCCATGCAACTGTTTTGCTTTCCGCAAAATCTGTGGGTCACTTAGGTTTTCTGTGTGCCCTTAATTCAAAAGAATCATCTGGGCTGGGAACGGACCCCAATGCCCATCTTAGGGGGAACTGAAGACTGAGAATTGTGTTTTCTGCTTTAAACAATGAACCCTTGTCTTGGTTGTAAACACAGCATGTGCTGGGTCACCTGATACATCGTGGTTCCCCAGCCACCACCAGCACAGCGCACCTCCTGTCTCCCCTGTGCTGTGCTAGCAGCAACCAGGGAGCCACAGTGAATCAGCAGCTGAAATTGTCTGCAAAGGGCAAAGGCGTCTGGGCGGGCTGTGTCTTTCCTCGTGGGGTCCTTGGTCGCTCTGGGAGGAAAGAGTCAGGCTGCCCAACTGGATGAAGGCAAAGGCAGACAGATTCACAGAGCCTGGACATGCTTCTCAGGCTCTGTGTGCTTGGTTGCTGCCTGCCTGCCTTCGCCCAGGAAGGTGGGCTGTGTCTTTCATCCCAGAGCGACCAACCACCCCAAGAAGAAAGACGCAGCTTGCCCACTCGGGCAAAGCAGGCCGGCGCCTTTGAGCTTGCTCATGTGAGCTGGAAGGGAAGGGTTTGATCAGCTGCAGGGTGGGTGGGAAGCTGCCCACCCCATAGCTGATCAAACCCTCCTACTGCTCTTGCTTGCAGAAGCCACAGCAGTATGGGGTTGGGCGATGTATCTCTACTGCTTCTTCCTCCCCACTTAGGGGAGAAAGCAGCAGCTGATATACATTTCAGCCATTGTGATATATCAGCATATGCTGACATTTAGCTGCTGATACCTGGTTTTCAACACTGCAATGTATCGCCCAACCCTAACAATAGCTGGAGTTCCTTGTGCTCCTGTATGGAAATTGCTCTTCCACGAGCATAAGTGATGCTGCTGGCGCACGGCAATCATGTTTTTAGTGGCACTTGATCCCAAGCTGCTTGGATTCCACAGGCATACCCATCCACAGCTTCACATACAATGATGCTTTCCACATGAAGAGCATCTTAAAGTAGGAGAAAGTATGCACACCATCGTCACCTGCAACGCATGCAGAACACTCATTTCACATTGTGGCAGTTACATTTTTACGCTTGCCTGGACAAGAGAGCTTGTAGTCTTGGTGCTGTAAATTAGATCTCCTAGCTTTCCCCTCCTAGCTCTCCCCTCTACCTCCTGTAAGTAATATGGAGGAATGGTAGTGGAATGCCCAATTTAGCGATGTGAAGGTTGCAATACGACCCAGACATCGGAAAAAACTTCTAGCACTTGGGTCTGGTGTGGCTAGTCCACTTTGTCCAAATTGGAAGGGGGCTAATTTAGCAGTTTCTGATGTGTGTAGATACTTCCTCCTGTGCAGAAGACAGTGTAGACATACCCTTTGAAAAACCTCTTTTTATGCCAGTATATTAGCAATTCAAGGTACCGTCCTTGCCAAGGAGGGCCACCCTTACAAGCCATGGACTAGAATGGACCTACCCTCTATGTCAGACATAGAGCTTCAAAATCAGAAAGGGAGGTCCAGTGTGGAGCTTCCCTTCCCACCTCTGCTAGCTCCAAAAAGGGCCGGTCCAACTGACCTTAAAAGTACTGTCAGAAGGGCCAGAAAAAAAGAGGGTATGCTGGGAAGTGGCTTGGACATCCCCCATACTAGAGAATTATTCAGTCAAGCTCCTGAAACAGAGATCACTAAAGCTCTACCTCCCCTCCCACTGTTTCTAATGGGATGATAAAACAGATGGATATGTATGTCCATTACACACAGACCCCCTGGAAAAATGACATCCTGCCCTGCCAGCTTGAGCCCAGCAGTCAAACTGCCCCCATCCCCACCTGCACTGTTAAGAAACCAAATGCTTGCTACAATATCCATGGAGAGGCAATTTCCCTATGAATAAGGCACATCATCACACCAAGAGTTTCACAGAGCACTGAGGAAGATTCCTAAAGTAATATGGCAAGTGGAAACCCCCATAACAACCTGGGAGGTTGGTACAAAGGAGAGAAAAATAATCCCAAGTTTCTGATCCTAGAGAGATGACGAAATACTAAGAGATCACCATCCACCCTCCTCTATTAAGGCAGCCAAAGGTAAAAAGAAACAACTCTTAAGTGCAGTAGCTTCTCAAACAGGATGCTGAGCGCAGCACACAGCCGAGTTGTGACCAAACCCCAGAAGGTCAATAATCGTACATATGCATGCACGACTAACACAACCATTAATCCAAATTGCCAACACTTTACACTTTTAAAATAGAACACTCGTCTTTGTGGGTTGGATACTGCCTAAGTGTTCATGGCCATATGCGGAGGGAACAGTTTAATTATTGCAAAAACAAACAAACCCAAAAGCTCCTACGGTGGCCTAGCAAGCAGGGAACATTGTGATTGCTCAGCCTTGGCTTTTTCACCAGCCCACACAACTAGTAGCAAATGTCAAAACTAACCCCGTTACATCAGAGGTGCAATGTGCCACTTGCCTGGCTGTCTATGGCAAGTAATACCCCCAGCTCCATCCTGTCTCTCACACCTACCATGGCATTCCTCCCCCCTCAGACACAAAGAGAAGATGAGGCAGCCTTGAAGGTTAGGGGAGAGCGAGCTTGCAGGTGCCATACATAACAGGTGGCTGATGTGTGACTCTTCCAGTGTTGCTGGACTCCCATCAGCCCCGGGCAACATGGTCAGAAGTCGGGGATTGTGGGAGTTGTAGTTCCACAACATCTGGAAGGCTTCCCTAGCCCTAGACCAAGTTAGTCCTCTTCCAGCCTCTAAACAACAGCGTAAGGCTATCTGAGACGGTTCCTCTCACCTTAAACAGCCCGGGGCAAGAGTTTTGGCAGCGGCAGGTAAGGGGAAGCAGAAGGCGTGAGAAGCAGCAACAGGAGCAAGGCAGACAAGCGGTTGGGCAGGTAGATGCTTAGCTCTGCAATAATGCTTGGATCACTTGATGCTGTTAAGACACAGCATGGAAGTCGCTTCCCCATGACTCAATACAAGACCATGCAAGAGGGATGGGACCCTTTAGAAGGAACATAATACATCGCTTGTTACTTCTTAGAAAATAAATAGCATTGATTAAAGAGACACTGGGAGGTAGCAGACTTCTATTACAGAGAGGGGAGAAAGATAGCGGGAACACAAATAATTGTCCTTAAGTTCTCCAGTTTCCAACCTTCCTTGCTAAAGACAGGTTTGGTCTGTGTATGCAGCAGTAAGTAGGCTTGGGCTGCTGATCACTTTCTCTTTTTTCTCTCCCGCCACAGGCTAGTCCTACCTCAAGAGCCCAGTGATGGAAGAGCAGCTCCATCACTAGCACGACTGCTGCCCGGTCAGCACTTGCTCACTGCACCTGCCCATTTCCCCTTAAGTAATGCTTCTACCTGCACTACCATTTTATACTGCTGCCTGCCCTGCAGGTCTTTTCCTCCACCCAGCCCAACATGCAAATAGCAAAGCTGGGGGGCTGAGCATCTTGCTGGTATGGCAAAGCTACCAGCAATAGGACTGGGTTGGGAAGGAATGGGGGCACGGGCTGCAGTTGCCCAGAACCCACAAAAGCCAAAGCCACGAGTCAGTTTTATCATTTTCGTTTTGGTCACTTAATCCAAGCACACATTCAAAGGACCAAACAGATGCCCTTAAACATGCCTCTTTCTGACATTTGAAGGATTCCTCCCACCTCTTCCATCTCGGAGGCGTTGCTGAAGCTGTGAATGCAGAAATGCAGACTTGAACTCTGAGCGTGCCCTCCTCTTGGGAAGACAAGAGGGTTTGGGTGGGAATCAATTAAATGGTCTGGAAGCATCTGCAGCTGTAGCACTGCTGAACCTCCGCAGGAATGGACCTGCTCAGTCAGTTCCCTGGGCCTGGGACACCAATGCAACAGTAGGATATCAGGATTATAAATAAGATTCTGTTCCCAAGCCCCTCTCCCAGAACAGTGGGAGTTTATCTACCCATTTGTAAGAGCATAACTGATTTAGTTGCCGCGGGCTACAGAAAGGAGAGGAAGGGACAGCCCTTCTGGAAGAAGAGGTTAAACGCTTTCTTCGCAGCATGAGGCCCCATAGTGCTCTCTTAAGTACTCCTAATGCTCACAGGTGGAAACTCATTTTCATCATCCAGACACACTGGCCCAGTGGCGAATTCGTGCTCCGGTATAACCTCTCCTCGAAGGGCTCCTCCATCTTCTGAGTAACCTATTTAAGGAGGAACAAAATACTGGAAATAAGTACAGCTGAAAAGCCCAAAGGCTGGGCAGACAGGGGCGGCATTTGGTGACTTTTTACTGAGTGCTTTCCCCCCTCCTTCTGCAAGGTTTGGCAAAACACAGAGAAGTGAAGGGACTTGTGAGAGCTGCACCAATACTGCAATTGCCAGACTGTGGTGGGGAGAAGTTTCCATTCTAATGAAAGCCTCAGGCTTTCCACTGTGAATCAGACATGCAGAGTTTTGATTCATGTGGGATCTTCAATAAGCATTAGTGGCGCCCAAGGCTTTTCATAAAGGACGGACAGAAACACATTCTAACTTGTTTGCACAGACAGGATAGAGGAAAGAGTCTTACTTAGGGGAGAGGAGAGTAGTCAAGCGAGTCGGTTCAGATTTCTAGTGGCTTTGCTTGGGATGACATGAGCAAAGCGCATCACCAACATGCAAGCAAGGGAGTCTGCGTTGTCTATTAGACAGCACAATGGGTATGTTTCCTATAATTACATTTACTTTGCAGTTATAAGCAACACAGAGCAAAACAAGATGTCCAGAAGACATTTGTTGCTGTTTCTCTGCATTACAAAAATAAAGGAGAGGTAAAGATTTGCATCAGGGTGATCTATTCTTTTTTTTGCTTTATGGTTGCTGAGATTCTTGGGAAGTTGAATTCTGTGCGCATTATCAGACTTTATTCTTCTTCTAAACTTCTACATAATGCACCCAGCCTTGATGGTTTTATATCATACAACACGTGTGGCTTGGCCTGGCAACGCTGGCCACGTAGATTTATGTTGTGACAAAGAGCAAAGGGTGCTGAGCTGCTTCAGTTTCTTTTGTTTGGTTCTGAGGCAATGTGAAATTAAAAGCGTGAGGAAACACCTGGCCTTCTGCCTATGGCCAGACCCCTTCTCCCAGGTACAGGGCATCTGAAGAGGTGACAGATAAGAAAAAGAACCTTGTTTTCCTAAGAACATCAAGGGGGATGTATAGATACGTCATTATCTGGGGATACTTAGCCATGAACAGTTCTGGTCTGGCTAAACCAAGAGCCTGAAGATCTTGAATGACAACCTGACACTCACCTGGCACCATCGAAGGTGAAGGCACCGAACTCTGCCGGGCTACCGTTGCAGCATAAGTCTGAGGTACTGGGGGGCGGAGATCGTTTTCTTTGTTCTCTTCTGCCTTTCCCAGGTCAAGCAAGCTGATTGTATGTTGAGGCAGGGAAAAAAGAGAATAAAATTAGTTACTACCTCCCAAGCTACCCAGTAACATCAACAATGCATGTCCATATTTCACTGTGATGGGTAGCAAAGTATAAGCTGGACGGCTGGTGCATGTGTGTCTTGTGCCGTGGTCTCATCCATCTCTGACCCATATGTTGCATTGGTTTCCCAACACAAATGCACAACGGCAAAACCTCTATGCAGATGTAGGCAGCACAACCTCTCCAAAAAGGACTACGTTGGCATTTGGAAGAAAGGGAGGAGAGTGCTGGGACGCAGGTGTAATGTTGCTGTGGAGGTGGGGAAAGGGACCTCAGACCACACCAGATCCTTCAGACCCCTTTTCTTCAGTAGCGCAGCAGGTAAGGGAAATAGTCTCCCGTGCACTGTTATCCTAATCTTGCACCACCGCCCTTTCAACTATCCGTCTCCTTTTCCCCATCTTTGCTCAAGCCACTTATCCAAATTTGTAGACATACATATGCATACCCATATGCATGCAACACAGTTATGCAGGACCTCAAAGCAAGCCCGATTGCCTTTCCATCACCACCGAGCAACCACAGTGTCGTCCCACACTTCCCCCTTACAGAAAAGACGGCAGGGCTCTCATTTAACATAAGCAGCCCACCTAGTCCAGTAGCCTGCTCTCACAGTGGCCAACAAGCAGGATCTGAGCGCAATTTCCAGCAACTGGCATTCAGAAGTATAGTATCTCTGACAGTTCTTTAGACATTAAGCGATACCCCTATTTAAACAACAACAACTATCATATTAAAGCGTATCCCTTATGGCAGTAATCGTACTCCACCACAGAAGTTCATGGCGGCCCTCTGCTACTGGGTTCACCCGCTCATTGCAGATTTTCATTCACAGAATAGACCAGTTGCAAGCAAGCCCCCCACCCCACCACCAGCTGCTTGTGGGCACCTCCTGCAAGTCCCTGGTGCCACCCAGTCCTCTTGCCCTTGCCAGCCCAAAGGGCTGGGCAGTAGCACGCACAGACGTTACACTCCACCAGGCTACATACAAGTGCTCACTTCTCTCTTTGCAAAGAGACGGGCAGTCATTCTGCTTCTTACGCTAGTCGGCAAGGATGGGCTTGTAGAGAAATTCCACTGCAGCTGTCCAGATGAGGAGGAGGACACAGCCATGATTCTGAGCCACAGGCAACACCCAAGAAAAAAACCCTCACTTGAGGTGACCTAAGTTTTATGGGTGACCAGAACACACACAGGCTCCAGGCCAAGACACAAGAGTGCTGGCGATGCCTGAATGAGATGGGCGGCCCAGGGTAGCGGGCCTTTTAGTCACAGCCTCTGCATCTGAA
Organism: Podarcis filfolensis; assembly: GCF_964270895.1. Classification (NCBI taxonomy): domain Eukaryota; kingdom Metazoa; phylum Chordata; class Lepidosauria; order Squamata; family Lacertidae; genus Podarcis; species Podarcis filfolensis. The sequence continues at coordinate 100,382,865 of NC_139605.1, read as the reverse complement.
GCATGCTGGTGTGTGAGCTGAATAGCACTTCAAAAGCTGACAGCCAAATTAATACCTAGGTGGGTGTTTAGATCCAACTACAAAGGCCTGGCATTATCTACACCCTGACGAGGGAAACACCTTCACTGTCATCTTTAGCTATTTCCAGTGCAAATATAAGCACCTCAAACTAGGAATAAAACCTACACGTTCCCTTGTGGCTCAGTGACTCGGGCTGTGTTACTTGCCCTCCAAATCTTATCTTTCCGGAATATCTATAAACTGCATAACATCAAGTACCACAGTAATGTACAAAAACAACCCACAACACCTGAAACAGTTCTCTAAAAAGCAATCAGAGGCTGCTCATGCATCACCTCATCCTTTTGGGAAAACCATATGGCAGAGGCAGCCAATGCATTCATCCTCAAATGCTGTTGGACTACAACTCCCATTTTCCCAGCAGGCTGGTGGGGCTGATGGGAGCTGAAGTCCAACAGCTGCCGGAGGGCACCAGGTTGGCTACCACTGCCATAAGGACTTCCATCTCTTTGCCACAGAGCAAACCTCCCTCCAGTTATGTGTCTGCTTGCCTCCAAGAACCTTTGAAGTGTTGCATTATTACTCTTCCCTTCCAACAAGGGAGCTTAGTTCTTCTCACATATCTGTTTTGCTACATCAATTCCACATGTGACATGCATCCTTGTTGATTCATCCTACTCCCCAGGTCTGCACAATCTGGTTGGGGCTTTTATGTGCAGACAATTCTGTCTTTCTGAGATAAAATGGCCTTCAGATTTTGTGCTTCAGGCCAAACCGTCTGATGGTTTTCACCCAAGAGGTCCTTGTCCATCTGGTGTAATTTTGTGAGATGCTCCCCTTGGCGGCGGGGGTGGGGGGAGAAGACGCCTACCTACAGAAAACTAGTATATACAGCCAGAGTGCGGGTGCCTGCCCTGATTAATCAATCAGGAGACATTTGCGATTTCTGCTAGAAGGTGGGGCAGCTTTGGAATACCTCACATAGTTCAGGAAGTCATGCATATAATTTTAACCACCAACGAATTAAAGCACTACAGGGCATGATTTTATTATAGCCTGTGGCTTCCCTTTGTATACGCTAAACCACCTCCAGACATTTCCCCTTGCAGTGCTCAAACAGCTCAGCTGTATCATTTACCTGTGTTTCTTGATTAGAACACACTCTCCTCCATCTTGAGGGTCCAGGTTGTAGAGGTAAAGGTGTCCGTCGGACGTCGTAACCAAGAGCCGAGGCAACTTCTGGATTCTAACAAGAAATGTGCAAGAGGAGAGTTGAAAGGAACTCACAAAAGGTCTCTCCATCCATTTGCCTGCCCTAGGCTGGCCAGGACATCAGGTGGCATTTAGGTGTGAATTTTACCTGTTCCTGGATGAGTAAGTTCTCCTCTTGTGCAATTACTCTATTTTCTCATTAAGCAGAGGAAAAATGGATACACACACACCACACCCTGATGGTACAAATGTACAGATGCCTTGTTCTGCTTAACACATCAGTGGAGATGCCTTCTCCTACACGAGACCTTCCCAAATTCAGTCACTATGAGCACCACCACCACCACCACCACTGTGAGCCTTCACAACTTGGAAAAGGGCAAAAAATAATAATTCCTTCCATCAATCCGATTCCTGCCAAGCAGAGGTAGTCAACGTGATGCTCTACAAGTCCAATCAGCCCCAGCCAGCATGGCCAACCGTCAGGACTAATGGGAGTTGTAGTCCATAGAACATCATATTTACTACTCCTGGGCCAAAGACATCCTCAGCCTATCTTCTGGTAGGCAGAAAGCCCCTAAAGAGACCATTGCAATCTACTCCCTTTCAGACCTGGGGCACAAAACAGATTAAAATTCAGAACTGCCTGTATTGTGCACCCAGCAGCTTCCCTGGAGCAGATGCAGATGGCAGTGGTCCAGTGCAGAAGAAGCAAGATACAGAACATTTCCACACGTCGCATCTTGCCACGCAGTCAATACATTTCTAACAAACTTCCAGCTTGCCTCAACTCAGGGTGTGTGTGTGCATGCGCGCATATATATATGCTGCTCTGAGAGATGCCTATGTATATATACACAGAAGGAGCTGCTGCTCGGTTGCTATAGCCACAGCTTACGTACGTGGAGAGCACACAGATGTTCCTTTGTCCGGAGAAGTTCAAGCGCACAGTGGCAAAGGCCCGGTCCTGGCTCATCATGCCTGACACTTGAGAAGGGAGGTAGTTGGTGGCGGCCATGAACATCTTGCCCATGTAGCCGCTCCAGGACGGGGGTTCTTCCGGCCGGCTAAGAGAAACAAAGCAGCAGGCACTGAGATTCTTAGTCTAGTATCTAGACCAGGCAGCATCAATGCAATAGTGTGGTCCTAAACCCCTCAAGGCTACATACATGCAACTTCCCTGGCTCCTATTCATCCTTTGCTAATTCTTCTTTTCCCCCTTGGGAGTTTCCCTCAGTGTCAGCATTTTAAGAGTATAAGAACCTTGGGGCATACACGAATCTACAACTTATTAAAGTGCAACGTGGCACGATATAATTGCCAATAAAGTCAAACCTGAAATCTACATGCAAGTTAAAATTGTATCAGCTGTCCAACTTTGTGTGAAGTTTCGTCATATATAATGCCGGCACAGCTGTGCTTGCTTGAGCTAACTTGCCTGCTCCAACAAGAACGAGTATATTTAGGCAACAATGCTATAAGCCACTGTGTGTCCCAATGATAACTGGGCAAAACACTCCTATGCTGGGAAGTGAATGCAGTGATCTGTTAAGATACAGCCTGTACAATTAAACCCCATTTCACAGAAAGCCATTATGAATGTACCTTCTTACCCAAACACTAATGAATAGCTAAAAACAAGTCTGTGCTAAGCAAAGGGTTGTGTTCCAACTTTAAATCTACCACGGGAAGCAGTTATCAGTGACAGCCGATCATTTCTCAGGGCTTCTGCGTACATTATCTATTTTCAACATTTATCCTGGATAATGTGCATTATGTTAAAGAGGCTCAGTTCCACCCAAGCCAATTCCAGTTTTCCTCCCTAGTAATCTTTGGCCTAGCCTCCCCCAACCTAGCGCCCTCTGATGACCTTGCACTCCATTCCCATCAGCCTCAGTCAGCATGGCCAATGGTCAGGAATTATGGGAGCTGTAGTTCAAAATGTGTGGAGGACACCAGCACTGTGGATGGCTACTTTAATAGTCATTGCTTCAAAACAGACTTGAAGTTATCCAGAGACAAAGATGGCAGCTATCTTTTTCACAGATACCAAAACTGCACCCAGGCTACCATTGGGTGATGCACAATGTCCATATACAGCCAAAGATAGCTGCCCCTGCTACAAACAGCAATTCTTGAACTGAAGTTACTGGTTTTGCAGACACTTGGCCCAGAAACAACTGAAGGCAGAAACAGGCGCAAGCCCTTTGCAGACTTGTGCTGGTCACAGAGCTGCAACGACATTGCCTCTCTCCAACAAATGTCTGGAATAAATATTGTGGCCTGGAAGCTGGACCTTGGGCTGGATGCTCGAGCAGTTTCCTGGGTCTAGCACACCCCAGATCCACCTTCACCCTCAATTCTGGTCCCAGGCTCCTTCAGTTCTGCTCTTCCTGGCTCCTGGAGTGCTGCCACAACAATCAAGGCATGCTCTTGATTCCTGTCTCCTGTCCTAACAATCCCATTTCTCAGCCACAGGTTCATCCCACTGTGTGGCATCACAACTTTGTCTAAACAACATGGGCCCATTTAAAAAAAGAAAGACAACAACCAGTAACTTGATGGAAATGACAAGTATGTGCTGAAATCGCATACCCTGGGGCCAACTGACAGTGATGGCTTGGATATGCATGAGCCACGTTTTCCCATTCTTCCCATAGCTTTGCTGGGCCAGGGCTGAATCTCACTGCAGCTAAGACTCCCCACAGCCCACGCGGCACTGTTTGGATACCCACCTGTCTGTGAGATGTTCCAGCTTAAAGATGTGAACGGTCTCGGTGTTGCTTGACGCACACAAGAATTGCGAGTCCATACTGAACACCAGGGAGCTGATGTTCACGTACCTAAGCCCAAGGGAAGGAAAGAGGATTGCTGCAGCTGACACAAAAACAAAAAGGAGGTCAGGCCGTGCTAGGCCGTGGCCAAAATAAGCAGATCTGAGAGATCTGCAGGGTGGAGGTAGTGGTGGAAATGAACGTGATATGATCAAATCATATCCTGCTGCTGGTCTGTGTGTCCTACAGCTAGGGATCCAACAATGAGTGAATGTGGTGTAGCACTGGAAAAGAGAATGGGCTGTAGCCCTCATTTCAAAATCTCAGCTCAGCCATTAATTCATTTACTGTAAGCCACAATGCCTCAGCCCCTGCAAACCTGCTACATGGGGATAATACTGCGTATTATTCTGGCTCCTGTACTAGGTTTTCAAATAGCCTCTGACCATCGGCACACCTTGCAAGAATGGACCGGTGTTTTAAAAAGCACAGTGGGGGAAAAAGATCCCTAAAGTTCTTCACCCTATTTTATACCTCTCCTGTACTTGCGTCCCTAAGCAGCGATTTTCCCACAGTTACGCCCAATGAAGGCACTCGCTGTGTACCAGTGAAAACCTCAATGGTACTGGACCAGCCAGGCGTGATACCAGAAACTCCCACACCAATCATACTGTTTCTCAAGTGTGTTGCGTTCAATGGCTGTGAAAGCAAGGAAAAGCAGCAGGCCCTCCCATGTGTTTTGGAGAGTGTTCCCGAAACATTTCCTAGGTAAGGACCCTCCTAGGTAGCAGGACGTGCATTTCATATGGGGTCAAAAAAGAAGAAGAAAAAGAGCCACTGATGAGTGTAGCACTGACCTCTTCATTCCTCTTCTGAATTCATAGACCTTTTGCCCCTCAGGGATGGAAAACACCCGAATGACGGTCCCCTGAAGGAAAACAGGTAAGGCATGAAAGTCACATAGCCATCAGGTTGCAAGGACCAGCTGCCTTCACGGAAGAGATGCTACAGTTATTCCGGCATGGACATTTGGTACATGTACACACACACACACGAGAATAAATTAAGTATTTCCTAGCACTCACAAACAAGGGACGCGAGTGGCGCTGTGGGTTAAACCACAGAGCCTAGGACTTGCCGATCAGAAGGTCGGCGGTTCAAATCCCCGCGACGGGGTGAGCTCCCGTTGCTCGGTCCCTGCTCCTGCCAACCTAGCAGTTCGAAAGCACGTCAAAGTGCAAGTAGATAAATAGGTACCACTCCAGCGGGAAGGTAAACGGCATTTCCGTGTGCTGCTCTGGTTCGCCAGAAGCGGCTTAGTCATGCTGGCCACATGACCCGGAAGCTGTACGCCGGCTCCCTCGGCCAATAAAGCGAGATGAGCGCCGCAACCCCAGAGTCGGTCACGACTGGACCTAATGGTCAGGGATCCCTTTACCTTTACCTAGCACTCACAAACAGTATTAGGATAGGTACTGTGATCCTAAGAAAGACTACATAGAAGCCACTTTCATTGGAACTTACAACTAAGGCTGAAGTTCTAAGCACAAATGACTTAGCAGCAAGCACCACTGACCTCAGCAGGATTTACATCCGAGTAAACATACTTTGGATTATTTTACAAGTTTGCTTAAATTTTGGGGCTTACACCTCAATTATGACCTAGAAGCAAGCCCCACTGATTTCAGTGGAACTTACTTGAAAGCAAGCAGGCTTAGTCTGCAGCAGTTTCTAGGAACAGTACTCAATGCCAGTTCTTCTGGTACATGTAGCCACATGCAAGATGGTTACTCCTTTGCCAGCTTTCTCTTTAAATTAGTATTTTAACGCCAATGGCTCCTCCTCAAAACGGACTTATAAAACATGCAAACTTTTGAATACATTTCTCTGTGCTGACGACAAGGCAAGCGGGCATAAGCTTAAAATGGAAGAGGAAAAAAAACCCTAAGTGAAATACCAGAAACTTTTGCCTAGGGTGAGTAACTAATTTGCCAAAGGATTCAAATGGTAAACACAACACTCGTTTTTGCTCCTCAGGGAAAACACAAGTGCCAATTGTAATTCTCCCCAGTGGTAGACATTTTGCTCACTTACCTTTTCAGAAGCACTTGCTAGTTTTGACCCTGTGGAGTTGAAGGCCAGGGCAGCGAGGGGCCCATCGTGGGCAGAAATTGAACAGACGTCTCTCTGTTAATGGGAAGGTAAACAGTTTAAGTGTGAGCCAAAAAAAAAAGGCCTGGGAGAAGGGTAGGATTTCCAGTTTTTCTTCAAAAATGTGTAGACAGATTAGTAGTGTTGTAAGCAAAAGTATTTTATTAATTGCATTAATTGCATAATTTATTGCATTTATATCCCCATCTTCCCTCCCAAGGAGCTCAATGTTGCCTATTTGGTTCTCCCCCTCCTCAATTCATCCCTACAACAGCCCTGTGAGGTAGGCTAGCCTAAGAGCCGGTGATTGACGGAAGGTTACCCAATGAGCATCAGCTCCATGCTCCTTCCTTAGCTATGGCAAAATTAAGGCTTCATTGGCTAAGGGCGCAGAATGCCCCCAATGATAGCACTTGAATAGTCAAGGCACAGAGAATCAGGGTTCTCCCTGACAAGCTGCTTGTTGAGCTTTCATCCGTATGTGTTTGCATGGAGGTCAGATGGCGTTGCATCAAAGCAAGCGTCACACCTATCTCCCCATCACTTTCCTTACTGCAAAAAGTCCAGACTTTGGCGGAAGTGGGTTCGTTGCGCAAGAACTCCCAGTCGACTACAGCTGTGTGACCTGGATTTGCTGGGATGAGACTCAACCCCACCTGAGAATGGCATCAGTCTGGCAGCGCCCTCCGAGACTTCAGTCTCCCTTGTTTTATTTTTACTTCAATTATGCACATACATGCAGCTCTGATGAGCTCAGTACCAGAACATCTACTCTGCATGCAGAAGGTCACAGGTTCAACCACAGGCATTGTTCAACCACCAGAATCACCAAGAAAAGCTGGCCGAGGGCCCCATCTGAAATGCTACGAAGGCACTGCCTTGGAACCAGTCAGACGTTTGTACATGAAAAACAGTGGGCAATTATTGATTGATAACTAAGGATTTATGAGGGCTGACAAAGTGAAGAGTAACTCTTATTGGTATTTGGGAGTATGCTGTAGTTAAGTAAAGGTCTAGCAGGAAGTGAAAAAGAGCAGCCACGGGGAAATGAAGAGGAGGGGGAAAATGCTACAATATGTTAGATTTTTTAAATGGAGGGAGGGAAGGATACCAAAGAAGAAGGAATGGCATACAAAATTGATGGAATATGTAGAAACGGCAAGCCTAATCAGCAGAAGAAGAGATCAGGAAGAAAGAGAATTTAAGGAAGACTGGAAACTGTTTGTAGAATATTTGAAGAATCACTGTAAACAAATTAAAACGTTAGCAGGATTAGAGTAAATCTAGCAGTATAAATTAAGCTGAGATAAAATGGGAAAGAAATAATACGGAGTAACTAGAATACGCAGCAGCAGAGGATAACTAGAACAAACCATGAAAAGGGGGAGGGGAAGTCAATGATTAATGCAGTTTTTTTGGTGAATTTGAAAAATTTGTAAAAGTGAAAATTACAAATGAATTTCAAAATAAAAACATACGGTTTTTTAAAATGCAATTTGGAAATACTTGTAACATTGAGCGGCAAATAAGGGTGGGACAGGAAGTCAACTTTTAAATCTGAATTAATTTGATGTTAATTTAAACTGAAAAGGAAAAAAATGGCAAAAAAGGGAAGACACTGCCAGCTATTGCAGACAAGCCTGAGCTACACAAACCCTTGGTCTGACTTGGTATAAGGTAGGTTTCCCATGCTCCAGGAGCCTGATTTAAAAGAATATTTAGGGCCTGTTGAAGTGAAACAGTTCCAGAGAATATGGGCCCCCAGAGCTCAGACTGCGAGATTCCTTTCTACCTACCAAATTATTTCCGTCGTACAGCACAATCTCGCCGACGGTCGTGCTGCCGGGGTATGCCAAGTAGGAATTGGAATGGTTAATAGAAAGTGCACACAAACCTAGAGGTGGAGGGAAACAAATTGCATTGTCAGGCAGAGATGCTGAGCTCATGGTATGGGCAGGGTGTTTTATGGACAGCGGCAGAAGGAGAGAGCTTCCTGCAGGGAAAAATGCAACTGGTTCCATTGCTGGCACTTCTAGATCAGGGGTCAGCAAACTTTTTCAGCAGGGGGCCTGTCTACTGTCCCTCAGACCGGGGGGGGGGGGCGGATTATATTTTGAAGAAGAAAAAAATGAACAAATTCCTATGCCTCACAAATAACCCAGAGGTGCATTTTAAATAAAAGGACACATTCTACTCATGTAAAAACATGCTGATTACCGGACCGCCCGCGGGCCGGATTTAGAAGGCGATTGGGCCAGATCCGGCCCCCGGGCCTTAGTTTGCCTACCCATGGCCTAGAACATGGGTAGGCAAACTAAGGCCCAAGGGCCGGATCTGGCCCGCAGACGGTCTGGGAATCAGCGTGTTTTTAGATGGGTAAAATGTGTGCTTTTCTTTAAAATGTATCGCTGGGTTATTTGTGGGGCATAGGAATTCGTTCATATATTTTTTTTCAAAATATAGTCTGGCCCCCCACAAGGTCTGAGGGACAGTGGACCGGCCCCCTGCTGAAAAAGTTTGCTGACCCCTGTTCTAGATGCAGGCTGAGGTGACTCCTCACCTGCAACAGGAAATCTCTCTGACTCTGGCGACACCTGCAGGCAAGCGAGGGCACAGCTCCATGCACAATACAAAAAGAATATTTTGTCAATAAAATAGCCCATTCTCAATCGCTCCCTGTCTTTTTTTTTTAAAACACAAACCAGCCCCTTGCTTCATATTATGCCCTTAAAAACGGCGCAGCCTTTCTGTTTTGGAGATCACCAGAGACATAGCCCCGGAATCCTTCAGAAAGCTGTTGGCAAGGGCGGTTTTCATGGTGTGGTGTGCAAAATGGGAAAACAATGAGTTCCTTTGGATGTCGAGGACAGGGAGAGCATTTGTTGCTGTGCAGGGAAGACGCAAGTGGTTTTCCTTTGACTCTTGCAGGTGGAAACAGATAACCAAGACCCCTAAGGCAGCCGCTTCTAAGCATCTTGCATGCACCTGGAATGACATGGAGAACTTGCCACTAACACACAGTGAGAACAGCCTTGCCATTATTGCCCCTGCCTCCACAGATTTCTGAATGGAGGCTAGCAATGCTAAACCTCCCCCATCATTAGAGATGACAGGCAGACACTTCTCTATACAGTGGTACCTCGGGTTACAGACGCTTCAGGTTACAGAATCCGCTAACCCAGAAATAGTACCTCAGGTTAAGAACTTTGCTTCAGGATGAGAACAGAAATCGTGCGCCGGTGGCGTGGCGGCAGCGGGATGCCCCATTAGCTAAAGTAGTGCTTCAGGTTAAGAACAGTTTCAGGTTAAGAACGGACCTCCAGAACGAATTAAGTTCTTAACCCAAGGTACCACTGTACAGCCCTGGCCATCCCCCAGCAAGCTTTTCCAAGGGGCTGCCATTTTCTTGTAAAGAAGAAGAGAAAATGTCTTTCCCTATCATCATTGCATCTTCACTACATTTTTTAAATCTGCCTAGTCATTTTTCATTTTTGGAAAAGGTTGCAAACAAACAAACTGGCTCTCTTCCGCCCAAAATGGGTTCAGATTAGGGATGACACAATGCAAGTCCCTTTTCAAAAGTTCCCCCGGGGGTTTCCCTCCCTGAAAAACCAGAGGGGGAGACAAACTGACCACTAATGGCCAGCTGGAGACATTATACTTCAGTGGCTGACAAATGTGCCTTCATAAATTGGTTGATCAACTGTTGCGGCCATCACACACACACACACCTATTCAACAGATTGCAATAGAATGCTTCTTTTAGTAGGGGGAGGTGACTGTGGGTACCAGGAAATGCACCCTCTGCAGACACATGCATGTGCACTGGCAACCCTGATTTTCTTTCATCCAAACCACTTTATGCTGGTAGAGGAAAACCAACAGCACAGAGTTGCAGTCTTAAATGCCTGTAAGGAATGGGAAGGGATCCCAAACCAGAGACACAAACACACACACCATGGCGGTGCCAGGGATTCCACTTTGGGAAAGCATGGGTTCAGAGAAGGGCAGAAAGAAGCATACGCAGCATGAAACATTTCCTCTACAATGATGAGAGAAAAAGCCCACAGACACTGCTTCCTGGAGTCCTCGAGTGAACTCAACATGTAAAGCTGGAAGTCAGGAAAGCGACCCCTTGGAATACTGGCCCTCTTTCTTGTGGCACAGCCCGCTTCCTCCCCTTGGCAGGCACCATGTCATGATATTCGGAAAGGGCAGCCCCTCAGAAAGGGCATGTGACAAAAGGCCGGGCTCTCATTCAAGTGAATAAGCCCACATCTGGAATGAATGTCCCACTTCAAACTGTATTATGTGTGTGTGTGTCACAGGATAGAAAGATCTATCACAGAAAATAATTTCCCAGCAGACAGATCTAACTAACTAGGGTGTCTGGGAGTAGTCCTTCAGGCTGGCTATTCTTAGGAGTCTCTTTTCCTCCCCACAGAGAGCAGATAAACAACCATTTGACTTTCAGAAGACATCTGAAAGCAGCCCTGTTCAGGGAAGTTTCTAAAGGTTGGTGCTTTCTTGTGTTTTTAATATTTTGCTGAGAGCCTCCCAGAGTGGCTGGGGCAACCCAGTCAGATGGGTGGCCTATAAATAAAATGGTTGTTCTCATTATTATTGTTATTAAACAGTTCATCTTGCAGTCAATGGTACAGGCCACGTGCAATTTAACACCTCAGTGAGAACAAGGCCCAAATGACTTTATGTACTGCTTGTTCCATCACAGAGATTTTGAAGTGCTCTAAAAACTTTGGGAATAACAAAGGAAAGATCAGGAGACATGAGCAGGCTTACCACCAGCTCTCCATTTCAAAGAACAATACTCCTTTTTTTAAATGAATTTTATGTGAAGTCTAATATTATCTATTAATTCAAAACAGCTCAATGCCAAAATAGGATTCTATGTGGTAACGAAAACACTGAGAATCACTGGGTCCAAGAAGCCCCTTATTAAGCCTGCTGCAGCCACTGTTGACATATCACAGCAACAAGAAGAGACGATCTGTAAGCAGGTACATACAAGAAACGCCAGGAACCTCCTTTGATGGCCTTTTCAGAGTTATTAAAAAGGCTGAAGGCATCCCAAAGAGATGGTGTGTACAACTCTTGGACAGGAAATAGGACCATGTGTGTTTTTCAGATGAACACTGGTGCCAGGCTATGCTGCCTTGGCAAGACCCCAAGAGCAGCAAAGCCTCTGCTCGGCCCAGCTATTGTCTGACATCATGACCAAGAGCTCTGGCAGCATCTCCTAACAGCGATATTTATCTGGCCCTTGTCATCCACCGGCCACCTGATTCTCTTCTGCTGCAAAAATAGAAAGAAAAAGAATGCAAGGCAGAAAAGAAATGGCGAAGGAGGAAATCACAAATTCCAACTGTCTTGAAGAGGGACTGGGAACCCGGGGCCTTTCAGACTCCAACTCCCATCATGCCCCAGGCTGCATGGCCAATGATCAGGAATGATGGAAGCTGTGGTCCGAAAACATCTGGAGGGCCAAAGGTTAACCCGCCCTGATTTTGAGTTTCGTCAGAGTAGGGAATGGAGGCATCATTGAGCAGCCGAGCTGCTACCTGACATTTATAATGACTCAGAGTTGCCATGTTTTCCCCAGAGAAATAGCAAGCAGAAGGGTAACAGCTGAATCAGACATATATGTATGATTTATTATGGGTGGGATTCATCTAACCAGCCCTGTCAGAGGGAGGCCAGCACAAGGACTTCCACTTGTATAATGGAGCTTTCTCTCACCCCCACCCCCAATCTCTTCCCACCGAAACTGGCTCAGACGAAGCCCCAGAACAGTACACAGAGAAGGAGAGGCATTCTCCTTACGTCTGGTAAGCTAGAATATGTGTGCGGATTAAACAACTGGAAGAACACAACGCTGAATTTCACCCTGTTTACCTGCAGCGTTTTACACCAAGTTATCTCAAAGCAGCATTAAATGCAAGAAGAGAAATGAGAAACATTAAAACCAAACAGAGGAACAAGAGTACAGTGGTACCTCGGGTTAAGTACTTAATTCGTTCCGGAGGTCCGTTCTTAACCTGAAACTGTTCTTAACCTGAGGTACCACTTTAGCTAATGGGCCCTCCTGCTGCTGCCACACCACCGGAGCACGATTTCTGTTCTCATCCTGAAGCAAAGTTCTTAACCCAAGGTACTATTTCTGGGTTAGCGGAGTCTGTAACCTGAAGAGTCTGTAACCTGAGATACCACTGTAAAAGAAGAACCTGAAACACTTGTCCATAAATATGGATGAAAAAATACAAATCCAACCCCCCCCCACACACACTAAAACGGGGAGCACACACAAAAAAGCTCAAAACTCACCTAATTACTCTCCAAAAAAAGTTTTTGTCTGGCACTTAAAAGCAGACAATGCCAGGTGTGTCTCCTGGGGGACAGTGTTTGGCAAATGGGCAGCACCATGCAAAAGGCCTGGTCTCAAACCGCCACCCTCCACTCCTCCCTTGCAGGGGCACATGGAGAAGAGCCTCCGATGACAAATGCAGGGTCTGGGTTGGTTCACGTAGAAAGAGACAGGTATTGGGGTCCTGAGTCATGATAGGCTTCCTAGGTTCCAAACCAGCACTTTAAATTTACAGTGGTACCTCTGGTTGCGAACGGGATCCGTTCTGGAGGCCCGTTCGCAACATGAAAAGCCCGCAACCTGAAGCACCGTATCTGCGCAGGTGTGCCACGTGATTTGGTGTTACTGCGCATGCGCGAAGTGCAATTTAGCGCTACTGCGCATGCGCGAGAAGCGAAACCCAGAAGTAACCCTTTCCGGTACTTCCAGGTCGCCGCGGGAAGCAACCTGAAAAAACGTAACATGAAGCAAACGTAACATGAGGTATGGTATGACTGTATCCCAGAAACTAACTGGTAGCCAGTGCAGCTGTGCCAAAATTGGTGCTATATGCAACAGTGTAGTGTGAGAATTCTGCATGGGTTGCATTTTCCAAACAAGTTTTCAAGGGCAGCCCCACATACAACACACTGCAGTAATCCAATCTAGAGGTTTCCAGGGAGTAGATAACACTAGGTACGCTATCCCTCTCCAGCTATACTACTGCAGCAGCTTAAGGAGTCATGGGTGCATCGATCGGTATATATGACTAAGATCACGAAGAACAATTCCAACATCAAACAAGGAACATCTGAGATAAGTGCCACATTTGCAAGGCTTGCATTTAAAGGGAGCTGGATGCGCCACATCACAAAGAAACTGGCTTATGTAGCATGCAAGCCAGACAACTGCCAGGAAAAATATTGAAAAGGAAGTCTCTGGGCTTGTGGTCTGTAGAAAGAACATTCAGCAGAGCCTATTTCCTGAAGCCCTTTGGAGATGACTGAGGATCGAGAGAATTCCGAAGTTAAACAAACTCAGTCAGCAGCGCTGTTAGTCAGCAGGCCCAGCTAGAGGTTTTGTTCGGGACAGCCAAGCAGGACAACAAGCTGTGAAGGGCCTGGGAAAGTGCTCAGGTCTACAGAGCTGACTTCGTGAAGGCACTAAGTGCAAGGCTGCAAAAAAGAAAGCTGAATGCCTGCCCTCTTTATTATTCCTAGGATGTCCTAAGAACTAGTTTCCACAAGAGGCACAAACAAAATACTTCAGACTTTCCTTGCAAAATATTTCAAAGGTGCAGAATAAGTACAGGAGAGACGAGTTCATTTGAGCATCCTTCTCCCAAACCAGGGCTAAGCCAGATGTTCTGTTCTAGAGAGGGAGCATCAACTGCATGTGCAGCCCTAAAGAGGCCATGAGCTTGCACCCCAAATGCTAAAGAAAGAATGCCCCCCCAACCTGCCCATCTCCTCCACCTGGCCAGGCCATGAGCACCTGAAAGGCCAACAAACCCTGAACATGAATTCTGTATTTGTGCATCCCTAACCTAAATTAACTTGAAAGTTTGAGGGTCATAGTCAGTTGCCTCCCTCTGCCTATTCTGGTGTCATCTCTGCACACTAGCCGCTAATGGGGGGTGGCGGGATTTTGCACCAGGCAAAACAAGCCCAGTTTAAGACAAAGGACCTGCTGTACATGAGATCTCAGAGGAGGGGCTGTACTTTGTGTAGACAAAAGCGGGGGGATTAATAGAACACAGGAACATAGGAAACTGCCTTGTATCATGTCACACAGTATTGTCTATACGGACTGGCAGAAGCTTTCCGGGGTTTCAGACAGGAACTTTTCCCCAGTCCTATCTGGAGATGCTGAGGATTGAACCCGGAACTTCCTGCATGCAAAGCAGATATACTACCACTGAACCATGGTCCTTCCTCACTAAAGACACTGTCTTAAAACTACTCTGGGGGGCTTTCCAAATGGATCTGTTTAGTCCAGCACCACACAATTTCTCCACTAAAAAAAAAAGAGAACACAATTCTTTACCTTCCTGGAACAGAGCTTCAGGTCTATTGGCAAACCTGCCCTCGCCAATGTTTATAAATGTCACAGTGGTCCTGTCCCCATGTGTGAGTGGCAAGGATGTACTTGGACAAACACAGAATGTTCTCCCCTCTATAAGCAGCAGCCAAACATGTAACAGCAGGATATCAGAAGATACTGATTGCAATTCTGCCCCCAAAGTCTGGGAGATACAGGCTTCAGGACTGAACCCAGTTGGCCTAGGAGCAGCAAACTGGAAAAGGGCATTAGTGGGAGGCTTGAAAGCAAATTATTTGTCATATGGAGCCTTGTACAGAACAAGAAAGAGTAGCTACACTGCCAGAGAGTGCTCTTATCAAGTGTGCAGTTAGAGGAAACTAAAGAAGTCCTAACAACAAGGCATGGAGATTCTTCCAGGTGGTCATTATTTGGGGGTGGAATTCAATCACATCTCCACAGATTCAGGCTGCACCATGTATGCTGATTTAGAGCTCTGGCAAAAACAAACACGCTTCCCCCAAAATATTGGACTTTTTCTGAAAAGGGAAGTGATGAGAAAATGCGCTGATAAGACTGGGGTAACACTTGCTTGACGCAACCTTGGCTAATCTCTCTGCAAACAAATCAGGCTGAATGCTCATTAAGCAGGTCATCCGGAAGCGACCCACTGGAAGAGCCTTCTTTGCAAGAGCAGAGCTGGCTTGCTAGTGTGTCAACAGGGCACAAGCAGAACAGAATCAAACACTCAACTTTACCACCATTAAAGTTGCTCACAGGAAGAGATGGGAAACTTAGAATTTATCATTTTTTTGCTCCAGAGCAAAGACAACAAATGTGAACCTCCACGTATCTCAAAACCTCCAGCTTGGCTCTCAAAAAAACAGGTTAGAGATCCTGTAAACAAATTTCCTCATTGTGTTTCTAAAACTCATATTGAGGTCTGGTTTGCAAGAAACACAAAGTCAAACCAAGGACTGGCATGAACAAGCCAACGTGTGGGCTCCTGGAGAAACCGCAGCCACTTTGCTATTTATGCCCCAATCCTTTTGATGCTGTGCTATGCTGAGCAAAAGTGCGGTTATGCTTAGTGTGTAATCAAAACCCAGACTTGTGGTTTAGCTTTCTCCAAACAAACCATAAACTAGAACCAAGGTTTGTCCTACGGTTTACAGCTTGTGATTTGTCTAGAGGGAGTCAAGTAATAAAATAATAAATAATAAAATTATTATTAAATTATTGTTAAAATTATTTAACCACAAGGCTAGGTTTGGAAGAGATCGTAAAGCAAACCACAGCTTCGGTTAGTGCAGCAACAGAACACCAGGGTGTAGCAAAGCAGCCATGATCTCGTCTCTGGGAGCCCACGCTTTTGCTCTTCCAATTCTTCCACCCATGTGAATTAACTTCACCACACTTCCATACCTATATAACGCTTAAAAAAACCCACCACAATGCCAGCCCATGGGTTTAATGTCACAACGCTATCAGTGATAAAAGGAATAGAGTTGTCTCCCCGTCTGCAGAGCCTTTCAGCAGCAACTAATACAGAGGCATTTGGGAGTAAGGCCTATAGATTTTAGTTAGAGACTTCAGTAAAAGAAAAAAAGCAATGAAAACAAACATGATCATGCTGGAGCCTCTTTGGCAAAGCATAATTAACTTCTTTCAATAATTTTGAACCTTAAATGAACTGCTGTCTTGTTTCAAAGCCCCAGGCCAGTGGATGTTTATGCCTTTGGGAGCTGTAGCGGAGGATTTTAAAAATATAATCACATCCAAAGCTTTCAATGGGTTTAATCTCCATGAGAGGCCATCTGTTAAGAGCCAGAATGAGGTCAATCTGGAGTCCAAGAGTGACTTCCCAAGGAACCAACCAGGCATTTATTGGCTACATGTGAACCGCATCATTGGCTGCTTCCTGAGGACCTGTTCACTTGAGCATTCATCCCGATTTGTTTGCGCAATGTATGCATGGAGGTTCAGTAACATCAGTTATTCACTGAACATTCATTCCCCTTTGCTTACAGGGAAGTTATACAACACTCCATCAAGAAACTGTTATCCCACAATTCCCCATCATCACCAGAAGTCCAATCAGTCTGGAGACACAGGCTTGCTGTGCAAGAGCACCAAATCAAAATTAATTATGCAACCTGAATTTGCCAGTTTGCAACTGAATCCCACCCTAAAACAGTGGGGAAACCCACTGAGTCAAGGCTGGAAGCATTGAGGAAGGCACCACTTTAACTAGCTCGTCTCAGATGCCCAACAAAATGACCTTGTCTGGCTGTCCTTGAAGGCCCTAAAAAAACACACCATCTTCATTCTGGGTTACCCAGAACGTGATCTTCCTCTACTAATGCTGCCCAATGGGGAAGCACACTCCCTCCTCACGTGTTTCTTCAGTAGGACTTCAAATCCCTTCTCAGCCATGATGTTCCCCTGAGTGACCTTGGACCAATCTCTATACCTCAGCCTAATCAACTTTAGTGCTTTATAACTTGTTCATAAATGATGTGGAGTTTAGGGGTGAGCAGTGAGTTGGTCAACTTTGCTGATGACACATTTAGGGGAGCAAAAAAAAAAAAAAGGAACAGCAAAGAGCTCAAAAAGGATTCCTCCAAGCTGGGGAAATGGGCATTAAAATGGAAGATGGGGTTCATAGGAAGCAAATGCAAAGGGATCTATTCTGGGACACAAAATCCCAACCTCACCTGCACACTGATGGGGTAAGAGTTGGCAGGGACAGCCTAGGAAAGGGGTCTCCGGGCTTGGTTTGATCTAGCAGGGCTGTTCTTACTTTTTAACTTCATTCTGAGGGGGGCAGAAGAGAACCACCTATTCTCCATGGAATTCCTTTGGGGCGGGGAGAGGAAAGATACAAAAAAAAAAGTCTACTGGCACTTGATGCAGGGGCATAACCCATCTTCTATTCTAGTTCCCATGAGAGTCTTCTTTTGTTCTTTAAGTGTGCTGTGTACATGGAAGGTGTCAAACAGATTGTCATTCACTGGGATCAAGTGCCAAACTTGCCCGAGAGCTGCTTCCTGCCAAAAGCAAAGCAGATGAGCAGGAACAAAAAGGCACGGTGGCAGGTTGAGGGGAGGAGACGGTGCTGTTGCCATTTCCTCTCCCTTGCGGCTTTTTGTCAAAGTCAGCTGCAGCTCAAATTGTAGTCAGTCCTCTCCAGAAATGTTCCGGCTAAGGCTGCTGCTTAAAGCGATGAAGCAAAAGGGCAGATTTCCTAACTCTAAGGCTTTGCAGCAATCTGAGGGCTGCAAAGCCTTGGAAGGCCCAGGAGCTTGTTGATGACTACAACCATCGCAACAGAAAACAGAATGGCCAGCAGTGATTGTGATAGCCGTCAGTTATACTGCCGCGATCTCCTGCAAAACTCAGCTTCCCGTGGTCTGGTTCACACACACAGCCAGGTAGCTGAAAATACAGTGTACATGCTGGAAAAGCAGGTAAACATCACCCACCCAACCACCATAGGTGTGAGACAATACGCAGTGTGGCACTACACACAGTGTCCAATTCATACAGGACTTCACAAACGGTGAAGTGAAACAGCACAAATTAGGAATGTACCATATGGCTGTACAGTGGTACCTCGGGTTACAGACGCTTCAGGTTACAGACGCTTCAGGTTACAGACTCCGCTAAACCAGAAAAAGTGCTTCAGGTTAAGAACTTTGCTTCAGGATGAGAACAGAAATCGTGCTCCGGCAGTGCAGCAGCAGCGGGATGCCTCATTAGCTAAAGTGGTACCTCAGGTTAAGAACAGTTTCAGGTTAAGAACGGACCTCAAGAACGAATTAAGTTCTTAACCTGAGGTACCACTGTATATGCACTGTGCAGGCATTACACATTGCCTCAGGGGAGGGGGCTTTTCTGAATGGAGTCTCACGTAGTCTATGGCTAGGCAAGTGTGTGAACCAGCATTATGTCCCCCAAATTAAGTATTCAAAGTTTCTTGCTCTGTTACCCAGTGCAAAGAGAGTGAGGAAAGGGTATGGGGAAACACACCGAGTGAGGAATGCATAATGAAATCTCAGCAACTACACAGGAATTGGTGGCATTAAGAGGAACCAACAGCAAGACTTCCACTGGTTAGAATTTAGTTTCAATGTCCCCAAGAGCTCTTTGCTTCCACACTTATCAGATGATGGGAAAGACATCTGCCCGAGACCACAGGGCTGCCAGTCAGAGTAGACAATACTGGTCTTGTGGGACAATTAGCCTGACCTGGTATCAGGCAATTTCTTCTCTACCTCTGGTTACTTTTCACTTGCTCCAACAGTCCTCTGTTTTCGCAGGTCTTCTCCATAGCTCCCCCCCTTGCTAAACACACAATTCAAGTTCTTTGAAAAGTTTCATATTGAAAGTGGAACAAGATACTCCAAGGTAAGCAAAGGCATGCCATGCAAATTGTTTTTCATTTATTCCAATTGCAGTAGCTGGATTTTCTTCACAGGAAATTAACATATTGGGGGGAATTGGGTTTTATTTTTATTTTTTGGCACAGTGTATGTACAATCTCTGCCACTTCTTTTTAACAGTCACATGCCTCTATAACAAGACACCCAAGTAGATGAGTAGGAAAAATCCCATTAACCTCATACGCCAGAGGTACTTCACTCTTCTTACCATTGCGTGGACTAAACCAAACTAAACATTTTGTTTGCTTAAACCCATTCCAGCTCCCTTTCCTGATGTTTTTAGATCAATGTAAATCTAACTAATGCCTCCAACTGAGAACCGAACACTGTCAAGATATTCCTTTCCCAAGGTCAACCAAGCAGCCGGATGCACAGCAACTCTGTAAACAAGAGTCTCCTTCAGATGCTGCAACAAAATCACAGCCCAGGTCTGGACTACAACTCCAGCACCGACGGGAACTGCAGTCTAAATCAACTGGCAGGCACCAGTCTGGACCCAGGGCTGTTTTAGTCCAATTGAGCATTCACTTACAACCTTCCGACATAATCCCTGAGGAGTGAAGGAAGTGTCACTCTCCATTTGGCTGCTTAAAGAAGGGCATATTCACTTGAAAGGATAATTTCACGATTGCCCAGAAATGTGTACTTGGTTTTTTTATTAACCCTGCAACCATCACAGCCCAAGGAAAACCACAGGTCCTTTTGCCCCAATTTAAACTGGTTATCAGTTACTACTGCTGAATGAAGCAACAAAGCTACCCCCAAGAAGCAGAGAGCCACAAAAGCACTTTCCTTAGGGTGTTAGAAAGGCGAGATAAAGCCTTTCCATTGAATGAATGCACCCCATGGGGCTTTTTGGCACAGCATAGCAGTGGCATAGGGATACTCGCAATGAGCTTCCAGGCTCTCTGCGCTAAGTCCACCCCCATTTCTTACACAGAAAGCCAGGCTTATTCCCTTACCTGTTGTGTTTGGAGGGGTGTCCAAGATCGTTTTCAGAAGCTTCATGTCCTTAATGTTATGGATATAAATAGATTCCTCCAAGCAAACAATTAGTCTCTGCAAATACAAAAAAAGCACAAGTTGTTGCTTAGGAATAAGATAGGCCTCAAAACATTCCATTAGCACATGCCAGTTGCACTGGGAAGGTTCACAGACCGGCTCGGACTATCTACTTGGGAGAAAAGGCATCAGGTGTTCACAACAAACAGAAAGAGATATGATCTATGCTGAACTTGGTTTGGTCAAGAAAAATTATCTTAATCACTAAGATAAACTACTGTTTGCACTATAGGAAGATATAGAAGTGAAGTGGTAGAGGGAGATCTGTCAGCTTAAAACAGATTACATTTCACCTCTTTTTTTCAAATCTTCCAGCACTAAAACAGTAGCGTATTCCAGAAGCTAAGGTACAACTCTCTATTACATCTGCCTGAATGGCCCTCTACCTGGAATAAACACCATTCCCCTAAAATCACATCCACTCAAAAAGGTGGAATTAGAAAAAAAATTCAGTAAGGGTACCAGAGCTTATTTAAATGTTACATTTTTAGTGTGTGTCCTACAAGCTGAAAGATAGCATTTGGTATTTCAAAACATGAGTTTGAGATAACCCCGATACAGCACCTAGCATTTATCAATGATGATGATGGTTCAGGCTGCAATCCTATGCTCACTTACCGGAGAGTAAGTCAATTGGGCTTACTTTTGTAGAGACACAAAGTGCTTTAGCTGTCATATTCTTCCAAGTATCAAGATAATGTGCACAGCATTAACCATTATCTGACTGGCTGGAAAGTTATGCTCCCATCCACACCTCTTGCAGCAGTGACCAACAACACTAAGTTTGAAATCCTACACTTACTTGGGAATTCAATGACAGCTACATCTGATGGGCCACGCATAAGATTGCAGCGCACAGCCACTGAACAGGAGGGAAGAAGCCAATGATAACATATTCCCAAAGTGCAAACAAAATGGTCTTGTTTCTTTGAGGAAACAGCCTTGGATCTTGGAAACAGCAGCAAGACCTCATCTCTGACAAGTTGCTCCTGTATCTGGCATCAACCAAGACTAAAGATGGAGTCTAGACTGTTGTTGGCCAATCAGCTTTTGCCAATGAAAACTGTCCCTGTGCTCTGAATGGGTTATTTATGTAGCAGGTATTTTAAAAACAGGGGGAAATTGAGCACCCAAAATAATGCCAGTGTATGACCAGAAGCTCCGAGGCCTCAGGCCCTGAAGGAGTGATCTTTCTAATAAGAACTTAATCACATAAGAACTTAATGATCATTTATTTGAAACCAGGATTTTAGAATTAAAAATTTAACTTGATTTCTTTCTTTTTTTAACTTGAGGAATAGCCTTTGCTACTTGAAGCCAAGGCTTCTCTGCTTTTTGAGAATATAGAATCTGCTCTGCTCTTTCTAGCTACAGAATCCCAAGCATAGCTTTGCCAAGTGGTCACAATGAGTCATTTCGGTAATGCCTTCCAGACAGAAAATCCCTGGCATTTCCATGCACCTCATACTTAATGCTAGGAAAACAGAAGAGTTTGCATCATGCCTATAGTTGAAGATATTCCCTGGCAACTGTAAGATGAGCCCTGCAGGATCAAGCCCATCTGGTCCAGCACTCTGTTCTCACAGTGACCAACCAAATACTCATGGAAAGCTCGCAAAGGGAAGCTGAGCACAACTGCTATTTAGAGGTGCATACTGTTACTGACCATGGAAGCTGAAAACCTGGTGGCGACTTTCATGAACTGTGGCATACATGGTAGCTGAGCTTCTAGCATTGAGTTTTTAAACCACTCCTAAGTGTTTTGAAGATATTTGACTCTTGACTTTCCCTTTCAGCTTCCTCTGCACCAACTCTTTTATTTTTGGAAAGTTTCCTCTTCTGCAGTCCAATGTAACATCTTTAATGATAGCTGCCAGCTTTGAATTTTCTAACTTAGAATTATAATTACATAGCTTTCACAACTGCCTATAAAAGCAAAGTCCTCAACTACCTGTTTTGTCTTTTAAAGCCTGCTGTTAACTCCTTAAAACAAATCTTTATCTTACATTCATTTCCTCTTCAGGATGAGCACTTTAACCTTTCTTTTTGTCTCTGCCATGAACCCTTCACACACCTGTTGCAATTGCAGTGTACCTATCTTTAAAGGGGGCGGGGGCTGAGCAAATATGTACACACAAGTGTACATAGCACAGAGTGTGCAGTGACCACCGGAGGGCTGTGAACAGCACAAAGAGTTCAAAACAAATCTCCTGTGTTGACACCCAGCCCAGGATCTATTTTACTGGTGACACAACACCACTGATGTGGAAGGAGGCCCTGATCCCCGGTGCTCTTACACCTGCAAGCTAATTAACAGGTTCAAGTAAGGCTCTAATTCAAATTCACAAGAAACCAGCCATTACTTCAGAACTGTGACCTGCACATACATATGCATGTTTAAGTAAGGATGTTTGTTTTGGACAATAGGAATCAACGGAGTGGAGTACCTTTCCCGTTAGGAAATGCTAATAAATTTGAGGCTTTTCAATTTAGGGCCGACAGGGTGGGTGAGAAGACAACCGAGGGAGCAATAAAATTCAATGTAGCATGGAGGGAGTGAATAGAGACATTTTCCTCTTACAGTCACAGAGTGAGCATCTTTGGCAGGAGATTCAGACAGAAAGAAGTACATGCAACATATTATTAACCGATTTGGTGATGGCTACAAGCTAGATTTAGAAAGGATAAAGCTCATTGAAGCTGGATCCATCAATAGCATGATTGATAAATGGAACCTCAATGTTCAAAGTATACCTGAGGTTACCAGATGTTCAGGACAAACAGTGAAAGACCACCATCTTTATGCCCTGCTTGTGAACTTCCTAGAGGCTTCTGGTTAGCCACTGTTTGAAACACTGGTTTTAAGTAGGCCTTCAGTCCCTTACAGCAAGACAGTTCCTTGATGTTCTACAGCACAGCCACCACTGAATGCAATGTCAGCACATATGGGTATAAGCTGAATCACTCTGCACTTCTAGCCAGGGCAATAGAGAAGCCTCAGAGACACTTTGTCAAAAGCCAGGAGCTACACTGCTGACAACCAGTGGCCAAGATGCAACCCAACAAGGATTAGTAGCAGAACCTCTGCTCCAAAGGAATCTGCTATATTCACATTTCAGGGGTGGGGAGTGGTTAGTTCTTCCCACCAGTTGAAACCTCTCACCACTTGGAAACCAAAGCATAGTTTTGCCAACATGTGCAACTAATAACTGTGCTGGAACCCAGCAGCTCCATTGAAAACGATTCTTCCATTTTCAAAACTAAGGTTTTCCACTAAGGAGTCCAATCAAGAAAAATAACAGCACACGCACAGAGAAACAAACTTTGCTCTTATGAAGGTTTTGTAAAGTAAGAACCAGAGCCAGGCTGGGCTAAGGCAGTTCCTGCTTCCTAAATCATGAAATGATGCTGCAATGTACAGAAGATGGGTAGACTGCAAATGGCAAGGGATGATGAGGCTTGGAGTCCAGCAGTGTTCCCCGACCCTGAGCTAAAAGGAGTACTTGGGGGCGGGGGCAGAGATGGATAACTACTTGCAATCCAAGGGGAATAGTTCTTCTGAAATGGTTGTAGCAAGACTAAGACACAAACAGTATGAACAAGAAAATTCAGATCACACATCTTTATGACTTGAGAGGGAGCAAAGTCCCTACCCTCTTACCTGCCGATTGAGCCGGACAGAGAGGATATTGCTAGAGTAACTGTAGTTACAGATTTCGGTCCCTTTCTTGAAATGGTAGACGTTCATCTGCCGAGGCTTTGTGCGACTCACCACCACCACCAGGCTGCTAGAGAAGAGGCGCTCTACGATGTAAACATCCGGGATTTCATCTGTGGGGTGAAATGAAAAGAGATGGAAAAGCTCTTGCTAAGGGGAGGAGAATCATATATGCAAAAGGGCAAAATGCTGAGTCATCAACTGTTTTCCAAAGATTAGCCTTCGCTCTCGGAACTTCGCATAGGTCACGTTCAGGGAATAGGGAAGTCAGAGGCAAATGGCTCATCTCCAGAAGGGATTTACAATCAGCTTCTTTTACAGTATCTGTATGATGCTAACTTGAGAAGCCAGTTCTCCTACTATGAGAGGGGTGTGTGGTATAATAAGCTCTTATAATACTTTTTTTTCTTCCTCCTAGCTTAGGGGACATGCACCCCAACAAAAAGGGGAAAGGTGAATTGCCCAAGGCAAGCTGATAAAATAATACAACCTCCCTGGAAACAGAAGGCTCTGTCGAGTGGGAGGAAACAAAATGGGTTTCCAGACAGAAGGGACAAGATGTACATAATCTCATCCCTTACCTATTTGACAGCCACAGTTGGAAGGGATGACCCGTCCTTCCTGAAGGCTGAAACTAGAGAAAAGGGGGAAATTTCTAGGCCAGTGGACACAGTATTAGATTATAAAGTTCTCTTCCTGGCCCCAGTCCCAAAGTCAATCTGCACCCAAGCTATCTTTGCTAACAGCTGCTTAGTCGCATGAGCCAAACAAGCAGGGTTTTTTTTTTTACAATCTTACACAGACTGTGTGAGTTCAAATGTCTGCTTCCCAGCTAATGCAACAAAAATGTTGCGGGACACCATAAAAGAATTTCAGAATGCAAAAAGTACATCTTCACACAACTTGTAGCCTCTTTGTTCAGGCTTTGGGGGAAGGGGGAGGTACTTTGAATTGGATTTTTATTGCTGCTGCTCTATTTGTGTGAAATTTATGTTGTCCTTTTACAATCTTCTTTTTACTTTATTTTTTTGTATTGTATTAAGGCCTGGATGGCCTTAAAAGGAGATTTAGATATTTTTGTAGATCTCCCTGCCTACCCTTCAACTGGAATAACAATAGGCTGCTTTGGACATTACAAAAATGAATTGCAGTGAGCCTAGGTGCATGCGCTTCCTTCTCCTTCCCCACCAAGGCCACAACCCTTTTGCTTCCGTTTTAGATTAACTGCAGCTTGCTACGTGGTCCAAACCTACACATGAACACATTAACCTTAACTATTGTTAATGGAAACAAGTCAACTTCAAACCATAGTTTATGAAGCTGGCTTGATTCCGCTAGCAGTAATTAAGTTTAACCAGTCTAATCACAGACAACACATTTCACTGAAGTAAATCTAAAATGGGAGTTTCCCATCTCCTCTTTACAGTCACAACAGAGAAGGGGAGGGTGTTTGTACATGAGCCCAAGAGTCACACAGGCTTTTTCTCAAAACATTAAACCATGGTTTACTTTGGCATCCAATGGCAGCTATTATGGAGACATATAATATATGCATGCAATCTATACCTATTTAATTATCTAAATAATGTAATTGATAGCAGGATCCACTGAACACAGTGAGATTTACATCTGCGTAAGTATGCATAAGGGTGCGGGTGGCGCTGTGGGTTAAACCACAGAGCCTAGGCCTTGCCAATCAGAAGGTCGGCGGTTCAAATCCCCGTGACGGAGTGAGCTCCTGTTATTCGGTCCCAGCTCCTGCCCACCAAGCAGTTCGAAAGCACGTCAAAGTGCAAGTAGATAAATAGGTACCGCTCTGGCGGGAAGATAAACGGCGTTTCCGTGCGCTGCTCTGATTTGCCAGAAGCAACTTAGTCATGCTGGCCACATGACCCGGAAGCTGTCTGCGGACAAACACCAGCTCCCTCGGCCTATAGAGCGAGATGAGCGCCGCAACCCCAGAGTCGTCCGCGACTGGACCTAATGGTCAGGGGTCCCTTTACCTTTAAGTATGCAAAGGGTCAGGCTATAACTGAAAGTGGTAGAAATATGGATCTTCATATATGCAAAGTTTTAAAAAAAAAAAGCTGAAGAGAAAAATTATCATCAACCGTATTTGTGACTGCAGGAAAGGACAGGAGAGGTGGGATTTCAGCAGTGTTGTGGAAAGAGCAGCTGAATGATTTACTTGTGGCTCAAAAAAACACACAAAAAACTGGCAGGTCAGGTTGCCCTGAAGTACATTGTCACAATCTGGTCACAGAGTGCTACCCAAGGACACAGTTCAGCATAGTTTTAAACTGACCAGTAATAACTGGGCAGACCTTGGCTGACAAATGTATATCTTTGTGTTGCTAAGTTGCATGAGAGCATGCAGCCAAATGGAGGCCTTTTTTAAAAGAGGTATTTAAAGTGAAACGCTAATGACAGCAACCACAGCGCAGGATGTGTATTTCATTTAAATGGAAAGCTGATCTTTGCCCCTTTGTTTCGAATTTCTAATCTGGTTTAAGCACTTCTAAGTACGCTTTATAAAATCATTTCCCCACCGCGTTTGCAACCTGAACCATGCCCGTGACTACGAGCTCTTCAAAAAGAATGTGGTTCTGTGGCATACAAAGCAAAGGCCACTTTAGGCTGTTAATGGAAACATAATATTCCAAGTGCCTGAAAACACAGCTTTCTACGATGACCTCATGGAAATACTGAACCATGAGCAAAGGAGGCTTGAAGGTTGCGGGGGGGGGGGGGCAGGGGTGTGTGGCAGCGAGATTAAGCAAAAACGTGTGGGCAATTTTGAAATATATGGAGGAAAACACCTGACCCAGCCAAGGGTAAACATTTTTAAGTCATTCATTTCAGCACTTATATAATAATTTCCATGGATATTAAAGTGATAAAGCCACTTGATCATGCCTACCATCAGCAATAGGGGAACCAGCAATACACCAAAGGAAAGCAGAAAAGGCAATGGGTTTGAACGACAGAATGATACGCTTGGGTTAAAAAGAAGGAAACTGTCCCATCTTTATCACTCAACATTGGGTGGGAGGAGGCAGAGTTGAGGTGACAACAAGAGTCTCTTATTTGAAGGCTTTCAAGAAGAGGATGCTTGACAAAAGGCTGGTCTTGAGCTTCAATGGCATGTTTTGCAGCCAGTTCTCTGCTGTCGCCTATGATGAGCCAAACGGGTGAAGGGGCAGGTCAATCCTGAATATCCTGACCATGGCACTCTACTTGTGGGGTGGCAGCAGGGGAGATTCCATGTGGGATATCCCAGTGATTGATCCCTGTGCTTTTTGATCGGGTCACTGAAATATTAGTTCAAATCACACATTTTTAAAAAAGCAGCTCAACAGCATCACTTATGGAAGAGCTCCCACATGGCTAGGGAAGCATTTCAAGGGACCCACTAAGATCACATTCTGGATCTGCATGTAACATAGAATCATAGAATTGTAGAGTTGGAAGGGACCCTGAGGATCATCTATTCTAACCCCCTGCAATAGCAAGAATATGCAGCTGTCCCATATGGGGACCAAACTTGCAACCTTGGCATTATCAGCACCATGGTCTAACCAACTGAGCTATCCGGACTTCACATAAGTTACTGTGGGCCAGTTGGGCTGTCTTTAGGAATAAAAAGGTCATTGTTTCACATCGAAGCTCCCCCCCTTCCCTAAATTCTCAGACTCTCTACTGCAACGCACAACTGCGTTTTCCCAGTAGTGATCATGCCTATTTACTTTGGAGATACAACTCTGGATATTTGAAAACGTTGGCTCGATCCCCACAAGTCAGTGAAGATTGCACAGCTGTGCATTTAATTTGCTCCAACTCACAGTGGAATGATTGGGGCTGAGCTACTAATGCAAATAGGCTCAAGACTGCTTTAGATTTATACTGGTGTCCAAAACAAGGAAGAATCTCCACCACTGTTTTACGCTGTCTTTGTGGGCAACTGTCCCTTTAACGCAGCTGCATCTAGTGCAGTTTGAACACAAGCAAGGCTGCAGCCAAGATATGCCATCTGTTTTCTAGCAGGAATCATAAAATGGAATTGCTCTATTGAGGCAGATTAAAGTGCTGTAATGCAGGATAATGCCTGTCATCAGCCAATATTTTGTTGTATCAAAACAGAATGGACTTACTGCTTTCATGGACCTGATCCAGCTGCTCCACAGAACTCAAGGAAAAAAGCCTGTACCCAGTTCTGGTTCCAATAGCCAGGGAACTGCAAAAGATAATATAAGCACTGATTACGTCAAAGCTTGGCACATTCTGAACCAGAAGGATTGTTTGGCAATAGGAAAATTGGATCTGATGGGTTTGACAGCAAGATTAGGGAAAAGACCTATGGGGTTAAGGAACTCATTCAGAAAGGTGCCTACGGTTACAAGTCTAAAAATCTTACCTCTCAGCTAAAAAGTTACAAGCTACTCACAAAAACCAAGGAGGACTTAGAGAAAGGAACAACATTGCCCAAGCCCTAAGAAGCCAACAGGGACCCAGATGTGAAAGTACTGAGAACGGGGGGGGGGGGGTAACTATGATGAGAGACTAACCCATGAGCATGCAGAACCAACTGGAAGGGTGAAAATTAAGAAACTTTAGAAGTTTTCCTGGGATAATAAGGGCTTGTATTAGGGAGAGGAAGCAGCAGCACATCTGTACTTAAAATGAAACAGGGTAGCAAGCAGATGTGCAAATATTACACACATCACAGCCATTATTATTTGTATAGATTTGTACTTCATCTATACATAATTTAAAGAGCAGTGAAAGAGTGGAGCGACAAGTCCCTGCTCCAAGGAGCAAAGAATCTAAATTAAAACTGCAGGTGGGTAGCTAGAAGAGACAATGATGAGACTGAATGCAACCAGATGCAGCAAATGGTACTTAAGACTTTGCTTCAGCTGTGGATTGAAAACCTGAAGCACAGCTGTGGCACCTGTAGGCTTATAGGTCCCGTAAGTTCCAGACAGCATGGCCAATCATCAGTAATGTAGTGCAGCATCAAGTGGAGGACCACAGGCGGTGAGCCCCTGTGCCCGTTCTCCACCGGGAGAAGAAGGCTAGTTTGCTCAACATATACGTATTTATTACATTTATATCCTACCTTTCTTCCACAGAGCTCAAGGAAGTGTACACAGAGCTCTCAAGTATTAAGTTCATAGGCAGCATCCCATCCAGAAATTGAAAAGGCAGTGGCTTGCTCAACCTCAGAAAGTTTGCAGAATCGTGTGCTATCAGACTATAATAACCCTGTGCCTGCACATTATGTAGTTACGTGACCAATGAAACTATCAGATGACAGTTCTGCAACAGTTGGCTTGCCCTGCCAAATGTACACACAGCAGGTACAAAGCATTACATTTAACTGCTGTCATGCTGACTTGCTTGATCTAAGCAGTTGTACATGTCAATGTTTCATTTGTGATTACCTTAAAATATCCTAAAATGAAGATGACACATTTGCATATAACATACAAGCGTCCCTATCAGTTTCCTTCCAACGCTCTTTGTTCAAATGCTCAACAAGCAAATTTTCACACATATACACACACTTGCTAACTAACACGCTTTCTACTTTGCCTCCCACACCTGTCAGATATATTGACATATGCAAGCTAATCTTCCTACCTTTCCTGACTAGTGGTTGAAGTTGAGAATGAGTAGGCAATTAGGAGACTGAATAAAAGAGGCGTAACAAAATGCATAAGAAGGTACAATCCTAAACCCAAATGAATACAGTGGGATTTACTTCCAACTAAACATGCATAGGATTACACTGTTAATCTGTCAACCTGTTTATGACTGCAATCCTAAGCACGCCTAATTAGGAGTAAGCCCCACTGAACTCAGTAGGACCTACCGCATTTTTTGCTCTATAAGACTCACTTTTTCCCTCCTAAAAAGTAAGGGGAAATGTGCGTGCGTCTTATGGAGCAAATGCAGGCTGCACAGCTATCCCAGAAGCCAGAACAGCAAGAGGGATTGCTGCTTTCACTGCGCAGCGATCCCTTTTGCTGTTCTGGCTTCTGAGATTCAGAATATTTTTTTTTGTTTTCCTCCTCCAAAAACTAGGTGCGTCTTGTGGTCTGGTGCGTCTTGTAGAGCGAAAAATACAGTACTTTTTAGTAGACACGATTACAATTCCGCCAAGATTTTCCCCATCCCTGGGCTGAAGATATCATACACAGTGGTGATAGCAATGAGATCCAATGAACAGAGAAATCCTACCTTACATCGACTAAGGTGAAAGGAGAAGATCTGCTGGCAGAGTAACTGCCACATCCTCTTCCCCCACCTCACTGTGGGCAGGGAATTAACTACCCTAGCACCTTAGTTCCAGAGGTATATCAAGGAAACAAAGAGGCTTAGGATGTGATATCTCTGTTCCCACCTCAGATGCATACTTTTTCTCCCTGCTCCATCAATGGGAACGCCTATTCCAGCAGAGCTTTCCACATGTGGGCCAGAGGACATCTAGTGGGATGTTGACCTGCTAGCCTACTTTCATCTCTGCTGGCAGAGCAGGACTTAGCTTCCTGAGGCCCTTCAGCTGGCTAGCCAGTGTGAGTCAGATTGCTCCCTTAACTGATAAAGATACTTACAGTGGTGCCTCGCAAGACGAAATTAATTCGTTCCGCAAGTTTTTTCTTCTTGCGAGTTTTTCGTCTTGCAAAGCACGGTTTCCCATAGGAATGCATTGAAAATCAATTAATGCGTTCCTATGGAGACCGGTTGCCAGGCTGGCGGTGCAGAGAAGGGCTTTTCTCCCCACCGCAAGCCTTCAGGACAGGTCCGGGAACAGAGGGGAAGGCGCGCAGCGCTTCTCCTCTGTTCCCGGGGCTTGCGGTGGGAGGAGGGTTTTTCCTCCCCACCGCCAACATTCAGAACAGCATTCTGAATGTTGGCGGTGGGAAGGAAAACCCTCCTCCCACTGCAAGTCTTCAGGACAGCCATCCGAAGGCTGGCGCGGGGAGAAGGTCTCTCCGCCCCACCGCCAGCCTTCGGAGGAGCCTTCCGAAGGCTGGCGCGGGGAGAAGGTCTCTCCGCCCCACCGCCAGCCTTCGGAGGAGCCTTCCGAAGGCTGGCGGCGGGAGGAGGTCTCTCCGCCCCACCGCCAGCCTTCGGAGGAGCCTTCCGAAGGCTGGCGCGGGGAGGAGGTCTCTCCGCCCCACCGCCAGCCTTCGGAGGAGGTCCGAGGACAGTGGGGAAGACGCGCTGTGCTTCCCCGCTGTCCTGGAGATTTCCCTATGGGCTTTCGTCTTGCGAAGGAAGCCCATAGGGAAATTCGTTTTGCGAAGCGCCTTCAAAACGGAAAAACCCTTTCGTCTAGCGGGATTTTCGTCTTGCGAGGCGTTCGTCTTGCGGGGCACCACTGTACTGGAATAAGGCGACATTTGGGCTTCAGAGTCAACCCAACCAGGTAAATAATGAAAGCAAAATAGGCAAAATGCTGTCCTCTAATGTTTGGCAGCTCACTTCCTTGTTACTTCCCCTACCCCAAACTATAAGACACAGGCATTACATTTATATATTAGTTAAGAGACATCTTCCTGTCTCTTTCCAAATAATCCACATTTAACTTCCAATATAATTTGATACTTCTTCATGTACCAGGTTTTACATTTCTAAACATAGAGATTTTGTGTGCGTGCATATAAAGTGACACGCAGGTACTGCTGATCTTTTCCATAATCCTCATTTCCCCACTTGGCCATAGATTCAAATCCCAAAGCACAAAAATAAATGCAACTTCGCTTCTCAAAATAAATGTGCACTGGATCTTTAGCACACCAGCAACTCAAACCTCGGACAAACAATCCCATTGGGATCTGAATGGCACCATTATATAGCAATTTGCAACCTGGCAGGCATGAATCAGATATAAATAAGAGAAGCAAACCTGTAAAGCAGGAAATGTGACACAAGAGAGAATTAAAACGCTGCAATGGCCTTTTAAGTAGTTCTAGAGAAACACAGTTCTAGAATGGCATAACAAGGGAGGCTGCCAGATACTGATGACATTGGGTATATTGTGAAAGCTGTCACTCAGAATTATCTGAGCAGGAAGGGAAGGGATGTTGCTCCACCATTCTGTTTCCCAGAAAGGCAGAGCATATTCTGAGTTCAGGTCTTTATCAGCCCCATTCTGTTATTTAGCATTTGTTAGGGCAAAGAGTACTAAGATTAGACACAACCTATTAAAAACCTAATTTCATACAACCATTCTACCATGCAGGTAGAGAGGGCTGTTTTTCTGAATGTTTCCCCAATATCCAAGAAAAGCTACACATGGAAACCCAGCTGCCAGGGGAAAACCTTCTGACCCCCAAACTACCCCCTCAAAATACTACTGTCCTTAAGTGCAGGAAATTTTATGTTAGGGACCATTCAAACATACTGCCTTTGTCTTGCAGTCTAAAATGGCACAGCCCAGGATGCTTATTCCTATCTTATGCAAATTTCCTCTGAAACGTCGGCTCACATGAAGGGCTGCAGAGGTAGCTTTACTTCTATTATTAGAAGCTGTAGATCTTAGGTATTGCACAGAATGCAATCAGTAACAGAAGGATCCTTAGCTTTAAAAAGTTATGTGGGAGATAGGGACTAGCTATGCCTCACGTTCATTTACTGACGCTCCAAATATGGGAGCAGGACCATCAATGTTTAGACAAGAGCAAAGTTCATCTGCTACTGATGACACTCCCTGTCTCATTTGCCAACTTCTTACCTTCTGCCCTGGTATTTCATGCCTGGAACAATTTCTTCACATTTTTTGAAGCACTTGTTTTTCTTTTAACTTCCTCCTCACAATCCACTTCTTCAGCAAAGCCTTTTTTTGACTCTCTTCTAGGCTTACCTCACATGCACTTTTTCAGTTACCGGATTCTCCTTTCCCACCCACATCTAAAATGTAAACTGTCCTGACCTCTTCTTCCTATACTTTTATCCTCTCCATCCAATGTAGACTCTAAAGCTTTTGGTTAGGGGTTGTGTTGCTCCCCTGCCCCAATACTATACAGGTGCCTGATTATCGTCTTCCAAAGCAACTACAGTGGTACCTTGGGTTAAGTACTTAATTTGTTCTGGAGGTCCGTACTTAACCTGAAACTGTTCTTAACCTGAAGCACCACTTTAGCTAATGGGGCCTCCTGCTGCTGCCGCGCCGCCGGAGCCCGATTTCTGTTCTCATCCTGAAGCAAAGTTCTTAACCTGAAGCACTATTTCTGGGCTAGCGGAGTCTTTAACCTGAAGTGTCTGTAACCTGAAGCGTATGTAGCCTGGGGTACCACTGTATTCTATTCCGAACTTAAAAATGAAAAGCGTTATGCTGGTGGTCAACAAAAGCGGTTTAAAGACTCTCTCAAGGCAAATCTTAAAAAATGTAGTATAAACACCAACAACTGGGAAACACTGGCCTGCGAGCGCTCCAATTGGAGAACAGACTTTACCAAAAGTGCCATGGGCTTTGAAGACACTCAAACCCAGGATGAAAGGGAGAAACGTGCTAAGAGGAAGGCACATTTGGCAAACCCTCGCTATGATCAACTCCCGCCCGGAAACCTGTCCCCTTTGTGGAAGGGCGTGTGGATCCAGAATTGGTCTCCACAATCACTTACGGACTCACTGTTAAAACCGTGTTTATGGAAGATAATCTTACTCGGCTAGGAGTGATCGCCAAAGAAGACGACGATGACTACTATACAGCACCTAGCACTCAGCAGATGCAAAGTAAGAGTCAAATAGCAGTAGTAACATTGATGCTGTGGCATAGCTTTGGAGTGTGTTATGTCTAGGTTCTAAGTCTCCCATTTGCTATGGCTTTACTGGGTGGTTTTGGTCAAGTCAGAGTCAGTTCTCCATCTTTAAATGGGAATGAAAGTGAGCCAGGTTATATTACTGCTGAGACAGCAAGCACTATGGAAATCAAGATGGGATTTATACTACACACATGCACACAAATTCCCACATCTATGATGAAGGACTAAGGCTGTCTCTTCTAATAGTGAGCCCAGAAAACTGAATCAAAAGGAAGATAAAGGTTGGTCATGCCTGGATATCACACTAAGCTTTCAATCATAGCTCAGGATATGCACAGTGTAAACCTGAATGCAGCCCCTCTCCTGCTGCTTTGCAAAACATGTCAGAATTCGACTCTTAACCATAGTTTGTTGATTTGTCCAGACTGGGAACTATGGTTAAGCGCTTCCATACAAGCAAGGATTAAAAGCAAGTTTTAAACTAGGGCTTTGAAGTTGGCTCATTTGGAAGCTCTTAATCTTAAGTTCCAGGTTTAGACTGAACAATAATCTATTATTAATGTTCAGAATCCTGGTGGGGGTTTTTTGCTACTCGCACAAAGGGGAAGAGTAAAGTGGGAAAAAGGGGCTGCATGCAGGTGAAAGCCACTTGCACATATTCCGACTCATGAAGGACTGAAAGCTTAGAATGATGTCCGAATGTGGCAGATGTTGCACAGGGATGTTCCATCTAACGATGAGCGTACTCATGCAGAAGCCCAGCCTAGTTTATTGGGCCCTAATTCACCCTGGAAACCTTAATTTGTCCTGAAGCAGGCGCATCTGGAAGCCAGATGGGCAGACACAAGAGACTTTTAATTTGTGGTGCCCCTATGCCAAAGAGAAGGAGTCTTTCCCATTCAGAAGACAGTGCTTCCACTAAGATTTTACACACTTTGCCCGAAAATTATTTAACCTATGATTTGTTTGTAGAAAGGGTTTACATACCATGTCACATGACTTGCTTTTCTGACCGTCTGTGACCACAGGAAATAAACTTCTAATTACCAAATGCCTGGAGACAAACAGGGGTTAGCTATGACATAGTTTGAACTTCCAGAGACACTGATCTGGGCAGTATTGGAGACAGACTGCTGAATTAATGGACCTTTAATCTGATCCAACAAGGCAATGCCTTTTCTTGGAGTTCCCTTCCTCAGCTTAAGAATCTAATCCATCTGTGCTCCCTTTAATTTGCCCCCAGTTTATATTCTTATCGGTATGGTTTTATTATCAAAACAAAATAACTGCAACAGGAGCTCACATCTCTAGCATTGTATGGAATGATCCCTCCACTGGTGTTCACTTCCAGATCCCCTAAACAGCAGGAAACACCCCCAATCCACCTAACATCTGAACCTAGAATGCGTCACATCATGTGTTAAACTAATTTGACTTTCATTCACTGTGCCCTATGGCAAAGTGTTTCATAGACCAATTAGGCAGCAACCAGTATGAAAGCCTTCTGCCTTTTGTTTGTTTGAAACATGCTCCCTGATGACTTCCTTCAATGTCCTTTGTTTCTTGCATTTTGGCTCAGAGCAAAGATATTTCCTGTTCACAGTAATATATTTCTGGCTCAGAGGTTGCTTCCCTCCCCCCCCCCCCAATTATAAAGTGATAAGATGTCAGACCTCAAGTTCACCTTTCTCCACATCCTGTTTAAGGCAATGACCATTCCTCAGGATTTATTGCACAGCACTAACAACCACAATGGAAGCACAGTGAAGACAGGAGACTCATCCTGCACCTTAATTGCACATGATTAATGTGACCGGAAAAATCACATTGTAGCTTGTTTAATGCAATACGGCAGTTGCTGGAGCCTGTTCAACAACTTCCATAGTTGGAAACTGCTACAACCCTTGAAAGACCCTGGAGAGAGAGAAAATTTTTTAATATAAAGATAAAATAGATGGATGGATGGGATTGGGTGGGGGAATGAGAAAGAGGATGTTTTGTTCTCATTCGTTTGCATTCTTGAGCACTATTTGACATCCAAGAATCAAACTTCTCTCTGCAACCATGAGGAAAACAAGAAACTTGTTTTCATAGAACTACAGGGGTTGTGGGGGCCACAAGGGGAATACCCAGTAGCGGAGGAGGTCCATGGGCAGCACTAGGGCTGCGGGGCGCCCTCCAGCGGAATGAGATATGTGTGGTGCGCGGCTTGCAGGGGCGCCCCAGTTGCCACCTCTCTCCCGGCTGCAGCCACCCTCCAGCTGAGAGGAGGTGGCTGGCACCTGCCCCAGCTCGCCTTGCCCAATGGGTGGCTTGCCCCACCCCCATGGGCAGCTGTCCCGGGCACATAGCCCTGGGTGCCCGAGTGGCTAGCTACGCTGCTGCGAGTACCATGCCACCCTGCATCAGAGGAATGTATAAAAACAAACACCAATCTGTGCCAATTCCCGTTTCAACAACACCAAGAACTGCTTCATATATTACAGTAGATGCAGGCATACCTTAGTACTTCGGCGTGTATCACTTTCTATCCTGAAAACGTACAAATGTAGCTACATTTCTTTTACACTGCATTCACACTTCAGAAATCTGGGTCAACCATGGCTCCCTACATCTTGTTTCCAAAGCATACAAGCAGTAAAAAGATGGACAAGTGCCTCACACATTCTAGAGTAAAAAGAAAGATATGCTAAACGTTTAATGCATTGCAATATGTGGTCCTACAGGATTATATACCCCAATAGAAACAGGCACAAGAGTTTAAGCCCTGCCAAAGGGATACAGTGGTACCTCAGGTTACATACGCTTCAGGTTACAGACTCCGCTAACCCAGAAATAGTGCTTCAGGTTAAGAACTTTGCTTCAGGATGAGAACAGAAATCGTGCTCCGGCGGTGCGGCAACAGCAGGAGGCCGCATTAGCTAAAGTGGTGCTTCAGGTTAAGAACAGTTTCAGGTTAAGTACGGACCTCCGGAACGAATTAAGTACTTAACCTGAGGTACCACTGTAATAGTTTTCCTTTAAAACCGGGGGGGGGACGGACGACCTGTGGCTCTCTATATCAGGGGTCAGCAAACTTTTTCAGCTGGGGGCCAGTCCACTGTCCCTCAGACCTTGGGGGGGGCAGACTATATATTTGGGGGGGGGGGGAATGAACGAATTCCTATGCCCCACAAATAACCCAGAGATGTGTTTTAAATAAAAGGGCACATCCTACTCATGTAAAAACACGCTGATTCCCGGACCTAAGGTGGGCCGGATTTAGACGGCGATTGGGCCGAACAGCCTCAGCCGGTATCATCAATGGTCAAGTACAATGGTAGCTGCAGTTCAGGAAGTTATAGCAGGGCCACAGCTTCCCCATCTCCAGTTTAAAGCATCCTTCATCAAGGAGGAGTCCATTACTGTCTGTCATCAGTGCACATCGTTTCAGTTAGATTTTTAAGAAGTGGGACAACTGAAACCATACTTGGGATTTAAACTGTGAACATACCATTGTGGCATTTCCTGTTGCCCTTCCTGCTAAACAAGATTGCCTTTCCTTTTCATTTGGTTCACGGGATAAGCTACAAAAGGCAAGTACAGGACAGAAGAGGAGAAAATGAAAAGGCATCATCACAGCCACTGCACAAAGAGCTGGAGAGTGATAAAAGGGGAAAGCCAGGCTTTGGGGCTTGGCTTCAGTTCTTTTGGAATTTCTAACCTATTCTTGAGCTGGTGGAAAGCTAGCTTATATAGAATCATAAGGCTGAGCAACCCAAAGTCTAACCAT
>NC_139605.1:100293316-100345336 GCF_964270895.1 Podarcis filfolensis | reverse complement strand
ACGTGGCCCGACCGGTGCGGCTGGGATTGTTGATAGAAAGCAAGACCCCTTCCTGCCCCCTCCGTAAGGGCGCTCGGGAAGTTCGGAAGAAGAACTCCAGCCCCTTGCTTTCAACTGAGATGTCCGTTGCGGGGAGTCGGCTGTTTTTCAAGCCGGGTCTCTCCGTCTTACTTTCGGACTCCCAATTGGTGCGGCTGACTGGAGGGTTTGAGAGGCGAAAGAGATAGAGCTCAGAACCCCCCTTTCGGGTCGAGCGGCAGTCCAATGTCTCCTCAGCAATTGGACCAAGAGACAGGCGAGAAAGAGCGATAGAGAGGAGGGCAGAGAATTCAGTTGCCAGGAGAATCCACCCCCTTCCCACCAGTGCACTGGGTTTTCCTTTTCCTTATACTCACGTGTCTTCTATGATGATCCCGGGATCGAAGAAGCCGGCTGGATGTCCTTTGCTCCCCGGCTGAACCCTGGGACGTTTGATTACCGCCCGGAGGATGGCCGGGGGTCCAAAAGGTCTTCCCGGGCAAAGCGGCCCGGAGCCGGCTGAAGATTTCGGGGCCCCCGGTCAGCAGCACGGGAGAACCGCCCGCCCCACGTTGGGCGCCAAATGTTACGGTAAAATTCCGGGTGCGAGTCTGCTCAGCCTCCCGGCTCGTCGGACTAAGTCCGCGGGTCCTAGCGGAAAAATGAGCTCAGCCGGACACAGGAGCAAGATGCGGAGATCCAAGGTTTATTGCGCAACAGGTTCAAGGCAAGATTGAACAGCGAGAAAGGGGTGACATGAACTTTTAAAAGTTCCCTCCAAGTCCCAGAATACAGTGCAAGAAAACGTCATGAATACATTATGGAAGGGTTGGGTTTGACAACTTACATCATGAATATATTACGGAGAGGTGGAGTTACACACATTAGCATTTCAGGGAAGGGAGGGGTAGTGTGTGGAGTAAGGGATATACATAGATAAGCATTTCCTGAGTACCGGTGATGACAAAACAATAGTCCAGATATGCATCGTCTGCCACCTGGCATTGCCCGGAGGAAGGGTTTGGCAGGGCGATCCGATGGGATTAGGGTCTTCCTGAGTACGTGACTTGCCGCTCAGGGGATTATGGAAGCAAGTGGGGTGTTCTAGAGTCCTGAAAAGACTGAGTCGATTGACACCAGAACGAAGGAAATCGGTGCTCCGGTTGATTTTATATGAATTTTGGAAGTTTCAGCTCATTTCAAGTCCATTCTGACATTATTAATCAAAGTCGGAAGTGAATAGATACATTGTTGCAGTTCTTGATACTGTCAGGGGTTCAGGAGTTTCAATTCCATTGTTGGATGGATACAATGTTGCAACTTAGGTTTCAGTTCCATTGTTCCCCCAGCGGGGAGCTGTCAATAACTTGTCAAGAGGTTAAATGAGGCGTGCAGAGCTGGCTGAGCTACCTCTGCACGGCAAATGCACGGTACTGATTGGCTAAAGCGCGGCCATTATAGTCAATGGGGATACAATCTGATACGGTCTACCCACGTTAGAAATGGAGCGAGAGGGAAGTTTAAGAGAGATGGTGGGCTTATTTCGCCCGTATAGAGAGAGGGAAAAGGTCCTTTATTTACAGGACTAGGGTGCAGTGTGGTGCTTGTGCAACAGTGTGGGGGACCTGAGGGGCCGGGGATCCGTCGAGGTCATCGCCTCGGGTCCACTGGTGCTGGTGGAGGGACCAAGAAAGGTACCCCCCCCTCCTCCCGTATCATGCCTTAAGAGAAAACATTATGAAAATGATATATAGGTGGTACATAACCCCAGTCAAGCTTGCAAAGATTTACCATTTGCCTGACAATAAATGTTGGAAATGTAAAGAAACTGAAGGTACATTTTTTCATCTTTGGTGGACTTGCCCGAAGATTAAGGTATTCTGGGAAATGATCTATAATGAACTTAAAAAGGTATTTAAATATACTTTCTCCAAGAAACCAGAGGCCTTTCTCTTGGGTATTGTCGGCCAAGGGGTGTTAAAGACGGATATAACTTTCTTTATGTATGCTACAACAGCAGCTAGAATACTCATTGCGAAGTACTGGAAGACGCAAGAGCTACCCACACTGGAAGAATGGCAGATGAAGGTGATAGACTACATGGGCTTGGCAGAAATGACGAGCAGAATCCGAAACCAGGGAAGAGAAGCAGCGCAAGAAGAATGGAAAAAATTTAAGGACTATTTAAAGAAATATTACAAAGTTAATGAAAGTTAGAATGATGTTGGACTGGAAAGTAAATGGTTACTATTAGCAATGGTTAAGACAAGGAGAATAAGGAAGATTAGTTTAAATCTAAATTAAAATAAGGGAAGATTTGCTGAGTAATCGATAAGAATTTGGAATACAGAAAAGGGAGGCATGAGGAAGTCGGGGAAGAAAGGTACAAGAAATTAGGATATGAAATGGTACATGTTTTTTTTTGTTTTTTTTTGTCTTTGTATGTTTATGTATGTTATGTTTATATGAAAAAATTCTTGAATAAAAATATTAAAAAAAAAAACAGTAGTAAACACTAACCCTGTGTGAATACGAACGTGTGGGTGAGTGGAACAAGGTTTTTATTTCGCTTGCTGGAGTCTTATATGTACATTCAGTTATTGCTTTGTAGGATGTCAGCACTGTATATATAACATTCCAGCCCAAGTTACTGAATGTAAGTAAGCAGATGTGGGGAATGACCCGGCCTGCAGCCTACATCTGGAACAAAGCATCTGGAAGAACTTTCTGACAGTAACAGCCTCCCACGAGAGGTGGTGGGCTCTCCCTTCCTTGGAGGTTTTTAAGCAGAGGTTGGATAGCCCTCTGTCACGTATGCTTTAGTTGAGATTCCTGCATTGCAGGGGGTTGGGCTAGATGATCCTCGTGGTCCCTTCCAACTCTATAAGATTCTATGATGATGATGGAATAGGATGTCCTGATTTTCATCCGGGAAACATTGGAGGCTACCTCTTCTTCTTTCTCTGTTTCATCTATTACACTCTCTCCCTCCCTCCGACTGCGCGCATAGGAGAGAGAGAGAGAGAGAGAGAGAGAGAGAGAGAGAGAGAGAAGTTGGGGAGGGGGAGGAGGGGGAGGGAAGAGGGCACGTCTCCCTCTCAACGAGCGCCCTGACGTCAGCGGACGTTTTAAGTAGAGGGAAGGCTTACGTATCGGCGCGCGCCTGCTCTTCTTCCCCTCCTCCCACCTTGTCTTCTCCCTCACCCGCGCGCGCGCGTTCTCTCCCCTCGGAGGCGAGGGCGTCGACGGGAAAGCAAGCGCGTCGTCCCCTTTAAGGTTGCCCGGGTGACGGCTCGGCGAGTGAGAGCGAGGCTCATTGACGTCACGCCGGGCGGCGATTGGCGGAGGGAGTTGGGTTTCCGGTGGGAGCGATCGCTGAGGCGAAGGAGGAGGAGGAGGAGGAGAAGGGAGGTGGAGGAGGCCGCCGCCACCACTCGGGACAGCGGGAGGAGGCGGAGGAGGGGGGCCCGCCCGCGAGGAGAGGAGGCCCAGGCAGGGAGGAGGAGGACCCTGAGGTAAGTCGGAGCCGGTGGGCCTAAGGCGCTCGCCGGCGGGTGGGGCGAGAGCGGGAGCTGCGGCGGCGGAGTGACGCGGGGGCGGCGAGGCGGGAGAGCGAGGGGCGGCGCGCTTACCTGAGGCGCGCAGCGGGAGGCGGCGGCGGCGGCAGAGGCC
Organism: Podarcis filfolensis; assembly: GCF_964270895.1. Classification (NCBI taxonomy): domain Eukaryota; kingdom Metazoa; phylum Chordata; class Lepidosauria; order Squamata; family Lacertidae; genus Podarcis; species Podarcis filfolensis. The sequence continues at coordinate 100,341,646 of NC_139605.1, read as the reverse complement.
TCTTCCTTCTACTCAGGTGAGGCGGAGGATGGGAGAGGAGGAGGAGGAGGATAAACCTCCGCCGAGTTGTGAGGGCGGCCCTACCGAGAAGAGCCTTATCGCGGCGGGAGAGACGGGTTGCCCGAAGGGGGCCTTGGACGGGGCCCACGGACACAGCTTGGAGGGAGAGCACATGCGTGGCTTTATTTTATTTTTTTCAGTGTTGGGGAGGAAGGGGGCGCTTACGCTACAAGGTTTATTTCCCGGGCGGGGGGCAGAAGAGGGTCCAGGGGGTCAGACGCAAGTAGAGGGGCTCAGATTAGGAGGAAAGTGCACTGTGGAAGATGACGCCATGTAGACACAGAGAAGGAGCGTAGAATAAAGCAGCCTTTGTTTTTTTAAATTATTATTATTTAAGGAGAAGCCCATGAGGAAAGTGGTTTTTTTGTGTGGGGTTTCTTCTAGTAGACGATTTAAGAGAGAGGCCTGTAGGTTTTTGGAGGGAGGATTCTTTTACAAAGAAACGAGATTTGTGATCTTGGGGGTGAACTTTCAGACCTAGGGGGAGGTTAGGATTAAAGGAGGAATAATAGGTATGGGGTGTGGGGGGGGTACCCGATCTTCATCTGTTTTAAAGAAGTGGAAAGGTTACTGCTGAAACGTGCCTAAGCCAGAGTTTAGCTGGGTCTGTTTATCTTACAAGCAGTTTCTTAGGGCCCTCCAGAATGTTTCACGGTATGTATGAAGGGGAGGGAGGAAAGGGACCCATGTCATTCTCTTGGCTTTGTAGTCATTACAGTGTAGTGAATAACCTTTTGCAGGATAGGGAGAGTGTCATTTTCCCCATAGTCAAGGAACGAAACAAGCAAGTGCTGCCTTTGAAGTAGCCCATAATTGCTGTGTACAGTACTTGAATTTCTGGGTATTCCTATCCTGGGGAAATGAGCTCCCAATGAACTGTGCTCCCTTCTCACAGGAAGGAAGCATCTTAGGGCTTTCCTGTTGCTTTTATTTATGGAAGCCACAGGAAGATAACTTGAAAGATGATCAGAGTAAGTTATTCAAGGCTGCTATAAATTACAAATGCCCTTTTGTGATAGAGAGGCTCTTCTTTGTGATTAGAAAATGTGTGCTATCAATTGCTCCTGATATTTCAATAAAATGTGAGGACCCCTACCCTCACTTAGAATTTTGACGAGCTGTTTTGATGTCCTGGGTTACCATCTTCAGGTTGCTGTTTTCCATTATTCACTGTTTAAAGATGACTGTTAAATAGTTATATGAGGAATTCTAAACACTTTGTGAGTTTTCTCTGCCAGAAAAGGAGCCCCTGAAAATTACTGCAGTCATCTTAAAATTCCAAGCATTTTACCTGGAAGCTACTTGAAGCTACTACATATCTACTTTGCAAATACCTATAGCAAATAAAAGTCCTTTATCAGCTGTTAATTGCCAGTTGGTGAGAGTATCTAGCTACAGAAATAGTTTGGCCTTGTTTCTATTAAAATGAATGCTCTTCAAAGCTCTGCATGATGAAGACTTTAACATGCTTCGGACAATTAAGAATATTTATTTGACATAGAAGCTTCTTGTCTGCTACTTCTTTTGCAGTTGTGTTTGAGCACTGGTGTCTGATGCTGTCTATCAGCAGTGTGAATGCTTTTTCCACAGACTTATTTGCAGGCTGTCACAGAGCCATGGCATTAACTCTTGGACAGTTAATTAAGGCATTTATTACTGACCTTCATTATGCAAGTTGTCAAAACAAAAGAAGTAACTGTAGAACTTCAAGGCAGCTTAATGTAAATGCCAGAAATGTATGTGCATGTTTTTTGAAATGGAACAGGTGTATTGTAATCTTTAGATTCTTTACAAGCGTTGCAGATGACAAAGGGTACCATGTGTTTGTAGAGTGGGCACTTCACAACATTATATTTTGTTGTCATGCCTCTGTTTCCTGTTGGGAAGGGTTATATATGTTAATTTCAAGTATATTGCCATCTGTGTCATGTATCTAAATATCTCACCTAGAAAAGTATGTATTAATAGAACAGTTAACACTTGGGAGTTATTCACTTTCTTCTTCCTTCCTTTTTGAAAGGCTATACTGGGATCAGCACCCCTTCCTGTAAATTCTGTGCATACCTGTAGTGGTTGCAGCTAGCTGCATCTCAAGTAAGTGTTGGGCAGTTGGGAAATAATGTATTTTATTTCCATAAAACTTTATTTTTACATGCTATTACCGACACAGTTCTGGATATGTTTGTTTGCCAGTTGTGGAAATCTTGCATCCAGTAAGATTTTGTCAGGGAGCTGGCATAAATTGCAGTATTTTATTTTTACTTTATTGGGAGCAACTTAGCTTGACACAACTCCTGAGGTAGCATAGACCTCTGCTTATTTCTGTTGTTAACATTCATCCAGAATGCAGACAAATTCACTGAGCACCATTTCAAGTTTAGAAGCATATAATGTTTTCATTTCTGCTAATTAGCTATCTCTGCAATTAAGAGTGGCTGGCATCTGTTTTTAACCCACTTGTGGAGACTATCAGAGGTCACAAAGAAAGGAATATATGATAACAACAAGAAGATGAGGAAAACAATAAAGAGAAAATTGGACAGAACTGTGAATATTATTTGGACAGAACTGTGAATATTAAAGTAGCAGCAAGAGAGTTGTTTGGATCCCTTTCTGAGCTCGAAGCATGGGTACCCCCAACAAAACTTTAAAAATTTAGCTTTGTAATTTGGAATTAATGTGATTTGATTGGTTTGTTAATAAAAATTATATTTAAAAAAAAGTGTGGCTGGCAGCTGTGATTGTTGAATATCATTGACGTAATATGGTGATAGCAGGGCATCTATCTCTTGGAGTTTTTAAAATATGTTTTAATTTCAGATAGCAGCAATGGCCACTGGCAGCACTAACAGTGAAGAGGAGCGCAGCCTCCGTGAATGTGAACACTATGTCCAAAAACACAATATCCAACAACTCCTGAAGGATTGCATCGTCCAGCTATGTACAGTGCGACCTGAGAGACCCATGGCATTCCTCCGGGAATATTTTGAAAGACTGGAGAAGGTAAAAATAAGCTTCAGGAATGGGTGCGAGTAGGAAAACCATTTGCAACTTTTCTAGAATATTAGCCGAGAGTACATCAATCTTCCAAGGGAAAAGTGCAGCAGTGTTTTTGAGTTTATTGCCATGTGATTGCTAGAAAAGCATCTGTGCAATGTTTTCATAAAATTAATTGAAAAATAAATAGGTCTCATGAGGGGTATAAGGTCAGATTGTGTTGCTTTGTGAGATACTGGACTCTTGACTCATGCATGGCCAAATTTTGCCCTTGTGCATCCTTGAGAGGTTTTACATATAATCCAAGTAGAATTTCTTATCAATAAAATGGGACAACCCTCTGATAATGCTACTGTTATGTAAATTGGGCCTCAAAAATTCTCTGGTCTAAGTGGAAGCAGCAGCAAATCCAGAAGCTAGACAGACACCTGGTAATTCTGCTTTTAGGAAGGAAAAAAAAAGGTTTTTAGAGTAGAACATATTTTGCAAGAAATAAACTCTTGGGCATTCTTATGAAACGTGACCATTTAATTATGGTGGTCTTTTTAGCTGGATTCAACCCATAGCATCCCATATAAGTCATTGCACAAGCAGAATAACTTCCAGTCACATAGTGAACGGGTCTTCTCCATCTCCGCTCCCTGCACTGACCCCAGATTTACTCAGGAGGGTTAAGAGATGGCAGGGAAAGGTGGCTCTGTTGTGTGAGCAGAACTCACTCTGCTTTTGCAGTGACTGGCAGAGCAATGCAACCTGCCTTTACACTAGACCATGGCTGGGAGTGGAGGTTGATGGAGCAATTATGTCCCTCCACTTTGCTTGCTGAGCTGCTGCCAGTGGAGTAACATAGATGTCACTTGTTGGTGGGTAGATGGCCCACTGGTAGGCTGCTCAGTGGTGGAGTCCTGCAGAAAGAGGCGAAACTGTGTGTTCTGAGGGAAGTGATGGGACTGGATCCCGAGTCAGATACCTAATTGCTGCCAGCTGCCATCAGGCCTGATCTGGATCTGAATTCTGCGCCAGCCTGGAGCTGCCACAGGGCGCAGGACTCCCCCGATTTGAGCTGCAATGGCAGACGGTTTGGATTGTGCCCTTAGTTGGATCATCCCAGATCTGATTTTGCTTTCAGTGCACTTTGTATAAAACTCTTATTAATCTAATCACAAACCAGTCCTTAGCTGAGTAGCCCACTAATTGTCTTGCGCTTTTTACAAGCTATGTGACTACCCAGTAAATTTAGATGGCTGTGCAGCAAAGCTACCCAACAATTTTCCCCTCTTGTTCTTTGACTGCCGTGTCACTAACAGCTTCTCCCATCACTGTGTCAACATTCTGTGGAAAGAGAGAAGGTCAGTAGCATTCATCCCATAGCAGCTGACGACTTAAAGGCAAATCATAAGACCAATATTTAGTGATTCCTGCAGTCACTGCTAATTGTTACAAATTAATTCATACATTTTCCCTAAGGCACAATGTCAGGATAATAACGTACTTTGTTTTGTATAGAAGAGTCATTTTGTTCAACTCCCCAGTTTTTGTATATTATGCACTAGTACTTTTAATTAATAAGAATGCACAGAGATTCAAGTGTTCTGTCCAACTTGCATTTTGGCTTGATCTAAATGCCAAGTTACGCAGATCCCTAAAACTAGGCAAGTGATTTTTCTGAGTTTATACGTTATTGGCTAGGATCCAAAAGTGTTTTTTACCAGCAGAAAAGAAGCTTCCATGTATTCTGACAATTCCACTGTTCTGCTGCAATTCCCCATGCCCAGTCCCACACCATTTAGAGGGTCCCTTGACACTTAGGGGTGGTTTTTTGGGGGAGGGAAAGTGTAGGGAACTACAGTGGGAAGAGGAGCAAGGAAAGCTGGATCTAAGCCACTGTACTTTTAGATGGAATGCTACAGTTTTAGTCTAGTTTTAGTTGACCAGTGCAGGTCTATTGAATAATAGAGGCAGAAAGGCTAGGGTCATGCATGGTAATTTTTAAGACTATTTTGGTCATCTTTTATTGAGTATGCATATTAAATATGGTTTCCTTTGAATAATGAGTGGTAGCTTTTATTGATTTAATTGAAAGTCGGCTCACAAAGCTTAAGAGCTTTATTTAAGATAATTTATAGTGCACACTTTCACTGTACCTTCAGTGCTCTGTGGAGCTCACAGTACTTTAAAACTGTAAGGTAAACTGTATGAAGGAATAAAAAAGACAAAACAATGTTCTGCTGTGTTAATCTGGAAAAAAATATAATTGGCTGTATGCAGTGTAGTGCTAAGGTGAACTTTCTGTTGGTGCAAGGGTTTCTCCTTGATCACTGGAATGCACTCCCCATACCCTCTAAATCTGTTCTGGCAGTTCCCCCAACCATCTAGAACAGATCTGGGATAGCAGAGGGCATGGGCAGGAAGGAAAGGGGCAGGGTCCACACTGCCTTTTGTTTTTAGACTGCTGAAAATAGTTCACATTTTTCTCCTGGATATAGTTTTATTAACTGTTTTGTGTCTGCATTCTGGGATATGAAATAGACTCCACTGTTTACAAACCAGGTTTTTGACAAAATGTGTTTTATAGAGCCAGCTCAGCCCAGCGGTTCCATCAACCAACACGTAGCTTAGAACCTGCAATCGCCCACAGCAGTTTGAAACCCATGGACGCTGCCTGGCTTTCAAAAAAAAAAAAGTGTTTTATATTTTATTTTGTTACCTTGACAAAATGATGTGTTGTAGAAATGCGGGCAAAAAATGTGTATAGTTTATTAAAATATAATTTAAAGATGTTCATGCCTTTTATTAATGAATGAAATGCAAGGGCATTATGAGTAAAGGAACTCGCTGTTTTTAAATTTGGTTTATGGAAAAGGGTTTGGGAGTTCATTGGAGCAGGCAAAATTGGCAAGTACAGTGCTATGTTTATGCCTACTTAGAAATTTAGAAATGTGCCATGAAAAACCATTTTTTTGGCAAGGAGTGTCCTATGGCACTGAGCAAGTGGCTCTTTTGGTTAAGCAACATTAAGCTGATAAATAGAGGAATTAAAAAGTAGTTTTTAGAGGAGTTCATATTAATCTTATCGAAGAGGAAGTGTGTGGGTAATCAGGCTATCAGATGAATAATAAGTTGGACTTTGTGTTAATGTTCAATGTGTTTCCCTCCCCCCCTTCACATCACTTTATTGAAAATTATAAATAATTGGATTAAGTGTGCTCATTTATCAACAGATCTCACCCATGTCTGAGACAGACATATTAGGATTGTTAATCAAGAATTTCTCGATTATGACAGTTTAATTCAAGTCAGATTTTGTGTAACATTGTTTCAGGAATACTTGGAGACCTGTTGGTTTCTGTTGGTATCCTTCAGAAATTCAAGAAAATAGAATCAGTTGATTTAAAATACATTATGCATTTGGAATAATTCATTTAGATAATGAAGCTTTCTGTGGATTCTGTTGCTGTGATAAAGGAACTGTATGATCTTCGAAGAGCAGCTGTAATGTCATTATCTATGTAAACAGTATCTGAGCTGTATTACAAAGATGAACTATTAAATTCAAAAGTTGACAAGGTAAAGAACACACACACACACACTCTCTATATATGAGAGAAAGTAGAGGTATAGGATCCTTTTTTGAGTTTCATTGAAGACTCAAATTTTATAAACGTCTTCATTATAACAGACCACGCTGCAGAGCAATATGCCAGAGCAACATCTGAATCACCAAAAATATATTGCATATGTTGCATGCCTGGTGCATTTCTTTGAATGCAATAATTTAACATTCAAAGTATCCAGCAAATGGCCTCAATTTCATGTATTGGACTCAACACTAGTATGATACATGACAGCTAAAGCATCAGAAGCATTTAGAAACTTCATCCAGATTTTTGTACTAGGTATAAGTAGCTGTTAAAAGTGTGCCAATTAAAAAAATATATTTAGTTAAATACAAATGTTTGAAATACGTCAAATTCCTGGGATGGGGAATCCCTGGTCTGTGAGCCAGATGCCCACATGCAGATTTCATCTAGCTTCCTGGGTCCCCTCACATCCATCAGCTGTTCAATGAGGAGCAGGGGAGGGAGAAAGGGGTTCTGTTGTGCAAAGTGTATAATTGCAGCTCCTTTCTCTGCAACACCACAGCAGAGGTGAAAATCTCTCAGCAAAGAGGGAGATGTGTGTTCCTTGCAAAATCCATGCATTTTTGCAATTGTATACATGGAATTCCCATTGTATTTTGAAGTTTAGAACTATGCAAAGCTTTAAGGCAGGATTTGCCATTCAGTTCTGTATTGACATTATTTGCATTCTTCTGGGATTACTGAGTTCTCTTTGCTTTCTGCACAGTCAGGACAGATAAAGGGTGTTTGAGACCTTTAGCTTGAGTGGAGTTGCTAAGAATTAAAGATATTGATCTGTTACTGTGGAAAACAGATTTGTGTAGTGGTCTGGTCCCTCCCATTTCTGAAATTTGCTCAAAAGCCATTGGAACCTTAGCCCGAAAGAGGTCACCTAATAAACCCCTTTCAGGCTTCTGCTTGCACAATGGGGCTTTCTCCCCTTTCCTTACCCCTGTGTTACCTTTCATGAGCTTATGGAGGGCACAAACATTTTAGAATGGAAGTTATAATCTGAAATTGCACAGTGCAACTTGATGGCCAGTGTTTAAATGAGGATAAGTGCAAGGGAGGAAACAAGTTCTCCCAGGAGCATATGCATGGATGTGAACTTTCTACCCTTGTGGATTATTAACATAGAACTGTTTTATTTCACTGCAGGAAGAAACAAAACAGATCATGTGCCAGCAGAAAGCCAGCTCCCGTGCAGACTCGCGTGAAGATGAGATTTCTCCCCCTCCACCCATGAATCCGGTGGTAAAGGGCCGCAGAAGGCGTGGTGCCATCAGTGCAGAGGTTTACACAGAAGAGGATGCTGCCTCTTATGTCAGAAAGGTGCTGCATCCAGTTCTTACTTCCTGCAAGGCATATTTTATGTCTTGTATGCACAATTTCCTTCTTTGCCTATCCCAAATAAGGTTGTATCAGGCCTTTCCCTAGATAAGTTGTGCTAATGCCTTCCTAACTTGCCTTTATATTTCTCTCACATAAGCCTGGATTTCTGCTTGGTTGGGTTGACATAAGTTGAGTTGACAGATATGGAGGAAATAATTATTAGAAAAATCTTGGCTGGAGGAAACAAACCATTTCTCCCTGACTCTGCAATGTCTGCTCAATTAATATCGACTATAACTTTCCCAGAGGAGCAGCCAGGTCTCCTAGGACATTCTTGTGATCCTTGTGACTTCTATGTAGTTTCCAGGAAGCCTGATACTAGGGAGTTGACCCTTGGGGGACCTGTAAGCACAATTGCAGCTCCTCAGAGGTGTGATGTTAGTAAGAGGGAAGTATCCTAGGATGGTAGTTATTCAAGATTCCCAATCATTGTGTAAGAGCACCATTAGGTTATGTGACTCCTAAAACCTGCATCAGTTTCAAGTAAGATTATTTTGAGTTCTGAATGACCATTTGAGGTACTGGTGTGTCTAGCAATTTGGTTTATAGACTTATCAGAGGCAGTGGACAAATAATTTTCTACATATCGAGGCTCCTGATAGTTGTGTCTTATCTGAAAAGATACTTTCAGATTGGCCATTGAATCGGCACTTACCCAGGAAAGATACATCTCATTCTGGACACTTTCGCTTTTCTGGGCATCTAGAATGAACATGCTTCTTAAAGAAGTCTTGAGAAGCTTTCCTTACCACTTGAATGACTTCTTCACATAGGATAAAGCTGCACAGAGCTCCCTTCCAAAAAAGGAACTCCTCTCAAATATTGTTGGTAATGGGTTTGCTTAAAGAACATTTGCCTCTTAGGTCTTTAATCGGTATTGTTTGGGTGTTTCTATTCCACAGGTTATTCCAAAAGATTACAAGACTATGGCTGCTTTGGCAAAAGCCATAGAGAAGAATGTGCTTTTTGCTCATCTTGATGACAATGAAAGAAGGTAGGAAATCTGTGAACCTGGATAGTTAAATAAACAGAATTGAGCAACATGTAGAAAGAATAAATAGGCTGACTGTGACCCAAGTTTTGGAACCATGCATAATGTTAACTATAAATACAATACCTCAAGGACCACCTCCCCATATGAACTGCACCAGATCCTCCACTTGCATTCTGAGGCCCTTCTTCTGCGTTGATCTCCCCAGGGAGGTTTGCCTGGCGTCATCACTACATATCTTTAGACACAAGGCAAAGCTTCTTCTTCTTTTTTTTTTGCTTCCGGTCAGACCTTTGACTTTTAAATGCCTGTGTCCTTTTTGCATAGGAGGGTTGTTTTAATCTTGTTTTTTTAAAAAATAGGATTGTCTTTTGGATTTTTTTTTTTTAAATACTGGTTTTAATGTGTTTGTGTGTTTGCTTAAAATATTGTAAATTGCTTTGAACTGTGGCAAAAAAACCCCAGCTAGCTAACAAGTAAAAATAATGCAGTATAAGTTGCCTAGCCAGTTCCCTAGCCAGGCCAGTTAAGTTGTACTGAATGGTTTTTGGGCCCCCACTTTGTGGCTTAGATTGCCACAATGCCATATAGGCATTGTTGTGGCTTAGATTGCCAAAATGCCATATAATGTGCTCTACATTCATACAATTAATTGGATTAGTTTGGGGCAAGGAGAAGAGGGGAATCTTCATGATGATGTCAGCCTATTTATGTTGCCCCTGTGTCTGTCAATATGGGAAGGGATAAGAATAGCCTGAAGTTTAATTCACCAAACCTAATGTTTATCCTGTGAACCACCCTGAGATCTATGGGTATAGGGCAGTATACTAACTAACTAACTAACTAACTAACTAAAGCTTGTGTGAGCACTGCTGTTTTGTCCCCTCTCCAGAACACGTTGAGCAACTCTAGTCTAGACTTTTGAGACATGCAGCCTCCTTAATAACTGCATGCTAAGCTTGTCTGTATTAGCACACACATGCAGTATGTTAGATCTTTTGTTGATTAATTCTGAAATCTTTTTCAGTGATATTTTTGATGCCATGTTCCCTGTCACCTATATTGCTGGCGAGACTGTGATACAGCAAGGCAAGTGATTGATTGTGATGTTGGTGGAAAAATTACTTAGCGTTTGAAGCATTGAAGATAGGCAATTGCTTTCTATTCATCTCATTCACAAGGTTTGCTAAAAAGATCCCAAGTATAGAATTCCAGCTAGTTTTTCAGAGGTGGGTGGGCAAACATTTTTTGGTCACTTACCTTTTAGAAGGGACCAGGGCTTAACAGTAAGGCATGTGTTTTCAATTCTAGGTAGAGCTGGAAGTGTCCCCTGAAACAGTTGAGAGCTGGTGCCAGTCAGTGTCAACAGTACTGAACTAGATGCACCAATGGTCCAACTCGTTATCAGGGAGCTTCCTATGTTCTGGCCCCAGTGGTAGCTGTTTGGGGTTGCATTCCAGTGGTGGGCTGGGCCAGATGTGCACACAGTCACACACTTCTTAACACAGGCATGCACCTGTTCTTCACTTTCTCAACTCCCCATCTCATATGATCCATGTAGATCAGCTGAGAAGGGGGCATTTTCATTCCCACTGTAGCATGTACTGTGAGGAGGATTAAACATCTCTATGGGATGTTAGGAGAAAGGTAGTACCTCTGCTGGGGAACATGTTATGCTCGTTCTGGGGTAGTTTGTCCACCTTTGGTCCCCACCCTGCACGCAACTCTCACCTGTGGCTCCTAGAAGCCATCAGCATGCAACAGCAGCCACACCCCAGGAAATGACTTTTACTGGCCGACTAAACCAGGTGAGGGCAACCAATGGGTCAAAACCCTCAGTGAGTTAGGGACTTCCTCTGTATGCAAAGAGAGGCTCTGGCAGATTGAGCGGATGAGACCAATAGTGCGTTAAATGGTCTAGAAGGCGGTTTCTGCACGTGGAGGGGCAGATGGGGCTTGTCAACCTGGGAAGGTAGCCCATCTATGAGAAGGAAAACTGATCCTACACCTCTGCTGCCTTGCGGGATATCTTCAGGAGAAGAAAAAACTAAGGAGTAAACCCTGCAGAAATGCGGAATGGCAGTTGGATGACGTCTTGTACACCTCCTTCTGGCAACTCTGGCTGACAGCCAAGCTGGACCACACCAGCAGTGCCATGAGAGGAGTGGGGGGTGGGTCTTATCGTCTGGGATATCCCAGGAGCTCCATACACACTGCCCAGGCTTGCATCCCAGGAAGGTCACTTCAGTGCTGCTAACGGAGCAGTTTGACTTTGCCCCCAGGCACGCATTCCATTGTCTCTCAAGACAGACGGATGCCAACAAAGCAAGAACAACCCTGCACACTGTAATGGGGATGAAAACTGCACCCTCCCAACAAATCAGTTAAGAAGCCAGGAAGGGCCAGTTTTCATCCCCATCACAGTGTTGGGTGGCGAGGTTAAAATCTCCCCACCCAGGTTAATAAGGGAGGCGGGGGCATAGCTTGAGGAGGGTCAGCAGGCAAGGAGGTTCCCCATCACTGAGCTTAGACTTGTTTTCCCCACATTGTAACCATTTCAGTGTTCTATTTGAGTTTTGTGGTCAGGTGAAAATCCTCTGCCAGCAATGGCTTTTGCAATAGGGCTTTGATCAAAGAGCACTTTACCTAGACTAGTTACTAGTCTTATCTACCCTATCATACTGATAGGTGGGTAAATAGCTTCCTTCATTTTAATTACATGTAGGAGTGAAGTGGGAATTATAAATATAATGAATATATTTGACTATGAAGCCTAAAGGAAAGCATGGCTGTTCCAAATGCAAAAAAGCATATGTGAGCTTTTGTATGGATGTCATTTTTGCTGGATGGTTCTAGAATGGAAGAGGTTGATAACTGCCTCTTCTAAACCTATAATTGTTTCTCAAACTTGTATTTCAATTTTTGTAGGTGATGAAGGGGATAACTTCTATGTGGTTGATCAAGGAGAAATGGATGTAAGTCTTTTCTAAACTATATTACTGCAGTGCTGCAGAATATTTTAAGCACGTACAATGCTTCACATGGGCAATAATGGGAACATGGTCTATGTCCGTGCTTTTGCATTTCAGACAAATAAATATCAGGGATCTCCCATCTTTCCCTCACCACAGTTTCCTTTTCCTCTAGCCTTCTCTGAAGCTTCTTTCTTACTGCCGTTTGTGTAGTCAGCTATAGGAGGCCAGGGCAACTCCAGTGTGATGACAGAACCACAGGCAGCCCAGGCAAGCTATTTAAAGGAGGCAGAGAGGTGCTTTCTGAAGCGCCTCCCGAATTAAATACTACCAGAGGGGCATTTAAAGGAGCAGGTGAAGGCACTTCAGAGAGCAGCTTGGTTAGGTGTAACGGGAGGAGGGGTTGGTGAGCAGGAGTGGCAGCCCATCATATATATTTCTGTTCTGCCTTTCAAAACTTTATAGTCTTCCCAAGATGGCTTATATTAAAAACAGGTACACAATTTTGTTAAAACAAACAGAAAAAAACATACAGTATAAATCATAATGCAACAGCCATTTTAAAATAAGTCAATTACAATAACATTCAATAACAAAAATGTACCAGTGATCAGGCTAAACTGAGACTCTGAAATGTAAAGTCTTAGAACAGGCATCCCCAACCTTCAGACCTCCAGATGTTTTGGACTACAATTCCCATCTCTGACCACTGGTCCTGTTAGCTAGGGATCATGGGAGTTGTAGGCGAAAACATCTGGAGGGCCACAGATTGGGGATGCCTGTCTTAGAACTATTAAACTGAAAAGCCCTTGTTTTTAGGTTGCATTTTTATTTACAGTTTTTAACCTGCTTTTCTAATTCTCAAAGTGGTAGTGAAGCAATTAAAAACATTGTAAGTCTATACTATACATGTTTATTCAGAGTTCAGTCAAGCTTAAAAAGGTAAAGGGACCCCTGACCATTAGGTCCCGTCGTGGACGACTCTGGGGTTGCGGCACTCTTCTCACTCTATAGGCCGAGGGAGCTGGTGTTGGTCCGCAGACAGCTTCCAGGTCATTTGGCCAGCATGACTAAGCTGCTTCTGGCGAACCAGAGCAGCACATAGAAACAGCATTTACCTTCCCGCTGGAGCGGTACCTATTTATCTACTTGCACTTTGACGTGCTTTCAAACTGCTAGGTTGGCAGGAGCTGGGACCGAACAATGGGCGCTCACCCCGTCACGGGGATTTGAACCGCCGACCTGATCGGCAAGCCCTAGGATCTGTGGTTTAGATCACAGCGCCACCCGCGTCCCTTCAGTCAAGCTTACTCCCAGGTAAATGGGTATAAAATTTATGCCTTGTGATATCAAATCAAGCCGTAAGTTGCTGGCACATTAGGTAGTACACCCTGTTAAATAAATCACTTATTTACAATTTACGTTTCAACAATGTAATAACAGTACAAGAAATTTTCCCCACTCTGGAACAGAAGATTAATGTATAAAATTTTGCCGTAAGTCCATGTGCAAGGTTGGTGGATGCCAATCATCAGGGTATTCATTTGAGTAGTTTGCAAATGGGTACCAAACTTCAATAAAATAGTCTGCATCAATACATGAACCCTTTGGGCTAGTTTTTCAGATAGGGCAGTAGTCCATGCAAATGTTCAAGCCCTTTCCAATTCTGTGCCATAAGTAAGTAATCACAGCATTAACAAGAAACTCCTAAGATCTTTATATAATAAAGCACATTGATCTACCATAAAAATTCTTAATAAACCCAAACTTGGATTATACAGTACATTGTGATTTGTAATGTTACTTATTTCAGCTAATACTCCTTCCCAGAATGAAATCACTTATTTGAATATTATGCAAGGGCCGAACAAATGGTGCCCAGTGATAAGCTTTTCTCAAAACAAAAACAGAAAACCTCTTGGCACACGTGTTTTGTGGAATATTGCTGTGAAAAGGAATTAGAATATTATCCAAATTGGAACATTTAACCAGTTTTGAAATGTTCCGTATCATATTTTTTGAACCATATTGTTTCAGGGGATACATTTGCAGCAAAATTCCTGTCCTCAACTTTGTGTGTTGCATCCTTAGGTATATGTTAACAATGAATGGGCCACCAGTGTTGGAGAAGGGGGCAGCTTTGGTGAACTCGCACTGATCTATGGAACACCCCGAGCAGCAACTGTCAAAGCAAAAACTAATGTGAAACTGTGGGGCATTGATAGAGACAGCTATAGAAGAATCCTTATGGTAAGTAATTTTTTATGTTTTTAAATAAATGGATTTGAAAGAGAGAGTGGCTTTTTGGTGTTGAGGTATTGTGACTTGAGTTTGTATAAATCAATATGAGCATATAGGAAAGTTGAACAGCAGCGTTGGAGAACTCCTGAATACAGCTCAGTCAGTAGAGCATGAGACTTTTAGTAATTTCAGGGTCGGGGGTTCGATCCCAACTCTATAATTCTGTGATTCTAGGTGCACCCACTCATCTGATCCTCTGCTGGGAGGGGAGGGGCTTTTCATGTAAAGTGTACAGTTGTATTTCCTTCCTCTGCCTTGATCTTCATGCAGAGGAGAGGATGTCTCGGCAGACTTGTGTTTGCAATCAAGCAAAAAGTAGTTACGCATTTTGCAATTACGTGCATGCAATTTTCAGGATGCAATTGCATTTTGAAGCTTGAGACTTTCAATAGCAGTAAATTTGGGCTTTCAACTGAGCTTATTTGCATTCTTCTTTTTTAAACACACACACGTCTGCTGTTTTTCCAGACAAAGCCAGTCTTCTGCTGGGATTACTAAGAGGTTTTTACATACTCAGGACAGAGAAAGGGTGTTGGAATTTAAAATTAGCGCAGGAGAACTATATTTATATCCAAGGCTTAGATTCCTGAAGACTACTGCCACAGAGTGTGTATTGAGTATTAAATATGGGAAGGTGAGACACACATCTTTTTTTCACACACTGATAATAGGACCTGTGGGTTTCTAGTTTACTATATCCCAGAAAATATATTTTCTTTTTTTTTACTAAATAACTTTTAATGGACAAAAGGTCTTGCCTATTAAGTTTAGCAAATGGACACTTCAGTAAGAGTGAATATTCCTGCTTACTCTGTTGTAAAGGCCAAAAGAGACCTGAGTGGGATTTATGGACTGTCTGAGATACTGGGACAGCATAGAAGCTGCTACCATGAAAGGAATGTGAATTCTCATTGCTTGAGCCCAAGTTCATTCTCTTTGTGCAGGCATATGCAAACACGGCCCTCCAGATGTTTTGGGGCTGCAATTCCCATCATCCCTAGCTAACAGGACCAGTGGTCAGGGATGATGGGAATTGTAGTCCCAAAACATCTGGAGGTCCGAGTTTGCCTTTGTGCGTTGACAGTATTGGATACAGTTCACCATTTGCCTATTTACAGTGCAAGCCTATAGGTCCATTCTTTGAACTAAGTTCAGTGATTTCAGATAAGGCTTACTCTCAGATAAGTGAGTGTATAATAAATATGATGATGATAAAAAATAATTTATACCCCGCCATCTGACTGGGTTGCTCCAGCCACCCAGCCTTAGCGTAAATTTTAAGGGGATATGCTGTTCATGATCATTAGCTAATTATGGTGGAAAACTGGGCTTACAGACAGCTTATGGCTTATATTAGAATAGCGTACACAAGACTTGAACCATTTAAGTTTGCCGTTCTATATGCAGTGGTTTTCAACCAGTGTGCTGTGGCACCCTGGGGTGCCTTGAATGATAGTCAAGAATGCCACAGGCAACACTGGCCGTTGTCCCTCTTTCCTTTCTTCTCTCCCTCCTCTGATGCCTTGTAATATCTCTGCCTCCCAGAGGCTTGCATTGCTGTTTGTTGCAGCAGCCCTGGCTACAAGCTCCCCAGGCGAATGGTGCCTCTGGGGCTGGCCAGGGGGTGTTTCCCAGACCCCTGTGGGGCAGTGTGAGGAGGCACCTCTGTTTGGGTTGGGGTGGGGGTCAGCTCAGAGATCAAGGGCAGCAGCAGCCGCTGCCCAGAGGACTCTCAAGGAGAGGAGGCTGAGGGAACACTCCACAAGGGATGGTTTTCAAAAAAGGAGTGACATAACTGGGCTTCTGAGCACCTCAGAAAGAATGTAGTTGGTCACGGGAGCCGTAGACTCAAAAAAGGTTGAAAACCTCTCTTATGTGCACTTATCTGGGAGTAAGTTTCATTTAACTGAAGAGAACTTAGTTATAAGTAGAAATGAATAGGATTGCATTGTAAACATTTCTATGACCTGTTCCATTTTTCCTGGTATTCTAAATTGTTAAAGAGAAGAGTAATTTTCAGATCCATTTGTGTGTGTTTTTCTCCTCCAGGGTAGCACATTGAGAAAGAGAAAGATGTATGAAGAATTTCTTAGTAAAGTGTCAATACTGGGTGAGTGTGAAGAATTTCTTAGCATCGCTGTTAGAATATTTGAGTCTTGCCCTACTGTGAACATCACAGAGGGAGCATATAATGCTTGAAGCTACAGCTGCTAAATCACAAATTGTGAATGGATGATTAATTTGTTTATGGCAGTGGGAAGAAGTGTGGTAGAAGGGTTTGCTGTAGGAAAACTGGAGGAGCGTATCCTTATGTGAGATGAACTGGGGATCTAATTCTAAATCTTTGGGCTACAGCAAAATAAACCAACTTTTATTTTTATTTAGAATCCCTTGACAAATGGGAGCGTCTCACAGTAGCTGATGCTTTAGAGCCAGTACAATTTGAGGATGGACAAAAGATTGTGGTGCAGGGAGAACCAGGAGACGAGTTCTTCATTATTTTGGAGGTGAGTATTTATAACAATGTTGTTTTGGAATTAGCTACTAGCAGCTGTATTTGTCGCATACATTTCAGTTACTTGGGTTATATCAACCTTCCCCAACCGGGCGCTTTCCAGATGTTTTGAGCGACAGCTCTTACCATCTCTGACCGTTCGCTATGCTGGCTAGGGTTGTGGTTCAACATCTGGAGGACACCTGTTTGGGGAATGGTTCTGGATATGATGAAAGGTGGTTCTGTGTTTTT
Source organism: Podarcis filfolensis (assembly GCF_964270895.1). NCBI lineage: Eukaryota > Metazoa > Chordata > Lepidosauria > Squamata > Lacertidae > Podarcis > Podarcis filfolensis. Next base: position 100,324,567 of record NC_139605.1, on the reverse strand, counting down.
AAAAAGTCATTTGCAGACTGCTTGCATCAATACTGGTTCTTTGGACATAAAACGTATTTGCAAATTATTTTCTGTGATAACAGATTTGATCATAGATGACAATAAATCCCTTTAGCAAATCCTGTGGTGGCAGAATTATACATGTAGGAATGCTTAGTTCTATTGTGAAATGTGCTTCTGAATGGTATTTTATCATACTCTTCCCTTTTGAGGATATTAGGATTAAATGGGATAGGTTAAGATAAGTAATTTAATGGGGATGTTTCTGCTTTAAGTCATGAAGTTGCTGCTTTTTGCATAGGATTGCTAAAACAAATCTGGTCATTAACTCTTTAATTCATTTAAAGGGTACAGCTGCTGTGTTACAGCGCAGGTCAGAGCATGAAGAATTTGTTGAAGTGGGCAGGCTTGCACCATCTGATTATTTTGGTGAGTTTTCTTGCTGTTTTAAGTTGACAACGTCGTTTAAATACTTAAGGCATAAGACCAATGCAAATGACATAATGGTATATATTTTTAAAGCAGCCCCCTTCCTGGTCCCCTGAGACTTGGCTTCTCTCCTCCCCTTTGCTCCTTTCCATCTCATGAGGCTCACAAAAACACGTAGACTCCTATAACACTACCCTTCCTGGAATGGAGAATAAGCCACGAGATCATATTGTAAAGTAAGAAAACATTGAAATCAGATTGATATGATTTTAACCCATGGGAAGCTACAGGGGAAAAAAAGTTTGTAATTTAGTAACAAGTAAAGCAAACTTCAGGGAAATTTTTCAAGTTGGATGCTGGCTTCTGCAGTTGCTTAATTGTTTTTTAGACATAGACTGTACTTGCACGATCAGATTCTGGCTTAATAAGCCAGGATATACATGAACTTCATACACCCACAGTTGTATCCTTTGTTCCTCCCTTCATGAGACCAGAGAAACAAGTTGCAAATACCATAGGTTCCCATGTCATGCAATCTGGGAACAACTGTTAATTGCTTCTAGACCAATGGGTTAGGGATCAGAAGCTGTTTTTAAACCACGGTTGGCATCTGCATCCTAGCTTGTTTGGCGATGTTGAACTAAAGCTCCTGGTTCGTATGTACCAGAAGCTGTGGTTTATGACTGCTTCCTGGTTTGTTTCCCTATTTACATGAAGAGAGGCTGCACGTGGGTATATTAAGCTCATGCAAAACTTGTCTCATCAGTCCAGAATATGATCATATGAATTGGGCCATTTAGTAGTTTAGTTGTACTTTAACACGCTTCTAAAACTTTGGATTCAACTTCTGCAATGGAAAACTTGAGTTCGGGACGATAGAAACATTATTGCAGATTATTAATTAAATAAGCTGGGGATTTATTTTTATTACTTGCTGTAAGATTAAGTATAGTACTACTCTGAACAGAAAAGACTACCAAAGACCTGAAATATGAACCTTGAACCTTATCATGAATCTTACATCAAATTATGGAGATACTCTTAAGTGTAACATTTATGGAAATGTTACTTCCTTCTTGAAGATCATGTAGTACATGAGGGATAACAGCATATAGAATTGCACTTTTTTAAAATATTAGAAGTATAAATTCCTGAGTATTATTTAAACAATAATTGCAAGGATACCTAGTGTTAGAACTGGAATCCGATTGCACAGCCAATCCCTGCAGAAAACAGCTTTTCCAAGCATAGGGTGGCAAAAGCCCCTTGCGCAGTAATTTCCAAGTGTCTTGACAACCAGCTGGCTACTGATTGCTTGGGAAGCACTGCGCAAATGACTTTGACACTTCCCTTTCCTCTGCTCTTTCCAAGCACACTCCACACTTTAAAGCTCTGTGTCCAGGCACCCCCTCCTTTTTTTTATTCCAGAGTTTCCCCACGAGAACCGCTCTTTAGCACTCATTCGAAGCAAACAACAATCCACAGAAACCCCGAATTGATGTTTGCTCCAATTGAGCACTGAAGAGCAGGTTTTCGCAGGGAAAGCCCCAGGGCAAAAAAACAAAACCACACTCAGATACGGAGCTTTAAAGGGCAGACCTGTGCCTGGAAAGGGCAGGACAAAGTGTAAGTGTGGATAAGCCCTCTAAGCACACTTCTCCCACAATCTTTCTGGCCCTCCACATCTCTGTCTATAATTCTTAACACTCTTACACTATGCAATATTTTGGGATAATTTTAGAGCAGTCCTCTATTTTGGGAAAGTCTGTTGATCTGTTTCAAATCACCTCCCCACCCCCCCCCTTACCCTGTTCTCTTTGAAATGAATATTTTGTTTTTTAGGTGAAATAGCCCTGTTGATGAACCGTCCTCGTGCTGCCACGGTTGTTGCTCGTGGCCCATTGAAATGTGTAAAGCTCGACCGGCCCCGATTTGAGCGTGTCTTGGGTCCATGCTCAGATATTCTCAAGCGGAACATCCAGCAGTACAACAGCTTTGTGTCTCTGTCTGTCTGAAGTCTCCCTTCTTCTTCAAATACATGCTTCACAAATGCAGACTGCTTCATTACTCTTGTGCAGAGCCACATGGCCACTGGCTATTGCAGCTTCCTGTCTGTCTGAGGGAGGGGAAAAGAAAACAAAAAAAAAGAAATCAGTTGCTTTTCATGGCACCATTTTAAATTTTAGAGCATTTATTTTGGTGCTCCCAATACAATTTAAAATAAATAGAAAATTATATGGAGTCTTTTTGCTGTTACTGCTTTTCTCTGTGCAATGTACAGTGTCCAACTCGGGCAGTGACTGCCATTCCTTTCGCTGGGAAAATTTCCTAGTACCAAGGTTATTGTCATAGAGTTAAGGATGTAACAGTGGAAAATTATTAAGAGGCACACATTTCTCAACTGGTGAGTTCCTACATTTATTTCAGGGCGTGGTCACTTTCTGCTGTAAGTACTTCTCTTAGCAGAGGAACTTACCCTCTAAGCTCAACTTCTTGGTATAAATGTTCTGGATATGGTTATCTTTGGTTTGGTTTACTGAGATCAGCTCCTTAGTAAAACCACAGTTAGAAGTTTGATAGTTTGATGCATCAGTATCCATTTCAGTTGGTTCACGACGGGCTTGGTTATCGTTTGTCAGGTTTTTGTGTACAAGCTTTTGTTCTGGCACCTGCTGCCAGTGTTGCTGATATTCTTGCCACAGTTAGCCTTCCCCTTTGCCTGTTCTCAGTTGTGAATATTCATATTTGCCCCTTCTATTTTTCCCCTGTGCAATTTCTCAATACCCAGCCCAATGCATTAGACACCTATATATTGGTGGTGGTGTTGGCAAAATAATTGCACTGCTCCTTAGCTAGTGCCAAATAGTATACCCCATGCAGTGTATGTAGACCAGGAAACTGAAGGGTGTATCCTGTGCGTTCAGTCTTCTGTCTGACCCTTTCAAGCTTTGCCTTCCCTGTTAACTTCAGCACCAGATATTGAATGGTTCTGTTGGCATTCAATGCAGGACCGGACTACACACTCCTTGTTAGATGACAAGAATCTGGCTCATATGGAAGACTGGAAACAGAAAATCAGTGTCCTGTAAACTCTTGTTGCTGAATCTCTTTTGTCCAATCAGAAGTTTTAGTAACTTCTAACCTTTCTCAGATATTCAGTCTGAGCAGATGTTCAGTCTCGAGTCTTGTTCTCTTTGGTTTGTCCCAGATTCTCATACCGATCTGACAGAATAGCTTTTGGGAAAGTTGACCCTGTTGTCAAGTCTGAAATGTGTTTCAGTATTTACCAGGTTTGTGTTACAATATTTTGTGTGCACCCTGTGCTGCCTACTATATGGAATGTTGCAGGTGGATAAGGTAGGCAATTTGGTTTCCTTATAACATGTAAATTATCTAAAACTAGTCTAGGGTTTTATTTGGGAGTGACAGCAAGTTTTTTGCATTAGTTGTGCAACTATTTCTTACCAGTCCAGCTCCCTGCCATTCCCTCCTTACTTTCCCCCCAGAAACTGGACCTGGTGTGTACCATTCTGACTTGTTGGCTGCTGGAAAGAATGCTTAATTAAATACGATTAGCAATGTCTGGGGAATAGGAGCCTTAGTATATATATAAAAAGGGGGGAGGGGGTATTGACATGTCCTCATTTCTAGATGCATATAAAATGTAAAATCTACATTGTGAATTCTTTCTGTCCGTGCTGAAGACTTTGATGAGGATATGCCTTTGGGAATTTCCACCTGTGTTCTCTTCGGGAGTCCATTAATGCTATTTTCCTCCAAAACTTCATTCAGTTTGAATCTATCCAGGGATTGCTCCCCCCCCCCCCGAATACCTTTCTTACTTTTGAAGCTTGATTTGATCCTTGTTAAAGCACCAAAAAGATTTTAAATCTTATGTAAGCTAGTTAGAGCGCCACAAAAATGCACATTTTTTTATATAAGGCTTTCTAATCAAGTTTCACTACTGCGTCTTTTTAGCTTGCTGTTTACTCCCTTTTGTAGTTTTACCAACAAGATTTTAAGATGAACCAGCTACGTCTGAGTTAAATATTAATCACAGTTAAAGCTTTACCTTTGTGTGCAATTTAAACATGTTTGAATCCACAGTTGGTATAGTTTGCCTTAGCTAACATTCAGGGCTTTAGAGGTAATCTTTTTTGCTAGGACACCTTAGCAAATAAAAAAAAATTAAAAATCTACTGCCCTAGAGTGCTATAGTCAACCAGAGGACCATTTTTGTATCGTTACCTGACTATAAGTCTGACTTACTGTATGTGCTAATATATTCCTTTTGTTATAGATTGTCCTAATGGCAGGTAAAGCAATAAAATGATTTAAATTCTTAAATGTAATCAGCGTTTTTATTATACTGGTCTGCAGTTTCTAGACTGGTGTGGACTAGGCAGGGGCGGGCTGCTCTAGGCCTTTCTTTGGCAGAAAGTGAGTTTCATAGACTGCTTCCCACATGAGATGCCTTCCTTCATGTGAATGACTTGTGGGTTAAATAGATGTGATACGGGATGCAGTCTTCTTAATGGGTGGCTGCAGGTGTGAGCTATTTTCCGAAGTGCCGGACTTGTGGGTGTTTATGTAGAATTGTTTGCTGTGGCTCTGTGAGCAGCATCAACTCTTAGGTCGTGTTTTCTACTTTTCTATTTAACTAGCCAGCGTTGGCAGGTATCTCAGTGTGTGCATGACAAAAGAGAAATGCAGCAATTTACTCTGAATAGTTCTGCAGTTTATTCCAGATTTTCCATGTACTCGACATCTTTCCAACTTGTTCAGCTAACAGTGGACTTTAGTCCCAGGTGAAATTGATCTGGGAGTGCTTGATGTCACAGTGTTCCTGAGGCTCAGCCCACGCTTATCTGGCTCGTGAGTTAAAGAGCCCAATGTAAGGGCAGGTTATAAGATAAATAATAATAGTGTCGCCTCCTGTTGCAAGTGGCAGCCATGTCAACATAGAATCCATGTTAGTTGAATTTCTAATTGTAAGTGTGTGTTGCAGTTTCTCTTATTGTATGAAAAATATACACACATCTTGCTGTCCAACTGGTAAGCAGTCATTAAATCTGGGCTTTGTTAGGACGGCTGACCAAATGCCAGCCTAGTTAATGCCAGACTACATCAGGTACATTGATTAAACTGGTCTTTTCTACTGTCTCAGCCACAAAGTGACTGCATTAGTGCCCTTCTTCCTTGGATCCTCAGGAATGGGAAAATCTTTGCCTTAAGCTGTTAATACATGGAAGCTATCAGCAGAGGGAGCTCGACAACAAGATTTTCAAAGTAAGTAACAAAATATAACCCATTTAATACCACTTCATAGTCCGTGTAAGAGAAAAGGCATTCCAATTCTAAAGGTCAAATGGAAATGGAAAATAAGATCACATGTTTAATGGAAAACACTGACCAGGCAAAATTCAAATGAAAGATTAACAATTGTGTTGGGCTGTTTTCCAGGGTGGCTGATAAAAGGTCTTCCTGCGACTTGGCCAAAGCAGCTGATAGGGCTGAATTGTGCCCTTTCACCCAGGTGTAAATACTTAAGACAGGCACCATTACAGACTGCAAGTGTTGCCCTGTAACTTTGGGAGTTACATAATGCACAGATAAGGTTTACTTCAATGTATTAGCCTTCATGGTGTTGGAAATCAGTTAGCAGCTGAACTTTGGAAATCCTAAATGTCGAAGCTATTGGGTTGTATCCAGTGAAGCTGTCCTCATAGTACAAGGGTTTCCACTTGTGCAACGGGTCGTCCTCTCCCTACATGCGCCTTCATTCTGCCCTGAAATCTCTGGAGGTGGGGTGGGCAAGGGAATTTTTTTTAAAAAAAACCTTAATAGCCTGATGAGAACTGAGCATGATGATTGGATTGGGGAGCGAGGCAACAGAGAAGGGTGGGGAAACTGGCCAGCCAGGTATTTGCTGGACTACAACTCCCATTATCCATGACCATGCTGACTGAGGCTGATGGGAATTGGAGCCCATCAACACGGGGAACACCACACATTCCCCCAGTGGCTAGTAAGAATTCCGGTTGCAGGTCTCACTTGTGCCATTTGTATTTCAAATTGCTGTAGGTTGAGTTCACTGCATCTCGACTATCTTTATACTTGTTTTGGAAGCCACTATTGTTTTATAGTCTGCCACTGTAAAATATAGGTACTTTCCCTGCTCTGATGCAGTTGGAGTGTGTGGAGAAGTTAGCATGGCTAGGGGGTTGATACTTTTCAATATATCTGCTCAGTTCTTAGACTGTACCTGCCCAGACTGGATGGCAGAATTTATATGCATACTCATGTAGTGGCTCCTTCATGTCGCTGCTGTAATGTGCATTTTGCCCTTATATCTTGCATGTCAGTACTGCCACTGTCCTGCATGCTGTGATCTTGAGGATTATCTGAAGCCCTGTGGCCGGATTCAACTAAGCTGTTGCTCAAGCACACGGGTCAGCAACCTTTTTCAGCCATGGGCTGGTCCACCGTCCCTCAGACCATGTGGTGGGCCAGACTATATTTTGAAAAAAATATATGAACGAATTCCTATGCCCCACAAATAACCCAGAGATGCGTTTTAAATAAAAGCACGCATTCTACTCATGTAAAAACACCAGGCAGGCCCCACAAATAACCCAGAGATGCATTTTAAATAAAAGGACACATTCTACTAATGTAAAAACATGCTGATTCCCAGACCGTCCGCGGGCCAGATTGAGAAGGCGATTGAGCCACATCCGGCCCCCAGGCCTTGGGTTGCCTACCCCTGCTCTAGCAGAAGGCAATGCTACAGAGTCCCACTAGCACAACAGGACTTCTTCCCCTCCATTCTCTCCCCTGTGCCCTCCCCAAATCTGTTTGGGAGGACCCCTAGAGCAGTGTGTGAGGGGAGGTTGTTCTTTATGGCAAGGAGAAATGCTTACACTGATAGAACAGTCGACTTAGCACAGGCATGGCCAAACTTGGCCCTTCAGATGTTTTGGGACTACAACTCCCATCATCTCTAGCTAACAGGACCAGTGGTCAGGGATGATGGGAATTGTAGTCCCAAAACATCTGGAGGGCCAAGTTTGGCCATGCTTGCCTTAGCATAACATTGAATTCCACCCTTGCATCACAATGTATGAATTACTTTGTAGATGGCAAAGAGAACTTTCTATTTAGCTGCCTAGATACATGTTAGGTTGTAGTTTGTTTGTTTAAAAAAAACAGTATTTTTGTGGGTAAAGGGCATGCCTTCCAATACTATTCCCTGTAAGCTGCCACATTTATAACCAGGAGAAGTATCAGTTCCACAACTTCACCATGCCGGCATTTTCCCCTTCGCCTTTTGTCCAGGGTTGCTGGTCTTTCTGTTGTGGTTATCCACTTGTTGAACGTCCCTGAGTGCTAACTTGGTGTCATAGCCTTAAATTGTGATGTGGGTATACACAGATACGTTTTTAGGCACACTTCCCTTTCATCGCCCCCCCTTTATTTTGGACCCCAGTCCCCCCCCCAAAAGAAATCACAACAACCTGAAGTAACAGGGGCATGGGCAGATCCCGTGAAACCACATCATCACCCAAAATATGTCTGGTTTGCAGCTACAGAGTGCCCCATTTATTCAGGTCTCCTGGAGAAGATGCACAAAGGTCACTGGTAGTGATAATGGGATAAGATTTCTGGTTATGCATATGCAAAGGAGACTCAGACCCATGGTGCAGTCTTTAATCACCTGCCCAGCAGCATGTTTAGATTTCGGTGTGACAGAGACCATCCCTCTTGTCAATCACAGTTGTCCAGGGGTAGAGGCGAACAGTCACCAATTAAAAAGTTCAGGTTCTGGTTTATCCCCTAGGTCTCTAGCTTGGCTGTGTCATTCTGTCAAAGGCATCTGTCTCCAGGGGCTCAGCATCAACCACAACATTGTCTTCTCCATTAGCCTCTATGCATTCCTCCACCGCTTTCAGGATGATCTGTAGCCTCCTGTCCAGTGCCAAAAGGTGGGGTTCTGTAAGTACAGGTGCTAGGCGGTCCTCAAGCAAGGATTCCCGCATGATGTCGCTGAGTTTGTAGGCTGGTTGCGCCAAGAGCTGTAGCCGTAATAACGTAGTCTTCTTTATTCTGAAGGAGGACGGGGAAAAACAAGGTTCATTATGCAAAAGCAAAATTCTACCTCCCTGTCTCAGATATTCCTGAAAGTTGGATGGACTTAAATATGCATTGCTGCGACCTGTGCTCAGTTATAAATAATAGCAGCGCGGTGGCTTAAGCTTTCTGGAAAGTCATTCCTCCCATCTCCAGATGTTTGGAAGCTGGTTGTGGATACTCAGCAGTGAAGTTGCAAGGGTAAAATGTGCTTTGGGGATATAGGGAAGGGCTGTGGCTCTGTTGCGAAGCACATGCTTTTATTATTACTGTTCATTTCATACACCACTTAATGCCAAAATAGGCTTCTAAGCAGTTTACATAGTATGAATGTCAAGTTACACATGCAGAGGTGCCTGGACTGGAGAAAGTTTCCGATTCACTTCCTCACATCCTCCACTTAAAACGATGTCAAGTAGTAGGGCCGCAAAAGATAACCCAGCTGTCCATCACGTGGCTGCCACAATCTCTTGTACTTGGGAACTACAGCACAAGGGGCATTGCCAGCTCAGTGCCCAGCGCTTTGGGAAGTGCCGAGCACAGAACTGGCAAAGCGCTACTTTCTCCTGCCCGTCAGCTGATGGCAATGGGCGGTGGCATATAAGCCAACTTCTTGCAAGTATGCACTGCAAAAAGAAGTTCCCCGTTCAGCCGGTGCCTGCAAAAACAAACAAACCCAGGCATCTTCCTATTCTTTTTAAGCTGCAGTTTCAAAGGGAACACTTCCCCTCTTGAAGCAAGGCCATGAGCTGGTAAGGGAGCTCACATTATGTACCCTGCCCCATTCCTGACATAACGTGCTTTGGGGGAAACAGGCACACAATTGGGATACCTGGTGGGACTGCAGATGAGATGTTTTCCAACCTTGTTTTTAGTAGTTTCTGCATGTACATTTGCCAAACCTTACAGCCAGAAATCTAGAAACCAGACTTTGGATATAGATAGCTGTCGTTTGGGATTCAACTAAGCTGTAATGTGTGCAGAATGAGGTCCGTTCGTGCAATGGGGCTTTCCCCTACCCCCTCCTGTGTACCCCTGCATCCCTAACTCTGCACTGGAGGCTTTGAGAAAACTCCATAAAAGGTTTGGGGGCATGTCAAGGAGAATAATAAATAATAATAAATTTTTATTTATACGCCGCCCTTCCCGGTTCAAAAACCGGGCTCAGGGCGGCTAACAAATTTAAAACACTTTAAAACACTTAATTATAAAAACAGCATAAAATACGGTATAAAAACATGAATAACAATAAAATTCAAAAATCAATCAGATAATCCCCAGGGCTAGCTGGCTGAATTGGTCCCACTTGGGCCAGCGAGGAGGCCCGGGGAGAATTTGCTGTGGGGTCTCGGAGCAGGTGATCTTCATAAAAAGGGGAGGGGAAGGGAAGAGAAGGGAAATAAAAGATCAGGCTGAATTCAAATTAAAGGCCAGGCGGAATAGCTCTGTCTTACAGGCCCAACAGGAGGTTAAATCCTGAAGGGCCCTAGTCTCATGCGACAGAGTATTCCACCAGATTGGAGCCATCACTGAAAAAGGCCTGGCCCTGGTGGAGGATAGTCTGACTTCCTTAGGGCCCAGGACCTCTTGTTGTCTTGTAGTACAAGTGGACCTGGTTCCCTACATGCATTAATCCATTTACAGCACTGCATTGGGTTCCACCCTCTGAGTGAGCCCAGTGGAGCCATAAACTACTTTTTTTTTTTTGCCATACCACCTTATTCAAAGAATCAGACTTGGGCGCAAGCACTTCTTTTGGTTTATAGCGGAAGCTGGTTGTCCATGGTGCTAGTTGGTTGGTCTGTATGGGAATCACAAGCTGCTCTTCTTCAATCTGAATTGACATGAGTTTTTTCAAAAAAGTATTTTTTTAAGAAAAGAGGAACTGAACAAATGTTTAACGTAAAGTTAAAGGGACCCCTGACCATTAGGTCCAGTCGTGGCCGACTCTGGGGTTGCGGTGCTCATCTCGCTTTACTGGCTGAGGGAGCCGGCATACAGCTTCCGGGTCATGTGGCCAGCATGACTAAGCCCCTTCGAAACGCCGTTTACCTTCCTGCCGGAGTGGTACCTATTTATCTACTTGCACTTGACATGCTTTTGAACTGCTAGGTGGACAGGAGCAGGGACCAAGCAACAGGAGCTCACCCCGTTGCGGGGATTCGAACCGCCAACCATCTGATCGGCAAGCCCTAGGCTCTGTGGTTTAACCCACAGCGCCACCCGTGTCCTGAACAAATGTTTAAAAATAGCTAAATGAGACAAGTGTCTTTAAAAACCAACCACCATCACCTGCCCACTGGTTGAGGAAAGAAGGGTTTCTGTTCTGAAGTGATAGCTAGAGGAAGGTGAGTAGTTCTAACCCTGCAATAGCCATACCTGCAACCAACCTTTGCAGGTCCATGCATCTGTGCACACCTGGGGTTGGGGGATGTTCTTTGGTAATGCAAAAACTGAGGAAGGCAAAAACCCTTCTATATCAGTGAAATTTGCATTGCTGATTCTCTTTTCTGTTCACACAGGGATAAAATAAATGGCTGGATGCTATACCTGTGCTTGATGTTGTTGCAGGCTGCCTGCATTTAAAAGTCAGAAGTTTGTGGCTGAGAGGACGAGATTAGTTCAGGAAATGTGTGTGAGCAGGAGCCAATTTAAATCACACAGACTTGGAGTTCAGTGCAAGGATTTATTGGCAACCCTATAATTATAAGCCAGGAGGCTTGTAAGGTGTGAATAATGGCTTTTGAAAGTCAACCTGGAGGCTCAATATAACTGTACGGGATGATGCCACTGACATCCGGGGGCACAGAAATACACAGGGGGGAGTATGGTGAAAATAGTTAAGATGTGGTGGGGCAGAGGAAAAAGGGAGGATGAATAACCCTTGACACAGTTTTTTAAAGGCCTAGCTTTTGATTTATATGAATTCATAAAGCAGTAGCCTGAAGAGGATTCAGGCAGTAAAATTTATGAGCAGCCCCCTAATGGCTGGAGGGGGACACAGATGTAATTGATGGCGTTCGGGTTCTTTCAGTCCCTTTAGAAGACAATAAAATCTGAGTGTTCTTGGCAGGGATCAAAAGAAATGTCTCAATTTCCTTCAGCTATGACAAATGGCATGTTTGATGGGGAAATGGGTGGGCACCCTGTTACACATCCAAATGCTGAAGTCTGCATGCAACTGGGACTTCATTCTGAGTGATGGACAGACTCGGCCTAGTCTGCTTTAGAAATAATTCAGGGGAAGTGAATTATGTTGTCAAATGTTGGGCGGCGGGGAATGACCTGAACTCCAAAACCAGCAGGAGATGGGGTGATCTCCCAGCCCCACAGTAGCTCCTAGGAGACTTTTCGGCTAGCCCTCCCCATTTTCTCAAGTTTATATGGCACAGGGCAATGTGGACATGCTGGAAAATGCTATGGCAGTGCTTTGGGTCCTGTCTATATGAGCGTTGTTTGTGGAAGTGCCCAGGGACACTGGGAGCCATGGGAAAGCACCATTCTCATGACTTCCATCATTCCCTTTTCCGGTTCCCAAGAGTACTATCCACCATTCTTTCCTAACCAGCAATTTTAGGGAGCTTTTGCAGACGGACACAGAAATGGACCTGTGAGAAGGGGTGCAGTGATGTCTCTCACTCCATTGCCACCAGGTGAAAGAAGTGTTCACCTGCTTGTTACGGCCCAGGGAGCTGCAATTGAGCCTTTCAGTTCAATCCAAAATAACTTGGGAATGACACTTACATGCAACACTGTTCGAGTGGAGCCAGGATGGAGATCTCATCATGGGAATGCTTCCCAAAACTATGGAAACAAACAAAATGTAAAAGGTGTGCCCAAACCACCCAAGACTTCAGAGACTGGAATGCTTCAAGTACAGTGATTAGTGACACGAGGCAGAAAATGTCCCAGTGCTCTTATTTTTCCATGGAGAAAAATCCACAAACTGTAACATGGAATGGATGCCAATTGCAAATGCAGAATTAGGCAAACTTAGCAGTTGCAATGCGTTTAATGTTGTCTACTAAATACAAGAAAAATAAACATGCTAAATTCAATCACACACCAAGGCATCTGAAAAAATTTCCAATTTAACCTGAGCTTTTTGATGCAAATCAGGTTGATGGGATATAGCAATGGGATGGGGAGGGGGGTTAATAGTGTCAATTTGGGTTGTTTTTTTTTGTACCTGCTTTCAAAAGAAATTCAATAATAATAATGATGTTGATGATGATGTATTATTTATATGCCACCCATCTGACTGGGTTGCCCCAGCTCCCAACAAAAAAACCATAAAAACACCACACCACAGACGCTAAAAACTTCCCTGAACAAGGCTGCCTTCAGATGTCATATGAAATGGGAAATCATACTATAAATCTTAAATTGAAAGCACAGGAGACCAAAGGTTACTTATATATGGATATATTTACCTGAATCTTCTTCATTTATGGGAAAATCTGTAACTGAGGATTTACACACGACTTGTGACATTACCTGTTGCATTTGGCCGCAAGCCAATGCAAATATTTGCATTTCAAATGCCTTAGGAATATAAACAGCACAGTATTTATTTTCAAATTAGTTTATTTGCTTCCAGGGCTAAATAAATAAATGTTTGTAGCAGCCGGTCAGTTTTGTGGTTTCTGACCCTCTCAGATTTTAATGTAGTGTGGGTTAGATGCACTATGAGAAGATTTGCTGTAGAGTATTAATGGCTTCTCTGCAGAAGATTTTTTGTTGGATGAAAAACTCTCATGCTCTCCAGCCAGCATAGCTATTTATGGGGGATGATGGGAGTTGTAGTCCCATCTTCATCTGGAGGGCACCAGATTGGGGGAAGCTGGTGGTCCACAGATAGATGTGCCCCTTTTGCTGTTTGTTTATTGCTATTTGTATATTTTAACTATCCCAAAATACAGACGTGCCTTCACACTGGCCAGATTGTATGTGATGCCCTCTGCCGTACTTGAGGGCAGATACCAAAAGATTCCAACTGAGAAACCACTCTGCCCATGTGGAGATGGTAATCTGGAAACAGTGGCTCATGTTCTCCTGTCCTGTCCCCTTTATAAAGATCTGAGGAATGAGATCATCACCCCACTCTTACTTACCATCCCAGGCCGCCCATCTGTGGCCACATTGTTCTTTCTTTTATCAGATCAAAATGATCAGACAACAACAAAGGTTGCTAGGTTTATCAAGGGTGTAATGAGATTAAGGCCCACTATCTGAACAATAATCTTGGTCATCTGACTGTCCTTTTTACCCACTGTTGTCTTTTTAATTGTATATATTGCTTGTTTTATGTTGCTATGGCCGTTGGCTAATGCGAATAAAGTTTATCTATCTTGCTATTTGTGACAATGGCCTCATGTGCCATTGTGCTGTGTACCTTCATGAATGAGGTAGAATTCCTGCTGGGGATTCAGTAAGAACCTGCCATGATTGTTCAACAGAATTCACTGAGCATCTGCAGAATCTTCCAATGCAAGTCTCTTGCTCACCCTCCTCCTACAATTCCCAGAATCCTGGGATGATGGCGATGATGGTTACATCAGTGTTTAAGCCAACACAGGCCTTAGTTCAAGACTCTGCCTGGTCACATGGTTTCCAAGAGGGGTTCCACAGAATTTATATCCCAAGACTCGGAGAGTAACTTCTTGAGTCTTGTTCCTGAGACCCAGGACGGACTATTCCTCCCCACAGCACCAGCTCTTTCCCCCTTTAGGTCCCAGATGCAATTTGTGGGGTTCCTTACCCTCTTGCATTGTCCAAATGGAGCAAAAAGCCATCATCTCCAAACTTTGTGAACATCTCATAATGATGACGGTCCATGTTGCCTTTCAAAACAGAGAAGGAAAAACATTTGGTAGTTCCAGAGTACTAACCCAATCCAACTGTTTGAGATCTCTCATGCAAGACACATTATCTGAGGTATAATATCAATGTATTAATAGCAGCTTTGAAACTAAGCAGGAAACTGTGAGGAAGACACAAAAATGGCTTTTATCTGGATCAAATGGCTGCTTATAAGATAGGCTTGTGATATCTACTTGTTCCAAAGTTCTGCAAGGATGCATGATGGGATACGGCAGGAAAATAACCCCACTGAGTTACTTTTGAAGGAGTGGGATGCCCTGATAGGAGCAGACAGACATAAATAACATGGTTTGGAAATGCCTACACAATGTCAGATGACGGGATACTAATGAATGACAGTGTAACTGCATTGGCTAAGGGAGGAGAGGAAATACTTGATGTTAGTTATGAACACTTAGACACGCTTAGAGTTTCCCCCCGTTTTAGACTTGTTTTCTTCCAACAGATCCATCACCATTCTATTTTATTAGGACTGACCTAGAACTCTCAGAGGGCAGGCTTGATGCATCCAGCTGTTAAGCACTTTAAAACCCTGTTGATCAATGGATGAGCCTTCGGCATGCGCTTCAACTCCCCCACTGAAATCAATGGAGCTTAGGAGTGCTGCTTACCTTTGGTTGCATTGAGCCAGAAATCTGCAGAGAGACAGGCCACTTTGAAGGGGAATGCTATAGGGAAAGTATTTGTCGCAGCAATTCAAAAGCGAGGGGAGCTTACTCTTGTCATCCCTTTAGGAGCTAAGCCTGAAAAATAGTGGCTTGCCATGGCTTTCCAGTGGGAACATTGCACTAGGAGCTAAACCAGGAGGGCTTTAACCTCTTGCTTCTGCCATGGCCCCAAACTGGAACAGGAGGGATTCAAGCCTGATACTGTCATTGCAAAGAAGATTCCTATTTGTTTGGTTCCTGCAGCTAAAGGAAAGATCGGGCCAAGGAGAAGGAGGCAGCAGCAGTAGAAAAAGGATGTGATGTGTCATTTTGGACTCACAGCTGTCCATGGAGGCACAGGTCAATTCTGTGTCCAGGGCAGCTGTTTACCAGCTCCATCTGGTACGCAGGCTGAGACCCTACCTGCCACCTGGTGGACTGTCTCACCAGAGTGGTGCATGCTCTAGTTATCTCCCGCTTGGACTATTGCAGTGCGCTATACATGGGGCTACCTTTGAAGGTGGCCCGGAAACTACAACTAATCCAGAATGCGGCAGCTAGACGGGTGACTGGAAGTGGCCACCGAGACCATATAACATTGGTCCTGAACCAGTACATTTCCGAGCACAATTCAAAGTGTTGGTGCTGGCCTTTAAAGCCCTAAGCAGTATACCTGAAAGAGTCTCTCCACCCCCATCGTTCAGCCTGGACACTGAGGTCCAGCTCCAAGGGCTTTCTGGTGGTTCCCTCACTGAGAGAAGTGAGGTTACAAGGAACCAGGCAGAGGGCCTTCTTGGTGGTGGCGCCAGCCCTGTGGAACGCCCTCCCATCAGATGTCAAGGAAATAAACAACTATCTGACTTTTAGAAGACATCTGAAGGCAACTCTGTATCAGGATTTTTTTTATATCTAACGTTTTACAATTTTTTATGTGTTGTAAGCCGCCCACAGTAGCTGGGGAAACCCAGCCAGATGGGTGGGGTATAAATATATTCATTATTATTATTATTATTCCATTTCTGCTTTATAAGCCTTTAGCAAACTAGATGCATACAGTGAGGAGATTTCACCCCTCCCATTGCAAGAATCTGCTCATTTTCCAGAGAGGAGGGGGCGGATTGTGCTTGCTATTTATTCTGCTCCAGCCTCACTTCAAAGGGGGAGACTGAGTGTTATCTCTGTGTAGATAAGGTCACTGCAGAAAGCAGCTGTAACACTCAGTGCAGTCCAGCGTCTCCATTTGTGTATATTTTGTATAGTACAGTAGCTGTAGTGAATAAAAGAAGATATTCTTCAGCGCTGTCGTCCGAGTGATTTATGCTCTGCTATACTCTGCTGTGCACTGCTGTCTTCTGGAAGTGAGTTCGGTGCTCACAGCTCTGAGTTGTGAGTCCACAGCACTTAGACCTGTTCCTGCAGAAGAGGGTCTCTGGAAGTGCTACCCCAGCTCTCCTGGCCCAGTCGGGGCTGAAGTAGTTGAGCCCAGTTGGTGGCACTGGCTCAAAGGCGAAGCTGACATACAGGTCACTGGTGTTTTAAAACTTTTGCATAACGGCTAGAAACAAGCTGATCTCAGAGCAGAAAACATGCTACCAGTGCTGCCAAACTATTTACAAGCCATCTGGTTTCAACATAGCAAGCGACATTTGCAACATCCGCGACAGTGTGTCAGATCCATGAGATTAATTATTACTTTGCTGTTTCCCACTTACCTATTAAGAAGTCAAATATTGCCATGTCGATGATATTGAGTAGCCGAGTGCCGCTGCTGTAAGGATAAATCTCCTTCACTGTGTTGCAGTAGAGTGGATTCACTTCCCATCTGAGAGAAACGCCAAAGGAAGGGGTTGAATGCTAGCACAACTATTCTGGGAGTTCCTCCCTATTTTCTGAAATAGTTGGGAACTAGTCCTGCATTTATTACACTGGCTCTTTAGTAAGGATATACAACATCAGGTTTCCCCAATCTGGTGTCCTCCAGATGTTGCGGTGTAACAATTTCTGGAGGGCACCAAGTTGGGGCTGATGGGAGTTGTGGCCAAACACCATCCATTGGGGAAACCTGGTCCGTGCTGCTTTTGAGCAGGTAGCTACTTTTCTAGAAGAGTTGTCAATCTCTTCTGTGTGGGAATGAGTTTGCCAGTGATACTTCTGGTGGTATCAAATCTCGGCCTGTTTTGTTCTGGTAGTGGTAGGTAAAAGGAACAACATACCCATGCTTTTCTGAAATGATATTAACAAACCAAAGTTAGGTATATGGGTGGGGCCCAAGTGATCTATCGATGTACAAAAGCTTATGCTTCTTGCACCAAAAAAACAGTGGTGATTCTCAACCAGGCACTTGTTCAGAGATAGAACAGGTCTTCTGTGCCTCCTCTATAAACATTCAGTAAAGTCATTCTCAGGCATGTTCTTGAGTGAAAGGTACAGGTAAAGAGACCCCTGACCATTAGGTCCAGACGCGGATGACACTGGGGTTGCGGCGCTAATCTCGCTTTATTGGCAGAGGGAGCTGGCGTACAGCTTCCGGGTCATGTGGCCAGCATGACTAAGCCACTTCTGGTGAACCAGAGCAGCGCACAGAAACGCCGTTTACCTTCCCGCCGGAGCAGTACCTACTGATCGACTTGCACTTTGACGTGCTTTTGAACTGCTAGGCTGGCAGGAGCAGGGACTGAGCAACAGGAGCTCACCCCGTCACGGGGATTTGAACCGCCGACCTTCTGATTGGCAAGCCCTAGGCTCAGTGGTTTAGACCACAGTGCCACCCGCATCTTGAGTGAAACAGCAATACAATAGTTTGGTGAAGCAAGCTGAACATGCTTAGGACGACACCCTTAGTTTAACCTTCATAAAATAGAAATACTTCCGACGTCTGAAGGACTGCTAAGCCCAACAAATACTGCAAAATATGCAGTAAGTTTCAAGTGCTATATAAATAAGAATACGAGTTAAGGGCAGGCCAAGAGAGAGATTCATTTACCCACTTACTCCTCTTTTCCAGCAAAGGTGTAGGATCGTATCCATGGGTTTGGGATGGAGATTCTTGGTGCCAGGTTGAGAGATGGTAGGAAAACAGAGAGGGATCCTTCCAGCAGGTGAGGATTCCCACACACGGCATATTCTGTCTTGCACATATAAGGGCATTTGGCAAAGAAACAAACATTGCTGGCTGCAGAGAGAGCAGAATCTGTGAGTGAGAGGGCTAATGCAATGCTGCACAGTTTTAAGAATCTGGGGGACCCTGGTGAAAACATGAGATCAGTTATTTTCTCATATAAAAGCGATATGTCATTAAGATCACAGGGGAAATAACATCTTAAGTTACATATGAGGCATCATTTTGAACCCACCTTTATTTATACACTTCATAAATCACAACGGTTTGTGGAGTGGCTTGTGATTTTTTGAACATTTGGGATAGGCAGTAGCAGCATGGTCCCCTATCACTGACAAGGCTAGATGCCAGGAAGCAGAGCAAAACAGAGCAAACATTTCTCTTCAAATCGTATAAATCATTTGCCTTTTATTAAGGAAGCAGAGCAAGCATCGCTAGGCCACACTCTTCCTGATGGAGGAGTACAATGGCCACTTCACATGTGACAAATGTCCTGGGCAAATACTAGTCTTTAAAAGAAAAATTGCTTTTATCACAAATGCTGATCTTGTTTGTACTGTTTTTGCTGCATGTACACTCTCTGGAAAGCTATGGCCAGCTCATCCATTTTTTCCAAACAAACAAATATGCCAGAGCTTCCTAGCACATGGTATCCACAGCATGAGATGCAAGGGCAATCATCATGTCACACACACTGTGTGGTTTGCACTGTGCATGTTTTTTCCTACGTAGAAGAGATATATGTGTCATGTCTGAAGCAGCTCTTAAAACCACAGCTTCTGGAAAGCTGTTGTTTTCCTCTTCTGCAGATAGCGCAGGTGAAACTTACCTGGTGAAACAAAAAAGACACTTTGCAGGATTTCATTTTTGGTGACCTCTAAGATTTCCTTTGTAACGTTAATCATTCTCCCAACCACTGGAGGGACGCGGCGGAAATCCAGGATTCTGCAGTGGGGAGAAGGGAGGCAACAGCTAGGAAAGTACAGTCGTACCTTGGAAGTCGAACAGAATCCGTTCCAGAAGTCCAAAACATTCAGAAACCAAAGCACGGCTTCCGATTGGCTGCAAGAAGCTCCTGCAGCCAATCGGAAGCTGTGGAAGCCCCATTGGATGTTCGGCTTCCAAAAATAGTTCGCAAACCAGAACAGTCACTTCCAGGCTTGCGGCGTTTGGGAGCTAAAACGTTCAAGAACTAAGCTGTTCGAAAACCGAGGTACGACTGTATTTCTTAGAGTAAACAGAAGTAGCAGACCCTTCCCATTAATCCATAGCAGGGGGAGTTGTTCATCCCATTGTAAAACTGAGCACACTTCCCCAGACCAGATCTGGCCTGCTGATCCAATATATTTAGTGCGCTCTTGAGTAGGAATCCAGCCAAATGGGTCTGCCTGCTACGATGGCATTATCTGTAGTTTACTGTGTGTGAAGAAGAATGTGCCAATTCTGTTTCCTTCAGAGCATTCTTTTAAAGTTCCCTGCATTCCTCAACGTGGTTTATATATTACATTACTTTTATTGGATTTAGTGAAGCGCTGGCTATTCTCCCAACTAGATTATTTTGAATAATGACTGCCAGCTGAGAATTGTGAAGCTAGATTTTACATTGTGGGCTTACATTGCATTGTCCATTAAGTCCGGGCAAGATTAAATTGTGTGCTAAGTGCCCCACATAACAGAACCTCAGCAAAGCTGGAATGTGATCTGGTTTAATGACTGAAGGGGTTGACCGAGGAAAAGGCTGTGCCTGCTTTGTGCCCAACACCCGGTTTCTAAAATTTTCCTGCCAATAAAGAAAAGGACAACTCTTTCCTTTTTACAAGATAAGGGAACAGTTTTAAGCCTCAGGACAATTTAGAATAATCATAGTAAATAAATGACAGATGGTGCAAGGCCAAAACACTCGTTTCACTGCCAAGATTTCAGGGTGAGAAAGAAAAAGGAAGCTTTGGCCTCCTTTGTAGAGAGGCACTCAGCTGACTGATAAAAATGTATGATTCATAGGTTCAGTTCTTCTTAAATCGGACCTCAACTTTCATCCTTTTTGTATGATGAATTTCTGCAACAGAAGTTGGGGGCAGAAATGTGACTTGAGGTGAAATATCCCCAAATAAGCCGTTTCCTTTGCAGCTCATGGTTTTTATTTGTAGTTTGATGGCAGAGAGCATGCCTTGCGGGCAGAAGATCTCCCACTTTAATTCCAGGGCAGGGATTGGAAGTGTTATGTACTGAAGTTCTCACCCTGGGCCAGCAGGGGGATACTGTAGATAGTTATGCAAATAAGGGATCGAAAGTGACGTTCAGTGATTGGATAGTTACAGAAAATGGTTACTGTTGCGTTCTAGTGGAGCTCTATATAAGCAGGCTGGCTGAAGCCTTCAGTTCAGTTCTGTCCTGGCCTGTGAATAAACAAGAGCTGTTTGAAGAATCGCTGTGTCATCTGATATGTTCACCCACAACCTAACAGGAAGGAGACCCTTTTGAAACCTTGGAGAGCTGCTGTCCTTCAGTGTAGAGCCTGTAGGCAAGGCTGATTTGGATGGATCAGTCGTCTGGCTTGGCATAAAAACACTTCCTGCGTTCCAAGTATCCAGAGAATAGGTGCAACATGACTGGGACAACCAGTGGCTCAGGAGAGGGAAGACCCCTCTGCCTTTAATAGTTGAATAAATGAGGGGTGGTTTCCCCCCTCCTGCTGAAATTCTACATACCTATTGAAAGAAGAACAGTCATGTCTTCCTTTGCATCAGATTACTTTAAAAAAATAATAAGGGGTGTGTGTGTTCCCAAATACTTAGTAAAACAAAGCTTTGATAACGCAGCTCAAAGAGCAAACAACTGCAAAGCATCAAGTCCTGTGCTGTTAAGTGGAGGAAAATATTCACTGCTGTTGTTAATATTTAAGTCACCAGGGAGCCTTGATCATCACAGGTCTTAAGGGAAAGCCCATTGGTCAGTGGTAGAGCAGAAAGCATTCTGCTCTGAATGCAGAAAGGCCCGAGTTCATCAGGCAGGGCCGAGGAAAAATAGCCCTTCCTGAAACATTGGAGAGCCTCTGTCAGTCAGTGTAGACAATCCTGAGCTAGAGGAACCCGGGGCAGTACAGGGGCAGTGCTTCCCAAAGTTGGGTCTTCAGCTGTTTTCGGACTACAATTCCCATCATCTTTGATGGGATGCTAGCTAGGGATGATGGGAGTTGTAGTCCAAAAACAGCTGGAGACCCAAGTTTGGGAAACACTGGTAGAAGGCAACTTCCTATTCCTCCAAATTGCACATTATATTTTGAGAGTCACTGGTGTGTGTGTGTTTGTGTGTGTAGCCAGTCAACATAAGCAGCTCCATGAAGATTTTCTTCATTCTTCAGTCCCCATTAGTGGCCCATCATCCAAAAACATGTCCTCTCTTTGTGTCTTGGCACATCTCCTGCATGCTCATGCTCAACCATGTATAGTCTACAAATATGCAGACCAGCTGCAGCCTCACTTGTTGTGCCGCCATTTTGCTATTGTTGCCGTCGGTGCAGAGGCAATTCAGAAAGGCTCTTGATGGACGCTCTGTATGTGCCGTGCATGCGAGAGCTTTGCACAACCTGCAAACTCTTGGAAGACCCTTCCTAGTGGGACATATATTTCTACTGCCTAGGCTGATTCAAACCACCGAAAATTGCAAATGGTGCTGTGTGGGCTCGGTGGTGTTTTCTCAGCAGAGCAAAACATTATTGGCTGGTGAGTCAGTAACCACCAGGCAGACTGACTAATACTGGCACAGAAGCCACTTAAAAATGCCCCCAAGTCGGCTGGAACTCGCTTTTTAGCCTGTTGCTCAACAGAAAAACAAAACAAAAGCTTGGCTTGGGTCTGACTGAGGACTTGGTGAGACACACCGCGCCAAATGCAGCCATATTTTTGCAGCCCGCCAGAGTCTTGACAGGCAACTAAAGCAGGAGATGGATTGAGCCCATAATAGGCTGCCACATACATGCATAAGCTGGTGTTTAACATGTGGTGCAAAAACATGTTGTGCAAGCCTGATCTAGCTTTTGGGATGGCCCGGTTACAGTTTCTATTAGGAAATGGAAAAGATTCACACTTCAGGAGTGTAAAACCAGGGATGTACGTAATGTCCTGTGGAGCTGGAACGGTTTGGAGTAGGGAGCGATATTTGAAAATAAGGAACATATTGTGACAAGTGCTGGAAAATTCAGACAATTTGCTTCATGCTCCTCATCTGTGCTGGTGGCAGCTCCTCTGGCCTGCATGTGCTTTAAGAACATAAGATCAGACCAAATACCTATCTAGTCCAGCATCTAGTCTGTTCTCCTGGGTGGGATCCAACTAACTTGTTCCACCAGCTCAAGGATTCTGGCTTGAGCAACACTTTGAGCAACACTTATCTATACAAACTGGCAGCTCTCCAGAGTTTCAGACAGGGGTGTGTGTGTGTGTGTGTTTCTCAGCCCTACCTGGTTATGGTGGCGATTAAACCTGGCACCTTCAGAATGCAATGCAGATGTTCCACCACTGAGCTGCCATAGCCTTTCCTGATGATCCCAGATGCCCATATTTATCCCTGTGGCCACTGAAATGGTTTGCTCCCAAAACAAGAACGCATATACCAGGAAAGGCATACTATGGGCAGCTTGAAACAGACATCATATACAGTGGTACCTCGGGTTAAGAACTTAATTCGTTCTGGAGGTCTGTTCTTAACCTGAAACTGTTCTTAACCTGAAGCACCACTTTAGCTAATGAGGCCTCCTGCTGCCACTGCACAATTTCTGTTCTTATCCTGAAGCAAAGTTCTTAACCCGAGGTAATATTTCTGGGTTAGCGGAGTCTGTAACCTGAAGCATATGTAACCTGAAGCGTATGTAACCCGAGGTACCACTGTATTGTTGAAATCTGAATGCAGATCCCTAAATCCCCTCTCCTAAGGAATCTCTGGGGGACGCGGGTGGCGCTGTGGGTAAATCCTCAGCGCCTAGGGCTTGCCGATTGTATGGTCGGCGGTTTGAATCCCCGCGGCGGGGTGAGCTCCCGTCTACGGTCCCAGCTCCTGCCCACCTAGCAGTTCGAAAGCACCCCTAAAAGTGAAAGTAGATAAATAGGTACTGCTTTATAGCGGGAAGGTAACGGCGTTTCCATGCGCTCCGCTGGTGCCGGCTCGCCAGAGCAGCTTCGTCACGCTGGCCATGTGACCCGGAAGTGTCTCCGGACAGCGCTGGCCCCCGGCCTCTTAAGTGAGATGGGCGCACAACCCTAGAGTCAGACACGACTGGCCTTCGGGCAGGGGTACCTTTACCTTTACCTTTAAGGAATCTCTTCTTATGGCAACACTACCATTCCTTGGGCTTTTGAGCACTGCAGCTCTTGTTTTCTTCTCCCTGAAGTAAGGTTAGGCCCCAAATATATGTCCAAAGAAGGGGTGAGCAAGAGCATCAAATTACCTGTCGAGGTGGAAGGCAGCTATTTCTGCATTGTGCCTTTGAAAGTCAACAAAATAGAAAAAGTCTTCTGGAGTCTCCTCATCTCGTTTCTGTCTGAAAGGAAGATAGGGGTCACTAAGAGAAAGGAGATTCCTTCTGCATAACTGTTGACATCCTCCTGAGTGCAAGGAGAGTATTTATGGTACAATTAGAGAAGGAGGACAAATGATTGTCAGAACAGACGACTGTGAAATCATCTCTGTGTTAACGTGTCTCTGTGCTTAGAGTTCTAAAATACAGAAAATTGGTACCTATTACCCCCTTTTTTAAAGGTGAGGCAAGTCTGCACAAGAGGGCTGCAAAAATAATAAGGCCTCCTTCAACCTTAGCTTAACTTTAATTGTGTTCAATTAATGTTAGTGGGCTGTTGGTGGTTTTTTGTTTTTTTTTAATTTTCTAACTAGTAATCTCTGCTGACTGATTCATCAGGAGCACCTCTATGATAGAATTGACAATTAATAAAATATATATAATCAGAATATTATTTGCCAAGCAAGTGCTTACAAAACCTGTGGGTGGGTAGCAGGTGCCATCTTAGAAGAGTCATTTTGTACTCTCTCACACGAAGGGAATGCCTCTTCTAAGATGGCTCCTGCTGTGACATAAAGCTGCATCATCTAAAAATGAGAAGCATTTTCTTCAGTCTCTAGAGGGGGAAAATCCAATTGATTTTTTAAAAAAATAAAATAAAAACCTCATACAAGTAATCAGTTAAGATTTAGTTGCTCAGGTGGCAGCTCTCATTTTTATTTCAATTAAGTAAACATACCTCATTCTCACACTTCCTGTGTGCTTTTCCTCCCTCTTTCTCCCTTTATTGAGTAAGGCCTTCCAGATGTTATTGGACTCCAACTCCCATCAGCCTCCCCCCAAGGATGGCCAATGGCCAGTGAGGAAGGGAGCTGTGGTCCAGGAACATCTTCCTCACCCTTGTTGTGGAAGAACTGATTCCAGTTACCAACTCGTGCCAGAGTGGAAAGGGAAAGCTAATGTCCTGTTCCCTCAAAGCAAGAATGCTCCAATACACTTCACGTCTTTCTTTCTTTTTGCATTTAATTCCCTGCCCACAACCTTATTCCTTAACTTTGTGCCTTATTAAGAATGGTTGACATCTACTGGTGAAGGTCCTCTGACAGAAGACAATCTGTTAGCAGAACGAGGAGGGAGGCAGGCAATTTTTAGCACTCCCCCTTGCAGCACTTTGTACTGCCCCACCAATCTGTTCTAGATTGAAGCATATTTAAAGGGGGTGTAGGGTACTGCTGGGGGCAGTGGGGAAAATCAGTGAAAGTGGCAGTGTGGTGTAGTGGTTAAGAGCAGTGGACTTGTAATCTGGTGAACTGGGTTCGATTCCCTGCTCCTCCACATGCAGCTGCTGGGTGACCTTGGGCCAGTCACACTTCTCTGAAGTCTCTCAGCCCCACTCACCTCACAGAGTGTTTGTTGTGGGGGAGGAAGGGAAAAGGAGATTGTGAGCCGCTTTGAGACTCCTCAGGGTAGTGATAAAGCAGGATATCAAATCCAAACTCTTCTTCAAACTCTTCTCCTGTCCCACTAAATGGTTCCCTTCTGTAAACAGTCACCACTGAATACCACCCAGGATTTACCACTGCACTTTCCCCTCTGTTCATGGTGGTGTCATCATGATGAAAATGCACACCATACCAAACAAGATAAATAACAGCAACGGCTAGGCAAATGTTTTCAGGTGAACTGAGCTTACCTCATGGGTTTGAACATGGCTTTGCCAAAGTCCTGGAACCGCAGAACTAGTTTCAGGTGCACACCGCTGGGCTTGACAACTGGAAAGTGAAACCAAGACGCTCAGCTCATTGTTCAAACAGACTTTTGAGAAAACGGAAACTCTTTAGTGTTAACCTGGCAAGTTATTCAGGTGGGATTCAACTAAGTTGTTGCCTGGAATGAGCTCCACTCATGCAATGGGGCTTTTATCCCCTCAGTCCTTGCCCCACACCCCCTAAATCTGCCCTAAAACATGCTGAGGATACATGCGGAGGTAAGGTGTACTGAATTCTTCAACTTTCAAATTCCAAAAATCAGAGTTGTTCAAAAGTTGTTACATGACTTGGGAATTCAAATTATATTTTGGTTAAATTAATATAATTTAGCTTTGCTTGGTAAGCAAAATGTGTGTAAAATTGCATAGAAATCCTTAAAAAATGATTGCCAAATACTTTTAGTGTTTGTTAGACACACACACTTAACAACAACAACAACAACAACATTATTATTATGGTTACAGATAGGTAGCCGTGTTGGTCTGCCATAGTCAAAACAAAAAATTTTTTTGTTTTGATTATTATTATGATTATGATCTTTTAGCATTACCTGACATTTTAAGAAGGTAAAATTAAAATCCTTTGGTTTTCCAAATGCAGTTTATATGTTTCTTCATCGAATGTAGACTTATGAAGCTAAAAGCAGATTTGAATTCCTCAATGACACCCCTAATGTGGGGGGCACAGAGAGGAGGGGGGAAAGTCCCTTTGCACGAGCAGACCTTGTTCTGCAATGCCTAACCCACTTAGTGCTGTGTTGAATTCAGGAGAACAGCACTCTGTATAACAGGGGGACTTGCTACATATCCAAGACTGAGGTTCCAACTAGTTCCTAGTTAACTAGGGGGGGACTACCCCCCCCCAAGGTTGGGAAATGAGTTTCTTCTTACAGGCTATGCCTGCTTCTTAGAGAGACAAGCCACACACACTACAGGTATGGGTGGGGGTGAGAGGGACTGAAACCAGCGGCTCATTTTGCTCTGCGTTTCTGTTCCAACCCGTTATTAGCATCTAGACTTTGCCTACTACTCCACTAGGAAATGAGGGATGCCTTGCCAGAGCAGGCTGCTGTTCTATGAACATGAAAATTTCAATTTAGGGGCATAACTTTGATTGAAGTGTTCTGGGTCAAAGGCTCTCCATCGAATTTAAGTGGCTCGTTTCCATGTACGCCAAGCTGATTAAAAGAATTCTGGATTACTGACCCAGCTCGGTTTTTGTAATATTCACAACGTAATTAAGATATATTTGCATATAGAGGTGGTTGCCTACAGAGCGTAAGAAAATGCAAAACAAAACCTATAATATCTATGGAATAAGGGAAGGAAGGAAGGAAGGAAGGAAGCAGCAGCAGCAACAGCAGATCAAAGTTAATTTTAGGGTGGCACAAAACACAAACTAATAATCCATGTAATGGCTTTGTTAATGGCCATGTTAATAGAGAACGCTGCTATTAAAATTTCTCCAATTTTCCTCTCCTCATCCTCATTGGAAATTTTAAAAACAAAGTTGGATGACCAGCTGTCAGGGATTCTTTAGATGAAATTCCTGCATTGTAGGGGGTTGGACTAAATGACCCTTTGGGTCCCAACTCTAAGATTCTATGGTTTTATTATTCCTGTGATTCGTAGAAACTGAGGCACTTGACTTACTTTGTGTGCAGTCACAGGCACCCAGCAATGCTTTCTCGTCCTGGCTGTAATCTGGAATGAAAACGAAAAGCCATGAGCTTCAGGATCACCCAATAGGAATGCTTTTTTTTAGGAGATGCGGTGTGTGATAGAACTCATGTAATTGTCCTAGCAGGGGGTATTAAGGTCTTCTGACACTCTGCACGATGATGATTTTTTTGGGGGAGGGGGAGCATATTTTGGGTCTCCTTTAGTCATGACAAGAGCACTACAGTGGTACCTCGGGTTACAGACGCTTCAGGTTACAGATGCTTCAGATTACAGACTCCGTTAACTCAGAAATAGTACCTCAGGTTAAGAACTTTTCTTCAGGATGAGAACAGAAATTGTATGGCGGCAGCACAGTGGCAGCAGGAGGCCCCATTAGCTAAAGTGGTACCTCAGGTTAAGAAGAGTTTCAGGTTAAGAACGGACCTTAAGAACGAATTAAGTTCTTAATCTGAGGTACCACTGTATGGGAAATTTTGGCATGGAGAGGGTGGGGAGTTTTCAGTGGTGGGGAGAGGGTAAAATCCACAGCCAGGTTTAGAGGCCCACTCTTGGATGCATTCAAGGTTTAATTGCTAAAACACCAGAGCAGCCCACTATGTCATGTGGTGGAAACTGCTTTTGTAATCAAGAGGGCTTTCGAAAGCAGGTCTTCATATGTGTTTTCTTCTAATGACCTTTCCCTCTATTTTAGAGCAAAATGATATTATTAGCTACCAAAAAAATGGAGACCGAAACAATAATAATGGGAGGAAACCAGTAATCAAAGTGCTTCCCTTTCATGGGGACTGTAATGGACATTGTGATAATTAAAGGAAGCTTTTCCAAGGGCAATTAACAAACTACCCCTTTGTTGTCTCTCTTTACTTGTGCTCATCGGAAAGCAATAAAATGGACTGAATGTGCAAACGGGAAGTGTTTAATTAAAGACAAAGGGAGCCCCTTAAAGCCCAGGGTTTCCCTATCCACATTAGTGGGTAGCTGGCTGCAGTGGCATTTCATTAAGAAAAAAGTAACCCGGCCCCTAATCAGGCATGCATTCACCCAAGCTTGCTCTGCGCTTGTAGTTCATGATCTGGTGGAGGTGGCAGTTCAGAAAGGAAGCTTTACCTTTTATTGGTTTTTTTTTAAACATATCATTTCCAACAATTATTTAACATAACTTCTTTTCTTATACAATATTTTAGACTTCCGTCAACAACTTCTGAAGATTTTCCGTTCTCTATTGCTTGTTCTGCATTTCTTAATTTCTCTATTACTTTTAATTGTCCTTAACTAATAATTCTCATCATAGTCTTTCTTGCAATGTTTCAAATAATCCTCCTTACAGAACTTCTTGCAATCCTACTAGCGTAATCTGTTTATTACAGTTTCTTTTCAAATAGTTCAAATATTTACTCCAGTCTTCCAAGAATCTCTGATCCCGCAGGTTTCAAATCCTTCCTATTAAATTATCTAATTCTGCATAGTCCATTAATTCCATTTGCCATTCTTCTTTTGTCGATAATTCTTCTTGCTTCTATTTTTGTGCCAATAATATTCTTGCTGCCACCACTGCATATAAAAACAACTTACAATCCTGTCTATTAATATCATCCCCTACAATGCCAAGTAAAAATGCTTCTGGTTTTTTAATAAATGTATATTTCAACATCTTTTTCATCTCATTATATATCATTTCCCAGAAGTCTTTCACTTTTTTACATTCCCACCACATATGATAAAAAGTTCCTTCCTTTTCTTTACATTTCCAACATTTATTACTTGTTTTATACATTCTAGCTAATTTTACAGGGGTAATATACCACCTATACATCATTTTCATCACATTTTCTTTCAAAGCATTGCATGCTGTAAATTTTAATCCTTCTCAGAAAGGAAGCTTTACCAGCGCTGATGGTTCCAAAGTTTTGCGTGTCCCGGAGGAGCTGGTCAATTGGAGGGCTAGACCGTGGGTACAAGGCATAGCGGTTGATTCCCAGGTGGAATTGGAGCCAGCTTGCCTCTTGCCTGAGCTGCGTTATTGAGTCCGAGGTGAGGTTGCGCTCCTCTCTGTAAATCTTGTGTCTCCTGATGCACACATGGAAAAGAAGGTGCACACAAAATCAGCCCCTCAGATAAATCACATTCGCACATTCAGGGTTGTATACAATGAAGCCCATAGCCTCCGGTATTTCTCTGATGAAAGCAAGGACGTCCTATTCAATTACAGTGGTACCTCGGGTTACAGACGCTTCAGGTTACAGACTCCGCTAACCCAGAAATAGTACCTCGGGTTAAGAACTTTGCTTCAGGATGAGAACGGAAATTGTGCCATGGCGGCACGGCGGCAGCAGAAGGCCCCATTAGCTAAAGTGGTACCTCAGGTTAAGAACAGTTTCAGGTTAAGAACGGACCTCCAGAACGAATTAAGTTCTTAACCTGAGGTACCACTGTGCAGTGGTACCTCGGTTTTCGAAAGTAATCCATTCTGGAAGACCATTTCAGTTCCAAAATGACTGAAAACCGAAAACTTGGTATGGAAGCCTCAAAGAGGAAAACTCAGTATGGAAGCTGCGTGGTATGTTTGACTTCTGAGGAAAGTTTGAAAACCGAAGCATTTACTTCTGGGTTTACGGCTTTCGAAAACCAAAATGTTCGAAAACGAAGACGTTCGGAAACCAAGGTGTTGTTGTTGTTGTTGTTGTTGTTGTTGTTGTTGTTGTTGTTGTTGTTGTCACCCACCTGACTGGGTTGCCCCAGCCACTCTGGGAGGCTTCCAACATATATGAAAACATAATAAAACATTCCCTATACAGGCCTGCCTTCAGATTTCTTCTAAAGGTTGTATAGTTACTTATCTCCTTGGCTTGGGGGTTGCATAACTCCATACCCTCCAGCATTTCTCCAATGAAAACAGGGACGTCCTAAGGAAAAGCGGAAAATTCTGGGATCAAATCAGAAACCGGGATGGCTTCTGTAAATCTGGGACTGTCCCTGGAATATAGGGACACTTGGAGGGTCTGGAAGCCATTGCAGGAACAGAACAACTTCCCCCCATGTGATAGTACATTCCTCTCCCTCACTGCACTCCCAAGTCTTATCTGGGGTTTTCCACACTGCTCTGGAGCAGATTTGGGGCAGAGGAGGCAGTTAGGAAGAAGAGAGGGAGGGGAAGTTCTGTTCCACTTGCTTAATGACTGAGTGATTCAAACCTCCATCGGTACAGCGGGCCATCATTTGGAAAGCAAGGTGTTGACAAAACTGTTCAAATGAAGGCTGTTGGTGGGGGAGCAAGATTGTGCTGGGTGGTGGGATCTCAGCCTATGTCTTGGGTCTGTAGCAAGCTGGAACAGTTAAAAAACTGCACTGGCCATAGACTGGGCTGCTGCTGCTGCTGCTATTCAGAAGAACCCTCATTGGCTGCCTGGCCCAAGATGGGGTTTTCTAGATTTGGGATGCAATTTTAATTGTGATTGATAATTGCTGGCACCATTAACAGCTCCCAGAAGCTTGCACCACCATGGTGAAGGAGATCAAGATCAACAGAGCGAAACTGTACTAATCTCCAAAATATCCCACATTCGCTGTCCCTGCCCCTGCCTCTCTCTTTGGCCCTTGTAGAAAAATGAACATTCT
This sequence comes from Podarcis filfolensis, assembly GCF_964270895.1. Taxonomy (NCBI): domain Eukaryota; kingdom Metazoa; phylum Chordata; class Lepidosauria; order Squamata; family Lacertidae; genus Podarcis; species Podarcis filfolensis. Next base: position 100,293,782 of record NC_139605.1, on the reverse strand, counting down.
ATATGCTTGCTAGCATTTTTCTTTTGCCAAACCATAAAACCAACAGGATGAGGAAATCCGACATTTGCTGGATATACAAATGCTGGGCGAAATTCCACGAGGAAAATCCGGAAACTACTTTGTGTGGCAAAGCAGATGCTCTCAAGTCTCTCAAGATCAGAGGCTGAGTCTTCAACCTCTTCATAAGTTATGCTGCAAGGAGACATTGTGGTTTCAAAGACCACTGAGAAATCATGGGCCACTGGGGTTTTTCCAAACCATAATGACTTGTCAACCTCTTACAGATATATATATCTAGTAACTTCGTACTCATGTCCATCTGTGTTAGTACACACACCATTTTTTTAAAAAATAAGAACACCATGTTAATTGTGTTCTCTTCAGATGTGGTGTGAGGAATGCCTGCTTCAATAATAAATTATAGAATAGCATAAAACTATTGTTATGTCTCCATTCGGATGCAGGT